>NC_134712.1:153072625-153384557 GCF_049634645.1 Pelodiscus sinensis
TGGTAGATGATATGACCAATGAAAGGTTGGCTCTTTCAGGAAGAGCTCACCCATGATAGAGGTTGTGCATGTGATACAACGAAAATAGGTCTATCTTTATGTGAAGCTTGACCAAAAGAACAAAATGCTGTTTCACCACAACAGAGAGAGCCACTGAAAAAATGGTGCAATCAATATCGGGATAGACAGGGGAAACGAGGCTTTGGGAAGGGCAGGATTCCAGAACACAGGCCTGGCTATCATGATGCTCCTTGCTTGGAGGAGCATAACTCTTAGGATTAGATTCCGAGTGGAGATATTTGTGTCTAAGTTCACAATGTGCTTTCAGTTGATTTTTCTTTATTGCTCATGTACAGCTAGATGTTTCCAATAATATTCCTGTCATTAAACTTGTTCCCTACAATATTTGCAGAAAGTGAAAGCACAGGAGCATGAAAGCAGCTATCATGAACACATTTTATTCAAGCAAATATTAATTTTCTGAATAATTCACCTAGCTCTACCATACATCTTTCAACATACTAATAAAAATATGTAATAGGCACATTTTTCTATATTTAGTGAGAATTCTATGAGAGGTTATATAGAGTTCATAGATCAAAGCCACAGCTTCAATTAATGTAAATCACTGTTGCTCAGTTGACTTCAGGGAAGCTATACTGATCTACAGTAGTTGAGAATCTGGTCCAGGGTACACTATTTGCTTTTTCAGCTTCCTTTCATTAGAACAAAGTATATGGAGATATGTGACAGGGCATTTGCCCTGCACTGGCCCTTTAAGGGCAAAACCTAGTGAAGCCCCATTCGAGGCAGCTCTGTTTGAGGGCTCCGCTGGGGGCTATATAAAAAGGGACTCCTGGAGGGAGGAGGAAGTGACTGCTGCTCTGGCTGGAGAGCGGTAGGGACCTGACTGCCAGGGAAGTGGGAGGCTTCCTGGAAGTAGAGCAGTGCTGGGGAAGGAAGGTAGGGCCGGGAGGCTCTGGCCAAGTAAGCCCCAGCTGCAAGGCCTGAAGCTACTAGGGCTGCGAGAGGCAGCCATGGTAGGCAGGGCTGCCTGCCATGATACGCAAAGGGCAACAGGTCCACACCCTGTTGCCAGGGATGAGTGGCCATTAGAGACTGCAGTCTGCCCCGGAGGGAGGGGATAGATGAAGACTGGCAGTGGGTCACTGAGGCAAGGGGGGTGCAGGGGAACTGGGTGTTCCTGGGGAGAAGAACTGGGGGTCCCGGGAAGTAGGGAGGACCCTAGAGTGTGGAGTGGTGTAAATAACATCCCCCAGAAGGGGGCGCAGAGAGACTGGAGGGTAGTGCCTTGAAGATGACAGTATGGTTAAAGAACAGCACGGGGAGATACCAGCTGGAGGAAGGTGCCCAAAAATTAGTTAATTCCCCAAGGCAGCCAGCTGAAGGTGCCACGCTGGTGAGTCGACCCCGTTACAAGATACTTATTTCATAGGATTATTGCATAAATCTTTGTGCAACAAACTAATGTCTACATAGTTGACAATTCTACTCATTTTACTTCAACTAATCCCTGATGAGCACAAGCAAAATATTGACACCATATTTTCACTACAGACCCAAACTTTAAGTTTGTGATGCACAAATGATTAAGGCCAAGACTGCCAATAGATGCAGTGCTCAGTGTTCCAATGCCTGTGACAGTCAATGGGATTTGTATTCCAATGTGCTTAAATCCCTTCTGGAAATTATTTTTTAGCTCCTAAATCCTGTTTAAAGTTGGAACACTGAAATTCCTTGTAGCTAGGTGGTCATCCTGTTCCGGGTAAACTAGGAGTTAAAAACAGCTCTAGGTGAGGGCTGTCCCAGGAGCTAATCAGAGCGAGGAGCTAGAATCAGCTAATCAGGGCTGAACTAGGTCCTATAAAAAGGGCCCCTGGAGGAGAGGAAGACACTTTTGCTCCAGCTCTGGAGGGAGAGGGACCTACCTGCCTTCTAGCGAGGTACCACAGACTGAGCTGTGCGGGGGGAAAGGCAGGGTGAGCTAAGGGAGCTCGGGGCTGAATAATCCCGGGTTGAAGCCCGGGGACAGGGACCTCAAGGGGTATTAGGGTTGCAGGGAGGCAGCCAGGATAGGTCCACACCCCCTTGTCTGTGATGAGTGGTCATTTTAGACTGCAGTTTGCCCCTGAGATAAGGGGTTAGAAGATGACTAGCAGTATCATCCCCTGAGGCAAGGTGGGTATAGGGAGTTGGTGGTTCTCTGAGAGTGAAGATCCCAGAGTTTGTGGGCACTGTGGCAGGGCAGTAACCGGAGGAAAGGGCTCTGAAATCTGGGAGGGACATGAGTCCTGATATAAAATAGTGGACAATGGACAACAGATAACAGTGGGAAAGACACCAGCCGGAAGAAGTGCCCCAGCACTGAGCTGGGCTAATTTCCAGGGTAATGAGCAGGAGGTGCTGTGCTGGTGACTCATGAATTGTTACATACCTAAGTCCTTTAAAAGTCTGGGTCTAAGTCTCCCCTGCACCCATGAAATGCCCCCAATCCACATCTTCAAGGCTTTTTGTAATGTTTTTGAGACCTAGACTTCTATTGTCAAGTTCACTATGGGACAGCAAGGGGAGAGCTAGTGTCAGGCTCTCAGCTGAATTATTTACCCCAGTGGTTCTCAAACAGTACTCAGTGGACAAGGGGTATTCTGTGAAGTATTGCCAGCTGGTCTTCAGGATTGCTTATCTGTCAGGTTACAAGCAGTATCACTTCCTACTAGATGTAGCTGCTTCTTTTAGGGCAACCAGAGACATTTTAGTCAGCTCAAGGGGGTTTAGGTATGTGTATGAAAGGTGACACTAAGAATGAAAAGCTTATGTACTGGAGGGGAATATGCATGGTGAATATTATGAATGGTCCTAGGGCATGGAAATGAGAGAGCTGAATATGGGTGAATTTGGCTCAGCAAGAGGGGAAAGCGATGTGGTGATGTGATGCTGGTAATTCTGAATCTTCGGGGAAGAGAGGCTAGCTCACAGATAGTTGTGCTACACATGATTTAAAAGGAGTCTGTTGGTGTTACCATGTTGGTTGCAGGCTGTTCATGTGTTAGAGGTAGTAAAGCCAGAGAAAGAGGCTATGTCTAGACTGCACTGCTTTTCCGGGATATCAGAGGTATCCTGGAAAAGCAATGCTGTGTCCAAGGAACACATCCACTATTATGGAAATTTTATTGAAAAAGTGCACGGTCTCTCACCATTTTTGTAAAGCTTGTTTTACAAGGAATAAGGGATGTGTTGAAAGAGCATTTTTTTTCTGAAATTTGGCACCGGGTAAACACTCCAAATTTTGGAAAAGCCTCTTTTGACAGTAAAGCGGAAAAATATATGCCATTTGCTTACTACAAATTGCATTTCTTTTTTTCAACTTACCATTGCAGTGTACACCGATCCATAGTTAATGGCTCAAAGAGGCAGCAGCAAAAAAGAGCTTCTTGGTCATAGACATTGTTTTTAAAGTTACAGACTAACCCGGCTACCCCTCTGAGACTTCCCTGTCATGTCAAAAAGGATGAAGTGAGAAAGTGAAATTACATGAAATTCTATGCTGAGCTGTGGAATATTAAATTTCTCTGGTCTTTATTTGCATGGCTCTCTGTTGAACCTATATCTAAATACTTCCAAATCTCTGATTTTTATTAATCTGACACTTTCATTTCCCTTACGTACAAGAAGTTGATATCCCCATTCTTACGCATTACAGTGTTCAGGATGGTTGCTTAGATTCAGTTTATTAGATATGGGGTTCTCTGAAGCCAAAAGCCAGTCATTTTGGAAAGTCGGATAAATGGTACAGTGCTTCACTCTTTGAAGACTCAGATCTATGTCTTCTTGCATGTTGTATTTGTCTCCTAATCTGGAAAATGCAGCTATTCTAGTGGAATAGTTTTCACTTTTGAAATATATGTATTCATATATGGTTTATATTAAGTGACTGAATTTGTGCCTCGGTATTTTTCATAGTGGATGGTATTCCCCTCATAAGACTACAAAACAATCAGACACAACAGGGCCCAGATTCAATCTACATTCAGGTGAAGTATGCTACTTGATTTGCATAAACTGCAGGTCTAGTCAACACGCTTTACAAGAAGAGGTTGCATAACATTTCCCTTCGTTCTGGTTGAGTCTAGCAGATGTGCAGAAAGAAAACAGGAAATCCAATTTTTCACTCGGAGGAAAATATACTACATATTTGAGAGACTTTGTCCGTGAGTGTCTGTCTGTCTGTGCTGAAAAACTCCTATAAGTGGTAAGAGCTAGGACCACCATGTTTGGAGTATAGCTTCCTATTATCATAGCTTAAAGTATGATTAGGGTTTGGTTGTGCCAGGAAAATGGGATGTGCCCAGAATAGGATTGCTTCTCAAAAATCCATACAGAAAAGAGACAGAATCACCAGGCTTGTGCAAGGGCTGCCTGAGGGCGTCTTCCCCCCCCCCCCCCATCCGGGACTGCCCCAGCCCTGGGTTTCCCACCTCCCAGGAACACTTTAGGTTCCTTTCCATTCTGAAGACCCCTTATTCATATGGGAACATTGCTTGCTGTTCCCCTTTATCAGATAGCAAGGTGAAAGCACACAGTTTGCTGCATTCCTTACTCTGGATGGGGAGGGCAGGGGGCAGATGAACCTGGACCTGCCCCAGCCAGGGGACATGTACCTCTCTCTCCTCCATCAGTGCCTGCTGGAGCTGCAGCAGCCATGGAGAGGGGCTTCTCATCTGGTCCCAAGCTGCTGCAGAGAGAGAAGATTGAAGTAGTCCTCTCTTCCTGAAGCAGCTTGCATAATAAATTAAAATATACATTAATTGAGTAAGGACCCAAGCAACATCAGGTAAATCTTCTAGTAACATATATTGTTAGAAATATTACTCCGCTTGCTTTCAAAAATTAACTATCTGCAAGGGTTTCCTCTGCAAAGAACAATAGCAAACAATAGCACAGGAGACTTGCTTATATAAAGTATGCAGGACTGGCATAACTTGAATAACTGGGACTATTCAAGGCAGGAAGCACGCACAATAGTGTTTGCAGAATTGGGCCCCAATGTAATGCTTGCTAGATTGTAGTTCTCTTTTTTTAAAGCTACCTTGTGACAGAGGAAATGCTGTCTTCGTTTTTAGCTGTCTTACTAGTTTCAACAGGCAGGTGGGATTTTATTAGAGCTATAAAAATCAGATTTTAAATTTTCAGTGTCCCAGGATGATCTTGCTTCATCATAAATATCTGAAAATGGTGTGTGAAAGATGTAAGAAAGTCTTTGAAACTTGTTTGTATGGCTAAAGGGAAGCCACTTTTCTTTGAGATGAAGGCTAAGTGTTAAGTTCTAAAGTTATAATCCAGTACTTTTCAAAACATTCTGTTGCATCAAACCAAAGTATTTGCAAGGGGAGAAAAAGACTCCTTCTTTCATGGCAACTGACTTCAAAATATAATGAAATGTGTATCTCTATGAAATTGTCAATACCTAACACAGAAGTATAAATGTTTTCAACTTGAATGCCTGAAGTTAGACACCCATGTCTACAGTTAATTCTCCAGCTAGCACATCAGGCCACTTTTATTTAAGAGCCTAAATATAAGTATGGGTTCTTAACTTAAGGCATCCAAGCTGAAAATTTTGTCCCAATTGGAGTGCTGGGTCACCCGGATCTACCAGTCCAGTGCTTTAACAATTAGACACTTCCATTTATTCCTTCTCACTTACCTCTTCCTCTCACTATTGTACAAAGTTCATTGTCATGGCCTTCTAAAATCTAAATACTGTCTTTCCACCCTAGAGCTGTCTGCATTTCGGTGGAGATGTCTGTATATAGGAGTCAATTCTGAGGTCTTCCAGATGGCCATAACTGTTCTGTTTATAAGGAGCACATGGGATCTTTCTCAGTGGGAAAAGGTAATACACCACATTTATTGCAAAAATAGCGTAGAAATCACCATATGCACTCATGCATGCGTATACACACAGACACAGACACATATGACGCCAGCTGTAGGACAATTACCAGCCTTATCGGTGCTTGTGCCAGTCTAATATTCAGTTAGACTGGGCATGAGAAAGGAGCTGAGTTCTGCTGGCCACAGTCCAAAGTTGTCTTCACAGGACCAACCCAAAGCTTCATTGCTACGCATTCCACTTGTATGGTTGTAAGTCCCAATTTTAGTGCATGGGTTTTTTTCAGTGTCATGCTGGAATCATCTAATTGTTTTACCTCAAGGCTGCTTCCTTTGTCATGGTCCATCAGTACTTTGAATATCCTGGGAGCGACTGCAGCCGATTTATATCTTTAACAGATCTTGTTCCCAGGGGAATGCCCTTACTTTAGTTAATTTGCCCCCTCTTTGGACATCCTGAATTTGACCGATGCCTGAATTCAGATCTCCTTAATCATTCTGACCACTGCTGGCCTCTTCTGTTTCTTGTCTTCCCACATTCCTCACTTACACAAAAGACAGATCATTTCAGAGAAAGCATTTTCCCTTACTAAGGAACAGACAGGATTTCTTACAGACTTATAAAATTTAAACAAATCTGTTTTAAACAATGTTTTGCTAACCTATAATACCTATACAAATATTTCAATACCTAGCAGCTGCTATAAAGCAAAGCTTATAGATTTTGTTTTATGTAACTACATAATATAAAGCTATCAAAGTCTATATAACTACTACTATATGTCAGACCTACAAAACTCCCATAAAAGTCATGGCAATTTTGTCAAAGTAGTGCTAGATGTGTTACAAAGGGTAAATTGTGGACTATTCTTTGTTTCTACACACACACCACAAATTGGGGAACTGAGTTAGACACCCCAGTCGCCCCCCCACACCATATTGTTTTAAATGCATCGGGAGTAGCAGGTTTTGCTGGCACTGCATTTCCTCATCTTAGTCCTTTGTGCAAGACAATGGGAAGCCTCAGGAGAACATACGAATGGCAATACTGGGTCAGACCAAAGGTCCATCCAGACCAGTATCCTGACCGTTGATAGTGGCCAATACCAGAAGCCCCAGAGGGAGGGAACACAACAGGAAATCCTCATGTGATCCCTCTTCTGTCACCCACCTCTAGGGAAACAGAGACTAGGGACACCATTCCTACCCATCCTGGCTAATAGCCATTGATGGACCTAACCTCCATGAATACATGTAGTTCTTTTATGAACCCTGTTAAAGTCCTAGCCTTCACAACATCCTCTGGCAAGGACTTCATAGAATCATAGAGCTGGTAGAGACCTCAGGAAGTCATCAAGTCCAGCCCCTTGCCCAAGGCAGGACCAATCCCAACTAAATCAACGCAGCCAGGGCTCTGTCAAGCAGAGACGTAAAAACCTCTAGGGATGGAGATTCCACCACCTCCCTAGGTAACCCATTCCAGTGCTTCTCCACCCTCCTAGTGAAATAGTTTTTCCTAATATCTAACCTAGACCTCTCCCACTGTAACTTGAGACCATTGCTCCTTGTTCTGTAATCCGTCAGTACTGTGAACAGCCTCTCTCCATCCTCTTTGGAACCTTCTTCAGGAAGTTGAAGGCTGCTATCAAATTCCCCCTCACTCTTCTCTTCTGCAGACTAAAATCCCTCAGTCTTTCCGCATAGGTCATGCACGCCAGCCCCCTAATCATTTTGGTCGCCCTCCGCTGGACCCTCTCCAATGTGTCCACATCCTTTCAATAGTGGAGGGCTCAAAACTGGACACAATATTTCAGATGCGGCCTCACCAGAGCCGAATAAAAGGAAATCATCATTTCTCTGGATCTGCTGGCAATGCTTCTCCTAATGTACCCTAATATGCCATTAGCCTTCTTGACTACAAGGGCACGCTATTGACTCATATGCAGCTTCTCATCCACTGCAATCCTCAGGTCTCTTCTGAAGAACTGCTGCTTAGCCATTCAGTCCCCAGCCTGTAACAATGCTTGGGATTCTTATGTCCCAAGTTCAGGACTCTACACTTGTCCTCGTTCCACAGGTTGACTGTGCACTGAGTGGGGAAAAAAACCTTTCTTTTGTTAGTTTTAAACCTGCTGCCTATTAATTTCATTCAGTGTTGCTTAGTTCTTATATTGTGGGAATAAGTAAATAACCTTTCCTTATTCACTTTTCCCACACCAGTCATGACTTTATAAACCTTTATCACATCCCCCCCAGTCTCCTCTTTTCTAAGCTGAAATATCCAAGTCTTTTAAATCTCTCTTTATATGGGACGAGTTCCAAACCTCTAATCATTTTGTTGCCTTTTTTGTTGCGGGATGGGGCCGGAGCCCCTAGCTTTAGGTCTTCCTCCCCAGTCCGGGGTTCTAGTTTGGTCCCTGTCGGTTAGTGTGGCTGTCGGGTGCTGGACGCTCCCCGTGTGGAGGGAGGGGGACCCGGTCCCGCCCTCTCTCTGGGTCCCAGCCCGGGGCCCTAAGCGCCGGGGCCACTAGCGCCCCGGCACGGTGGATGAGGGGGGTGAGGATTCTCCCCCCTGTGGCTCGTCCACCCATGGCCGCCAGAAGCGCCCTGCCCCGGGCTCCTTCCTCCCTCCCGTTGGGTCTGCCGGCCGATCCCCGTCGCCCTGGCGCCTACCTCGACTCGGCGGTCTGTGGCGTCCCACGTTCCGGTGGAGTCTCGGAGGTGAGTTCTCTGGCCCTGGCGTGCTCCTGGCCGTCCCGGTCCCTCCTGACTCGGCGCGGTGGGGTCCGCCTGCCGTCCGGCGAGGGGCTGAGCGCTTGCCAGGGGCAGTGGCTGTCCCGGAGGCCCCGGGACCAGCGCCGGGCTGGCAGCCGGGCTGTGTGGCGCCCTCGCTCCGTGCTGCGTCGGGGGCTGCTCCTCCGCCACCGCGAGGAGCCTGCGCCCCTCTTCTCCGGCGGCGGGCACTTTTAAACTGGCCCGCCGCGCCGGCCACCGCCCGGGGCCCCGCCCCTTCCGGGCACATCCCCGCTGTCAGCCCTCGCCAGTGGCCGTGAGCCCTGGCCCCGCCTTCCCTGCGTGGGCCGACGGGGGGTGAGCCGCCCGTCAGCTGCCGGCGCAAGCGCGGGGGAAGCGCCCCCGCCTGCCGCCCCCGGCGTCTGGAGTTGCGGGGTTGCTGGGGGGTCTGGGGCTGGCCGGCGGAACCCCGCCGGCGGGGACTCCGCTCGCCCCGCCCCCGGGAGAGTGACGGCCAGCGGGGGCTCCGCTCCCCTCGCCCCTGGTCAGGGGCCGGCCCGTCACAGTGACCATATCTGTATGTAGTATTTGAAAAGTGGGCATACCATGGTTTTATATAGAGGCATTAAGATATTTTTTTGTCTTATTTTCTCTCCCTTTTTTAATGATTCCTAGCATTCTATTAGCGTTTTTGACTGCCACTGCACACTGAGTGGCTGTTTACAGAGAATTATTCACAATGTCTCCAAGTTCTCTCTCTTGAGTAGTTGTAGCTAAATTAGACCCCATCATATTGTATGTATAGTTGGGATTATTTTTCCAATGTGCATTACTTTACATTTATCAACATTTAATTTCATTTGCCATTTTGTTGCTCAATCACTTAGTTTGATCAGATCTTTTTGAAGCTCTTCACAGTCTGCTTTGATCTTAATTATCTTGAGCAGTTTGGTACCATCTGCAAATTTTGCCACCTTACTGCCTAACATGCCCAGTGGTGTAGCTTGGTCAAACTATAAACTAAATGAAGCTTAATTTTTCATAGGATTCTGGGGAGATCTTGTTGACGTTAGTCTTGGCACATTGAAAGATCTGTACATTTTGATCCAATGCCAGTAGAACCTTATAGCTTTTCATCCATGATAGAAACCTTTGGGTTTCAAAAGCTGTACTGTAGCAGTCTCAGTGTATTATGTAATATTTCTATATGTACACACTACCTGGCAGAGGTGGAACTCTGGTAAAGAGGTACCACTCTTTACCAGACATAGCAGTCTGTAAAATGTGGTCATTGTGTTATAATTATCTTCAAAACCACCAGCTGCTATTTCCATATTAAACTAATTATATTCCTGCCATCTTGTCTGACCTCTGTCATCCAGCTTCTTAAAGCACCATGCCTGGTGAGTACTCAGGTGTGACATGAAACTTTAATAGAATTCCGAGATCCTTATGGCCACAATATTACCACTCATCTGCAAGTGAAAGTCAACAGTGAGGTGGTCAATGACACATCTTATGGAACTGGCAGTAGCAGAGACAAAAATCAAAGCAAATACTGTACAGTACTGTGTTTAAACTACTAAAACAATAAAGGGACAGTTTTTGAAAAAAGATTTGACAAGATAAGAGAACTGTTTCTGTGTTTGTTTCATTTAAATTAAGATGACTAAAAGTAGAATTTTTCTTCCACATAGTATAGCTTAAAAGCTGTATTAAGTCAGTGTTCCGTTTCAAAGAATAACAATAACATTTTATTCTGAGTTATGAACAATGTCTGTTTCTGTGGTGTTCATAACTTTGAGGTTCTGTTGTATTTTCTATTGTAACTGAAGAAAAACGGATATAAAAAAGTGGAAATATAGAAATCATCACATTCTACCATATGGGCATCTGGTGCTTGGAGACCCATTATCACTGGGTTAATCTTCCTCATCTTCCATGCGTGGAGGCTCTCTGTTTAAATCTTGCTAGTTTCACAGTACAGTGCCAGCAAATAGGTCTCTGAACAGCTCTTACTGCCTTTCTGGGTATCCCTTCACAGTGAGTGGCAGCCTCTGGTAATAAATCTCAGACCCTGGGTCAACAGGATTAGGCTCAAAGGACTCATGCGACAGCATTAAAAATAGCTATATAGATGGTGTATCTTGGGCTCTGAAGCCAATCACCCTTTTCCCTGAATCATCAGGTCTGGCTCCAGACTGAACTGCAATGTCTACACATCTTACTATCTGCTGGAGAGCCTTAGTCTGTCTACATAGGCTGCCACACCCTATATAGAGATAACCAGAAAGGCTGCTGTAGATGTACCCTCTAGATCACCGGTCCCCAATTTATGGTGTGTGTATATATTCAGGGGGCATGGCTGAGGCATGGGCCAGCCACCATGGACGGAAGAGAGGTCAGGCCTAGACCCACTTTTACCTCTGCTCAGGATGCAGGAGGTTCCACTAGGCTTCTCTTTTCTCTATTCCAGGAAGGAACCTTCTGCATTAAGCTTTTTTTCCGTCTTTCCCTTTTCCCAGTGCCCCCTGAATAAGCAGAGAACAGGAATCTGTAGGGAACCAGTATCTGAGAAGTCCATCCAACTGTCCTCTTTCTCAAGGCCCAGCTGTACGGTGGTGCACTGCCCCTTCCCATTCTATAGTAATGTAGCAGACAAGCCGTAAGCAGGTTTGGGGTGAAAATTCAGCAGCAGGGCCTGGTATTTTGGAAGCAACAAGTGCATGTCTTTGGCTGTTTGGTGTTAGTGTTCTCTCTTTGGTTGGTCATAGAATATGGAATGCCTTCAAGACACTGAGTTAAAGGGACAGAAATAACCCTTGGTGAAAGACCTCCGGCTCCTCTTTCACTTCCACAGTAAACAGGCATTTTTGTTCCAGCCAGGGCTTTAGCCAGTCCTGCTTGTGGTCTGTTTTTTAAACTCTCATCCACTCAGCAATCTGTCAACTCTGTTCTCTCCAAGGGCATCTAGATCCCCACAGAGTTTGAAACCTCAGGTTTTTCAGATAGGGGTGTGACACAAGGCCAGAAAGAGTGAGACAACTAGCAGACTAACTGACCCAGATTCAAGCTTTCACATATTAGGCGATAATGGTTGTGGGTTTTTTGTGTGTGTTTACATATATATTGTTAGAGGTTGAAAATGAAATCTAATGCTTCCTGTCTGTGGCTGTAGTCTGTTAATTCTGGGATCAAAAGGAGATGTTAACATTTAGATGAACTGTGACTGTAGTAATATACCTGCCTACATTTCTTTTTGAAGTCTGTAATAAACTACCCACAAATGGCGGGAAAAGGGCAGTTGCCTTATGCTAATCCATGTATCTAGTGACCAGTGATGCTTATGAAATAGGAGGTCTACTTCAAAGCTTCACCTATTATTCAACTTCTGTCAAGAGGCTGCCAGAGAACTATAAAAAAGAACTCTTGGGCCCTGATCCTGTTATCTCAGACTGTTCAATGAAAAATCTGTTGTTTTAATTGAATCCTGGTTCTAATCCACTTTATATTCCTTCTGGGAAATCTTAGGTATTTGTGCTTGAGGAATTTCAATTACTTGTGTGATAGTGGCTGGATGCAGAAATTGTTGCATACTGGAGATGCACTTCTGTATTCCTATAAATGTTCCTATTAGTGGAATTTCCAAAATGAAGAACCAAATGATCTACACAGCTGAGGGAGGTTATATAGGCCCCATTCGCTTCAAGACAAACTGTTGTCCCTGAAAGTCAGGGCAAATGTCTACAGTTGCAAACAGTTAAGAAGGTGGTTTTCTCTTTCCCCTTAAGATTCTCTGTGGATTGGTTATCATTCACGTGAAAAGCAATCAGTGAGAACTCCATGACATGCTGGGACAAGAAAGTGCATGTTAGAAACTCTGAATGAAGTAGGGGAGGTTTTCTTGCTCTGGGAATAGGAAGTTTCTATAATAAATTCTATTTGTTTACTGGAATGTCTACCTGCCCTCCCACGTGACTCCTCTCCATGTCACTCCTAAGACAAGGATAGGACCCCACCTCCATTTGCCACCACTCCCTCCCAGGCTCTGCCTCTTTCTACTCTGCCCCCACTCTTCCCTTTCCCCCAAGCCTCTAGCCCTTCCTTGCCTCTTTCCACACCTGCTCCACCCTGACCCTATCCCCACTCTACCTCTTCGCCCCAGGACCTTGTCGCTCGGGTGAAAGGGTCTGGGAGTAGCAGGGAGCTGACACTGGCAGCAGGATTTGCCCCTCCCCGCCATTCATCAGCAGTCGTGGGGGAAAGCAGAGCAGCCTTGACCCCAGTCACGTCACTCCACTTCCTTCCACCAGTGAGTGCAGGGGACGGTTTCACTCCTTCCCCCAAGCTCCCTCTTCCAAACAACATGGCTGGGAGCAGGGGAACGGAGCAGGCTGGGTTGCTCCTCTTCCCGCTGCTGCTGGTGAGCGTGGGGTTGAGCCTGTCACATGTGAATGTGGTGGGGAAAAGGAGCTGATCCCTGCTGCCAGCACCAGACTCTCTGCTAAACCCCTGGCTGCACTGCTTGGGAGAGGGAGCTTGGGGGAAGGGGTGGAACTGCCCTCTCCACTCACAGGCAGTGAGAAGCAGAGCCATGTGCCTGGGAGTCAGAGGAGTAGAATGTGCTTGGGACAGGTTGCTCTGCGTCCTGCCACCATTGAGTGCAGAGAGGAGGCAACTGCTATTGCTGACCCTAGCCCCCTCCCAGGATGGTTTGATTGAACTCAGATGACTCTGCCCGCCCCTCCCTATGTGTCGCCCCTCTCTTCACCCGTTCTACCTTAAATTAATCTTTCTTATACATGGGTGATCAGAATTGTCATATTCCAGCAGAGGTCCTCCCAGTGCTTTCCAATTTGGCTGCAATACTTTATCTTCCCTAAAAGTCCCTTGCCTGATGCATCCTAGAATGACATTTGCTTTTTTTTCTCAGCTGCAGCACATTGGTGACTCATAGTCATCTTATGACTGATCCACATAAACAGATCCTTCTCTTCCAACTGATGAACCCCTAGTTAGTATCAGAAATTCTTATTATACCCTAAGGCTATGTCTAGACAGCCCCCTCTTGAGCAAGAGAATATACAAATGAGGCGAAGCGGTGAATGTCGCTGCACCTCCTTTGCATACCTTATGAGCCACCATTTTGCGCAAGGGGCTTTTGCACAAGAAGGAGTGGTCTACACGGCTCCTTTTTGTGCAAAACCCCCCTCTTGTGCAAGAGCTGTTCTGCCACTTTTTTCATGAAGAAAAGCTCTTGTGCAAGAGGGGGGTTTTGTGCAAAAAGGAGCCATGTAGATGGCTCCTTTTTGTTCAAAAGCCCCTTGCGCAAAAATGATGGCTAATTAAGTATGCGAATGAGGCATGGCGACATTCACTGCTTCGCCTCATTTGTATATTCTCTTGCTCAAGAGGGGGCAGTCTAGACATAGCTTAAGTGTATGACCTTGCTCTTTGTACTATGGGATTTCGTCCCTTTCTGTTACTCTCCTATTCCAGGTCATCCAGATCTTCTGATAATTTAATCCTCCTCTGTACTAAGGATGTCACCCAACTTTGCATCTTCAGAAAATTTTATTGGCACTCTTCTACTTTTTCGTCCAAACTGTGATGAAGTGGGAATTTTTCTTAACACTTTGTATGGCTAATGGATGTGCCTTAGATTCTGCTATGGTTGTCTAGGTGGTGGGGAAAAAAGTGAGGTGGGTTATTTTTTTTGTAACCATGAATGTGTGTCTGTCTGTCTGACTGGGGCCCTATGCCCATGATTAACCCAGAAAAAAACAGTCTGGACGTTCGGTGCCTAGCAATGAATGATTGAGGTCTGCTGACCCTTCAGTGCACGAAGCCAGACAGTTTTGGCCAGCAGCAAACAAAGGGCTAGGGGGATCACAGGTTTTCTGTTTTTGCCTAGGAATCAGAACAAAAGATGGAGGATGGACCTTTGTGTATAATGTGGTTGCTAGTCTGGAGGGGGGACAAAGAGAGGGCTCTGGGCTCAGAATTGCCCCAGGTGGACTAAACTGTAACTTAATATGGCCAGGTACTCTATAATTTTTATTCTTGAAACTGTAGATTATGCTCAATCCAAGCAATTCAGAGGGAACAGGCTACACATTAAAACATTGTCACCTGACATTACTTTGCAATGTGGACGTTCCTCTTTTGTGGTCCATCCCTGTCTGAAAAAAAAAGTGACTCGGTGGTACTTTACTTCTGTTTGGATAATCAAATATAAAAGAGACTGCAGGTCTCCAGTGTTCCAGAAGCAATTAATTCAATTAATACCTGAAACCTGCTCATGCAAGAACTGAAAATTGATTGTATTTCTAAATCGTAAAAGCATTTTTTCCTGTAATGTTGGTACTGATCTACAAAATCAATAATGATTTCTGTCAAATATGGCACTACTTTAATATGAGATTTTTCTTTTTATAAGTTGCTTTGCAAAGGCTGCAGAGCTCTGGGATTTCTGGAGACATTTTTAGATTTAGAGAGGCAAAAGCTATATAATAAACAGCTACATTGCTGTTAGTCACTGCCTTTCAAAATGCCTCCACCATGCATCATTAGCTTAACATATAGGTCCTCTTAGGGAAGCTGGAGGTTGTAGGAAAAATTTCAAGTTCAGTAGAGAGAATCAGTGCTTTAAACATTAATTATTATAGCTGTTTAAACAAACAACTTTGTTGATGAGCTGATCCAGGGATGTGGTTGCATTGGCATCAGGAGGTCTTTCACTTCCAAAGATGATATTGGAAGTTGAGGGTACTTTTTGCTTCCCAAGAATCTCTCTCTACACCTTGTAGGATCAAGACCTATGATAAGAGTTTCTTACAGGAAAGGAAAAATGAGAAGTCAGAGGGAATAGAGAGGTTCAGTGTTTAAAAGGCAGAGTCACATCTGATGTATATTGTATAGGATACCTGGATGATAATATGAATGGACTTAGCAATTCAAAATGGGTAAGTATAAGATGTAAGGACAATGCAGTCTTCCCCATCTACTTGCATCTCCCAAGTACCGCTTTGGAGTCATAGTAGCTCTTGGAAGATATTGTACTGCAGACATTAGGATTTACAATAAATAAAATAAGATGCTAAAGTGCCTTTAAAATTAAAAAAGATGCTAGTTATAGTGACCTATCACGCTGCCCTTTGGCTCATTATGTCACACGTTAGGTGTGCTCATCTTCATGAATATAACTAAGGGCGTGTTTATACTGTACCATTATTTTGAGATAACGACTGTTATTTCAAAATAACAATGTGAGCATCTACACAGCAACTCCATTATTTTGAAATAATTTCAAAATAACAGACGGCTTATTCTGAAATCTGTAAACCTCATTTTACGAGGAATAACGCCTATTCCGAAATAGCTATTTTGAAATGAGGTGTGTGTGTAGACGCTTCACTGTTGCTATTTTGAAATAGCCCCTCATCAGGGCCATTCTAAGTTACTCCTCAGTGCCTCCTGAGGCTCTAAATTGAGATAGCACATCTACATTAGGGAAGCCTTCCTCAGACTAATTTTGAGACTTCCCAGAAGTGTAGATGTGTAATTTCATAATAAGCTATTTTGAAATAACTATTCTGAAAGGCTGTGTCTACACTGGGCCACTTATTCCAGAAAATCAGCCGCTTTTCCGGAATAAGCTGCGAGCTGTCTACACTGGCCCTTGAATTTCCAGAAAAGCGACGATGCTCTACTGTACAAAATCAGCCGCTATTCCGGAAAAACTATTCTGCTCCCGTTTGGGCATAAGTCCTTATTCCAGAACACTGTTCCAGAAAAGGGCCAGTGTAGACAGCTCAGTAGTCTTTTCCGGAAAAAAGCCCCGATTGCGAAAATGATACTCGGGGCTCTTTTCTGGAAAAGCGCGTCTACATTGGCCATGGACGCTTTTCCAGAAAAAGGGCTTTTCCGGAAAAGCAGCCTGCCAATGTAGACGCTCCTTTTCCGGAAATACTTATAACGAAAACTATTCTGTTTTAAGCATTTCTGGAAATTCATGCCAGTGTAGACACAGCCAAATAGTTTATTTTGAAATAACTATACACGGAAGATGTACCCTTAGATGGAAAAAATCTAGAGAAGAGTAACAAAAATGGTTAGTAATAGTAGGGTTTCCATGGAAGGAAAAATTTCAAATGTCTTACCCTGGAATAGGGCCAAAAGGGACTTGGGTTTGGTATTTAGGAATATGAAGGTTATAATAAAATTATAATAAAATGCTGGTCGCTCTCTCTCTCTCTCTCTCTCTCTCTGTGTGTGTGTGTGTGTGTGTGTGTGTGTGTGTGTGTGTGTGTGTGTATATGGATGATTTGTCACATTGATAGCACTTACATTACTACAAATAAAAGGAAATGATTCACTGATGGCATATGTAGTCTTTTTGGAGAAATCATAATGAATTTAATAGTGAATGTTACTAACTTGGAGAAATCTTTAGCTATGATGTCCCACAGCAGGAAAAAAATCTGTTTACATTCTATAGATTAGGCGTTTAGAGTCACTTCCTATCAAATGCTTTTAGTCTCCTCCTCTTTAAACTTCTCTAGGACTGTTCCATGTGGAAACCTTCGAAATGTACTTCTGGAAAATGTATATTTAATTCTAACATTTGTTGTCATACAAGCTAAAGGCAATAAACTATTGTGCTTCAGGGGATAAGATCACTAATGCAGGTAGAAACCTGCTATTCTGAACCATTCCCCTTTCTACAAAGCATCTCTGTGTAACTGACAATGAAGCTTAAACCCTCCATCATTCTTTATTATCCAAGTGACACACAGGCACAGATCACCAGCAGATATAAATTGTCATAGTTCAATTGACTTTAATAAAGCTATAACAGCATTCATCAGTGGAGGATCTGCTCTATAGTATACTGCAGCGGTGGCCAACCTGAGGCTTGCGAGTCGTGTCCTGGATGTGGCGCAGGAGCTCTGGCTCTAGGACCTGAGCATAAACTGTGTGGGAGGGGGATTGGGTTACAGGAAGGGAGGGGAGGTGTCTGGCTCTGGGGAAGGAAAGGGAAGGGGAAGAGAAGGGAAGGGGGATTGGGTTGAGCACGGCATCCCAGCCATCTCATGCTCAAAGCTGGACACTCAGCGCACGTGCCCCAGTGCCTGGAGGGAATTGCACAGCTGTGGCGGCGGTGGCTCTGGGACCTGAGAATTAGGTTAGAGCAGGGGGAGGGGGATTGGGTTGGTGTGTGTGTGTCTGGCTTTGGGGAAGGGGAAGAGAGTGGGATTGGGTTGGGGGTGTGTGCGCCTGGCTTTGGGGAAGAGGAGGGGGACTGGGTTAGAGCAGGCAGCTCTTCCCCTCCCAAAAAAGCTGGCACGCTTCCAGAAATGCTGGATCTGTTGCACCACCAGGGACTTTTCCCCCTGCTGCCTGCTTGCGCAGGGGGGGAGCGGGGAGGGAGTAGGAATCAAACTTCTCAGGAAGCACGCGGCTGTCATGGGTAGAGAGGAAGAGCTCGTGCTTCCTGAGACATTGGAGCTGGCATGCAGTCCTGGGACTCCTACACACATGCACCTGGCGCAGGCAGGCAGCAGGGGGGGAAGGAAGTGCCTGGGGGAGCGACCGACCAGGCATTTCAGGAACAACGCCAGCAGTTTAGGGGAGGGGAAGAGCAGCCTGCACGCTTCCTGAGACCTGGGATCCCCAGGTACTGGCCCCAGCTCTCTCTGTCCCCTTCCCCGGGCCAGACTCCCTACTGCCCTGCACGAGTACCCTGCCCCAGGAACCTGTCCACTGCACCCACCAGCACAGTTGGGACCACATTAGTGAGGCTTGGGGTTTTTTTGATGGGTTGTTTTTTTTGCATCTCACTTGTGTGGCCCCAAATGACTTTTCTGTGGGTGAGTGACTCAAAACAGGTTCCGCACTCCTCTCCTAAATAAAGACAATGCTGAAACATTTTGTGTTTGACATAATATTTTATTTAAAAATGAAGCCTGGCTGCCAAGCCCCCATCTGGCCACAGCATCATAACACTCCTTCACCCCCCAGACCGCAAACCTGAGCCTATCATACACTGGAACCCCCTGTCCTGAGCCTCTCACATCCCCAAACTCCTGCACCCCCACATCCTCAGTCTTCTGCCACAACACTCCTGCATCATTCACACACTGCAAACCTGTGTCCTGAGCCCATCATACTCCCAGCCTCTGCCCTGAGCCCCTCATGCACCCCAGCCCAAAATCCTGCACCCTCACAGCCACAAGCCTGTGGCCTGCTCAGCACCCCAACCCTCCACCTGACCCCATCACTCTCCAGCCTGGAGCCCCCTCCCTGAGCCAGCATCCTCTTCTCTACTTCCTCCTACCCAAATTCGCTCCCAGAGCTCGCACCTCTCACTCCATCCCAGTGCTTTTTTTGTGAGCCACAACAGCAGTGGAGGCAGCGTGAAAAGTCGGGCAAAGTTGTTGAGCCAAAAAAAAAAAAAAAAGTCATGAGATGGTGTACCAGCGTGGCGGTTTTTTTTTTTTTTTTGCTCAACTACTTTGCCCCGGCTCTTCACTGCTATTGTGGCTCTTTGTCTAGAATGGGTTGGCCACCCCTGGTGTACTGTATGTATGTACTTTTTAGCTATTATGCAGAGCAGAATCAGGGATTTCATCATGAAGATAAGAAGTGGTAGGATGTGTCCTATTTTGCATTCTGGAGATTCTGAAAGGAAAACTACTAACATTTCCCATGAAGAACTGTGATTTAGTTTCCCTGCATTTGAATTCCAGGCTGCTTCACTTGCAAAGTTTTGTGTGAAACATGTTGGAATATGTAAAAATTAATAGGTCTGAAAGGGCTCTACATTAGTGCTTCAGGGGTCAGCAACAGCATTACCCTTTAAACATGCTTTTTCCTTTTGTTTGTGTAGCTTGGGAAGACTGATTAAGGGTCCAGTCAAAAACTGTATAATTCTTTCTGATGGATAAACACACTCTCTCTCTCCATTCTTGTAGCCTAGGAAACCAAATAAGTATGGAGTTGCTCTATTTTGTTATGTCTCTTGCTTATCCTCATTGGCTCTGTATAACATATCTCCAGGGTCAAATTCCTTGTACTCTCTGTAACCTGATAGTTTGTAATATAGGAAAGTGTTGATTCAATTAGAAATGATATAGCTAGTAATTAGGGGTGGGTATAATTATATTAGTTATTTGCTTATTAATATTCATTTTATGGGAATAAACATTACTAAATAAGGTTTTAGGAAAAGTAGTGATAGACATGTGAATTAACATATTAAAATAGATAAAAGGTTCTGACTACTGCCTGTTTGTTGCCATTTAGATATTGTGTTGAATGTCCGAGGTAAACATGCATGAGCAATAAAGCAGTTCCATTTACCCCATCCATTCCTGGGTCACTCGTTTCTTCTCTAACAAAACATATTGCTGCTGTGGTGCTATGTTCCACTTTTCCTGGGAATGGGGTGCTGCAATTGCCAGTACCTGCAGAAGCTCAGGTAAATATAGCAGTGGTCAGGGCCAGTCCTAACTAGTTGGCGGCCCCCAGGCAAAATTTGGGTCACGGCCCCTTTAATTGCCACATATCCGTTGGGCTCTGTCTGTGGCCCCTTGAAAATGGCGACCATGGGCAATCACCCAGCTTGCCCACCCTTAACACCGGCTCTAGCAGTGGTGGCCCAGTGGGGGGGCTAACCCTGGGGAACAGGATCTGGCCTATGGGCCAGTATTTGCCAACCTCTGTCTAAGATAATCAGTATGGGGGTTCTTGTTCCTCTCATTGGACTATCTGCTATTGGTCAGTGGTGGAAGTAGGATGCCAGATGTAATGGAACTGTGGTTGATCCTCTTAGAGGTTGTATATTGAGATCATGACTAGAAAAAAATGCCACTTGATTTTTATAAATTCACTCTTTTATAGTTTCAGAGGAGTGGTCATGTTAGTCTGTAACTTTAAAAACATGAATAGTCCTGTGGCACCTACACTACAAGATAAGCTTGAATCTACTATGATCCATAGTGATTTAATTCCATAAATTATATATTCAGTTCAGAATACTTAAGAGGTGATAATTTTTGTTTAGTTAGAATAATTTCCAAAACTATTTAAGGGTAAAAATTGTAAAAGTTCTTCAGTTACTTAGAAGCTCAAACCTTATTAACTTTCATTGACATTTTGACTCCTGAGCTACTAAAGATAAAATTTTCAAAGCCATAACTTTTTGTGACTTGAAGTTAGGAACCAAACTCCCATATTTACTTCGATATGTCAAGCACCCATACCTCCAGTTGTCGAACCATCTCTGTAAGTCAAACCACTTGTATTTAGATCCCTAAATATAGAGTTGAACCTAAATTAAGACACTTACCCTTAAAAATTGTGGCTTAAATCTGTCTCTTTGTACTGTAACTCAAGGAGTCAATTTTGTACATGTTCTTAAAAAGTTCACTTTTTGTACAGATTAAGTGCAGGAAGTGTCAGGAAAAAGCATATGTTTTAGGCCATATCTCATGGGTATGATTTCCAGCTCTTGTATGCCTTGAGCTAGCATGAGTATAAATAGTAGGGTAGCCATGATGGTACCAGTAGCAGCAGCAGAGGTTTGGCTTAGCCATTATGAGTGTGTACCTATGAGGTTCTGGTGGGTTTGTGCTTGACATGGCTAAGATGCATCTTTGCTGCTGTCCACGTTATTATGGCTACACCACAATTTATCCTTGAACTAAAATTAGAGCATGTGCATGAACTCAGAATAATTCTACTAGCTTGTAGCATTAGCTTTCTAAGGCTATGTGTACACTATATGTGAGAACAATGGGTTATGACAAACTGTTTTTCAGTGTCACCTTAAGAAATTCCTACCAGGTACCATTATGTTTCTCTAGGATTTGCTAAAATTCCAAAATAGGCTGATTAAAGAATTCACAGCAGCTTCTAACCACATCACCTCTACGATTTCTCAAAAGTAACAGGATCATGCATCCTTCCTACTGCCTACATCTACTAAAATAAAACAGAGTCTATAACAAGAAAATGATTTATATATATAATTTAATATTGACAAATTCTGGCCACACATCTAGGAATAAAAAATGCAAGTAACAATGGGGAAATCTATCCTGGAAAGCAGCAAGTCTGACTACAACTAGGGAGAGTTAGCTTGAGAACCAACAAAACAAAAGCTCCCAGTGTGATGATGTGACTAACACAGTACATGTGATCCTTTGATGTATAAACAGCTGAATATCATGAAGGAGTAGAAATGGAATGTTAACTCTGATATGGGATTGATAATACCATTATTAGAATTCTGTGTTCAGTTCTAGAGTCACTACTTCAAGAAGGATGTGGAAAAATAGGAGAGGGTTCAGAAGAGAGTGACAGAATGATTTTGGGCCTGGAAAACCTGCCTTGTGATGAAAGCTATAAGAAGCTTAATGTATTTAGAACATGAAAGCGAAGGTTGTAATGGCTGGTATTAGTCTTAAAAAAATTGAGATAATTGGTGATCTCATCTGAATTCAGGAGGCAAGTGTTTTATTACAAGAAAGGCAATACGTTGAGATAATACATTGTCTTCAGGAACTACAGTGTATAGATCTTGCATCAATGGTTTTGTTTCCTAAAATAGATAGGCTTTTGCAGTTTGATCTGATCCTGCACCCATTAAATTAAACAAGAATTTTGCCACCAACTGCAATGGGAGCTAAATCTGGATAAGTGCCACAGTTCTGTTCCAGAGTTCTAGATATGGCAAATTTTGAAATGGAAAACATCAGCTATACTGGAAAAATACTTCAGGGCTACGTCTAGACTACATCCCTTTTTCGAAAAAGGGATGTAAATTAGACGTATCGCAATTGCTAATGAAGCGGGGATTTAAATCTCCCCTGCTTCATTAGCATAAAAATGGCTGCCGCTTTTTTTCCGCACGGAGCTTTGCCGGAAAAAGCGCCATTCTAGACACTGATCTTGCAGAAAATAAAGCCTTTTCCAAAAGATCCCTAGAGGGATAAAGGATCTTTCGGAAAAGGCTTTATTTTCTGCAAGACCAGTGTCTAGACTGGAGCTTTTTTCTGGCAAAGCTCCGTGTGGAAAAAAAGCGGCAGCCATTTTTATGTTAATGAAGCAAAGGAGATTTAAATCCCCGCTTCATTAGCAATTGCGATACGTCTAATTTACATCCCTTTTACGAATAAGGGATGTAGTTTAGACGTAGCCCAGTGGTGTAACTTTCAGAGTTACGTGATAATGTACATCTGTGTGACAGATTACCTAATAGTTAACCTTAATATCACTTTGTAAAAGGGGCCATTTATACTTATGCTTCATAAGCAAAACAGTCTTAAATAAGCAGGCTTATCACTTATCCAGAGACCATTGCCAGTGGACCAAAATTGGTGACAAATCCTGCTCACGTACCACCTGAAGCACATTGCGCATATGCTAAAAAGGAATCTTCAGGCAACACAGCACAAGACTGAAACATAACTAACCAATACAACCCTACCAAATTCATGGCCATGAAAAATGCAGCATGGACTGTGAAATCTGAATGAAAATTAACAAAGGAGTTTTCAGTTTGGTCTTATTTCTCTGAACAGTGTATGTGCTAGAAACACATCTGCATTAACGTTTAACATTATTCCAGCCCCAAATATCAATTTCATGGTCAGTGCAATTTGCCGTATGTTGTCTGATGACATTTTCATAGAAAACAGTATTGCATGATTGTGGGAACCTTGCAGTGGAATCATAGCACCTTCACTTATGTCATCATGTAACTTCACTTACAGTCTGGACATATTTCCTTAGTGGGTAAAAGGATAATCTGTTGAATACCATTGAGAGCTGAAAACGGGTCTTCAGGTTTTGCCTTTACGTGCCAACAGGAATGTAGAGTGTGATCAGGTACGGTTGTCTTGTTGGAAGATTACCCAATTCCTTCATTTAAGTAAGGTAAATGAAGATACCAAAAATGAAATGTTATTTCCAAGGAACTTAGGTGCCTAACCTAACATCATTAGGAAATTCCACCATTCTTAAAAAAGACAATTATTCAAAATGATTTGAGGATCAGTTGCTAGTTAGGAAATGGCTATTAGCCAGACCCTGTAATCAGAAGAAAATGTTCAAACTGAAGATATATTTACTTGTGTAACAGTGCTGATTATTGTCCCTGTGCTCTACAGATATTGAAGTGGCATTCTCAAACCCATGGTGATTAAATTAACCAGTGGTCATAGACTAACCAAATCATAAATAGCATAAATGGTGTGCGTCTTAGCTAGACTGTAGTTAAGGCGCAGTAAGTAGGTTTCTAATAACCAGTTTTATTCATACAATATATTGATCTATAATACAAACTACTAAAACTTTAATTTGAGATGCTAGGCCTTCCTGCATTTGGAATAACTATTTTATGAAGCTTGATGGGAGAGGATAATTAACAGAAATTCAGCGAGGGAAACTTAATGGCATTACTTTTAATGCAGACAACATACGTTCTCAGCCCCAAGAGACTGAAAGCTAATCTGGTCTTTTCTTATGGCTGAAATGGAAGATTTACTCCAAGTGACAGATTTGGGGTAGATTGCAAGCCACTGACTTGCAAAAGGAAGGATACATCTGTGGGAGAGTAGGAATATGCTCTTTATGGAGAAGATTTTTTTTTAAATGTACTATTTTTGATGCATTCAATGGGAATGTAGTCTCTGCTAGTGGGTTGATTAGCAGTCACCACAGAAGAGGATGAGCCTACTCAAGGAACCTTCATGTGTAAACCATGCACCTCCTGGGTGTGGCACGCTGTCCCATCTAGTGGCACAGAGGCTACTTACAGAGGGTATGTCTACACTACCCTCCTATTTCGAAATAGGAGGGTAATGTAGGCATACCGCAATTGCAAATGAAGCCCGGGATTTGAATTTCCCGGGCTTCATTTGCATAAGCGGGGTGCCGCCATTTTTAAATCCCCGCTCGTTCAAACCCCGTGCCGCGCGGCTACACGCGGCACGAACTAGGTAGTTTGAACTAGGCTTCCTAGTTCGAACTACCATTACTCCTCGTGGAATGAGGAGTAACGGTAGTTCGAACTAGGAAGCCTAGTTCGAACTACCTAGTTCGTGCCACGAACTACCTAGTTCGTGCCGCGAACTACCTAGTTCGTGCTGCGTGTAGCCGCACGGCACGGGGTTCGAACGAGCGGGGATTTAAAAATGGCGGCGCCCTGCTTATGCAAATGAAGCCCGGGAAATTCAAATCCCGGGCTTCATTTGCAATTGCGGTATGCCTACATTACCCCGCTAGTTCAAACTAGCGGGGTAGTGTAGACATACTCCGAGAGAGTAATGAGTGTGCTCTACATTGGCTGCAGGTGGAATCAAACCTGGGACCTGTGGAGCTTCCAAAATAAGCCTCTTCTACCTCATGAGTTAAAAATCAGCAGGCTGTTAGCTACCAATCAGGGCTTGCAGGCGTTACACACACTCTCTCTCTGTGTGTTTGTGTGTGTGTAGACATATGTAAATGTGTCTCTTTATACTATGCTTATCACAGTGGTACCTGATAACACAACAGTACTTCTCGGAAAACTGTAAACATAGCTTGCTTGCTCCTTGTTCTGAGGCTAGTTGGGCTGGACCCTGACTTGGCCCATTTTAATTTTTACTGGAACGAATAAAAGGAGGGGATAGAACTGAGATCAGGCCAGCATATAGCCCCTTTCTTCCTCAGAAAAGAGGCTGGATGCTGGCCTCTCTACCCTCAGTATAGCCGGCAGGCAGTTCCTCATGTTCATAGATGTCTGGCAGCACAGCTGGTTGTAGCTCTGTAAAACCCAAGTAAATACTTCTACATATTTAATATCTGCCTGCATTATCTGTCACTCTTCTCTCCCCTTCCTCCCCAACTCCCCCCACTAAATGTTTAAAACACTGAAATCCTCCTTCTGTAACTTTCTAACTTGTATAATAAAACTTTTGAAGGTTTTGTCTGGAAATGTCACTTTTCTGCTTGAGAAACCTTCTTTAGGAAAATCCTACTGCAGTGCATAATAGAAGGATTTATGCTTGATGACAGAGGTGACTACTGAGGCATGGAAAAGCACCTTTACTTAAAAATTCATCCATTTTTCCATGTAAAGAAAAGAAATATTGGGAGGAAATGGAGTGAGCACTTTTTATGAATAAGGGGTGATTTAAAGAATTGGATTTCTGACTCAGCAGCTTGAATCACTGCAAGTGTTTCTACATTAAGTGCATGTCATGGATGCCCTTGTAGAGATTAAGTCTTAACACTGCTTTTGTACCAACATGACTACACCGTTTAGAAGCGTGGGGATTTTGTTGTGTCAAAATAGGTTTATTGGTTCACTCTGTAGTCTGGACACGATATTAGTCTAAGGATTCCTTAGACCAGTATTCCTTTTTCCATGTGGGAATAATAATATTGCTATAAAGCACCATTATAATGATATATATCTTCTCACACAAAGCTTTGTACCTCTTTAACAGTAGATGGCTTGTGGTAGAACCCAGGAAATGCACTGCCTCTTTCCCCTATGACACTGCCAAAATGTTGATTGCTAAATGGGGTGCTCCCCTATGCTCCTTCTGTGTTCCTCTGGGTGTCCCTCTCTGTACTGCCTCCCCTGACAGGCACCAGTTGCCTATGTATTTAACAGAACTGGCATATTTAAAGCAGAACCGCATTGTGTGCTGACAAGAACAACAACAACAAAAAAATCTTAATTGAGGCATGCATGTCATAAGATGTTTGCAGTGCATACTATTGCCTGCCCTCAGGAGTAATACTATCTCACTTGCTGCCACTTCAGAAAGCAGTGCCTTCTACTTCTTCATAGAGTAGTGCCAACAATGCATTTCAAGCTCAAAAATCATGATTCTGTTTCCAAGAATAAGGCCAAACAAGTGGCTAAGTGGGCAGAGTTAGCATTGCAGCATACAGCTGCAGAAGTAAGACTAGCCCAGCCTCAAAAAAGAATTTAAAAGAGGAAACCATACTAAGGAAGACTGTACTAGAGAAATGAATCTAGAACTCGGTACTATGAGGAGTCGAACAGATGCAGCATTCTGTGTATGCATTCATGACTTCTTGAACGGTCTCTCTTTGTCTTCCACTGATGTCTGTCCTGATGTGTACAGCAGCTTGTAGAATAAGGGACTTAATGAAGGGAAAAACAAACCAAAATGTGATAAAAATGAGACCTGTTCAGGACCACAAAGAAGCCATATTGAAACATACTGAAGACTTCAAGTAGTGAAAAGAAGTAGGCTGAATGTTCAGGTGATGTTGAAAGAAAGCAGTACACAACTCATCTATGAAGACGGTGAAGAATTTCAAAAGGATCTCACAAAACTAGATTGGGCAACATAATGGTAGATGAATGGTTGATAAATGCAAAGTAATGCATATGGAAAAACGTAATGCCAATTATATGTAGAAACTGATGGGGGCTAAATTAGCTATTGCCACTCGAGAGATCTTGAAGTCATTGTTGCTAGCTCTCTGAAAATGTCTACTCAATGTGCAAAGCAGTCAAAAAAGAAAACAGGAATCATTAAAAAATGGTTAGAGAATAAGACAGAGAATGTTTTATTGACTCTATATAAATCCATGGTACAGCCACATCTTGAATACGGAACACAGACATGGTCACTTCATCTCAAAAGATATCTTGGTATTGGAAAAAGTTCAGAAAGGGGCAACACAATTGATTAGGGATTTTGAATGGCTGCCATAAGGGGAGAGATTAATAAAACTGGGACTTTTCAGCTTAGAAAAGAGGACACTATGGGTATGTCTACACTAGGAAATTATTTCAAAATAAGTTATTTCAAAATAATAACTCCCAAAGTAATTATTTTGAAATAGTGTGTTTACGCTACAGGGAAACCTTGAAATTAGTCTGAGGCAGGTTCCCTTAGGGTGTGTCTACAGAGCAGGGCTTAATGCAAAATATGCTCCACAAATTGAGTTATGTCAATTGCGGAGCTTATTTCAAAATAACTTATTTTGAAATTGGGAGCGTCTACAGAGCACTTATTTTGAAATAGAGCACTCTTCCTTCCACTTCTCTTACTCCTCGTACAAAGAGGCTGTGTCTAGCTTGCACCCCTTTTCCGTAAAAGGGATGCAAATTAGACACAGCGCAATTGCAAATGAAGCAGGGATTTAAATCTTCCCCGCTTCATTTGCATAAACATGGCTGCCACTTTTTTCCAGCTCGGGGCTTTGCAGGCAAAAAGCACCAGTCTGGACGGGGATCTTCCGGAAAATAAAGCCTTTTCCGAAAGATCCCTTATTCCTGATTCTAAGAGGAAAAAAGAAACGCTGTCTAGACATGTTTATTTCGAAAGAAAACCCTTCTTCTGAAATAACCCTTATTCCTCCTACAACAAGGTTTACCAGTTATTTTGGAAGAAGGGTTTTCTTTCAAAACAAACACACCTAGACAGCATTTCTTTTTTCGAAATAGCGCCATAACGCGAATATACAAATGAAGCATGGGAAATTCAAATCTGCGCTTCATTTGCAATTTCTCTCAGCTGCTTTTGCATCCCTCTCTTGAAAGAGGGTGCAAGTGTAGACATACTCCCGGTGTGGACGCTCTGCTTGTTATTTCAAAATAAGGAGAGTTATTTCAAAATAACTTCTTAGTGCAGAGCAGGTTCTAAGGGAGGAGAATATAACAGAGGTCTGTGAAATCAAGACTGGTGTAAGTTATTTACTTACACTCATAACACAAGAACTAAGGGTCATCAAATGAAATTAGTAGGTAGCAGGCTTAAAACAATAAAAGGAAATATTTCTTCACACAGCGCATAGTCAACCTGTGGCATTCCTGGCCAGAGGATGTTGTGAAGACCAGAACTTTTCTTATGTTCTAATGGAAGGATATCATTAATTTCAATTGAGACAGGTGCTAAAAATAAATAAAATAAATATCTCCTCTACTCCCACCACAGGTACACTGACCCTTCTGAAACTAAGCACAGTCTTCACCCACCATGCTCCCTTCCTTCCCTCTCCTTCCTGAAACAAACTGAGGGCCAGCACCTCATCAGTGGCCTACCCTCCATGCCTCCTTACCAGATGCCCTCCATTCTCTCTATCATCCATCTTCTCTAGGTCACTGACTTCACCTTTCAACTGCTCCTTTCTGGGTCACAGACGCCTTCTGCTCCTGAATATTCTAGTGAGTAACGAGTGCCTACTTGCAGTCACAGGCAGGCAGCATCTCTTTCCCGCTGCTTTTCCCTGCTTTGAGTCTCTGAAGAAGTTGTACAAGAGCTCAGGAGTATCTTCCTCCCCATAGAAGTCATTTTACAATGCTTGCCATTTAGTGCACTCTCTCCATTCCAAGTGCAAAAATCACTGGCTTTCCCTAGAGCACTGTTTGTATTTAGAGCTCTTCAGCAGTGTCCAGAGAAGGGGTGACTTCATCACAAAGAGGGATGAAATCACCCTTCCTTTTGCACAACCTTTCTTTCAAATATCGAAGGCAAGCTATAACAAGAGGCTCCTGGGAAGCTCTCCCAGCAGGTTACTGGAGTGAATTCAGGACTGAACTTTAATTTTTTTTTTAATACAGGAAGTGCTTGAGCAATCAGAGTTAGATTTTCATTACTGGTGTACTGTTTACTTATTGCATTTCACTCAGCTTGAGTAGTGAAACAGAACTGTCTGTCCAGCCAGTTTTATACTGAATTTCTCTTCCAATAGCACAGTGAGGCTTTGTGTCTATCAGGGTAGGTGAGGTAGTATGGATTTTTTTAACAAGGCAGGAAATGTTTTTCCTGGGTATATTTATATTCATATTGTCTTTTACTTTTTAAACAAAATTTGCAATTTAGTAATTAATCTAACAATAAAGGGACAAATTCACCCCTCCTGTAACTTCATGGACTATTAGGGAATATAACCAGAAAAGTTTAGCTCTCCAGCCTTTTTGGTAATTCATGGAGAGCTGTTATTTTTAGCAGAGTACAAAATTATCTTCAAATCATTTATTTACCTAAAAATTGAGCAGTTCCTGACCCTTAACAACAGTTCTATCCATGCCTGACTTTTATTATATGCTACCATCCAAGCATGTGAGGGAATAGAGCCGTGCCTCTTTTCCAGATTGTCATAAACTCCAGAGCCCACTGCATTATCACAGCAATTTCATTCCATCCACTTAGTACACTTCAGGAACCCTTAATACCATAACCAGAATCAATAGCTGTCATTCTGCCATTCTCTCAGAAAGGATTTGAACAAATTGGTTCACAGCACATGTGCTTGTGGAGTAACTAATCTACTTGGCACTTGTACTGGAGAAGGGGGAATGAGAAGAGGGAGGAGTGGAAAATTTCTGTGGGGGATAAAAAGAGGAAGACTTTCATTTCCTCAAAGTGTGAAACAAAACACCTCTTGGCCCCTCAGATTCTGAAGCTGCAAATAGCTTTCTGTCTAAATATTAGAAAATGAATGCTTGATAACCTCTGCTCTCACCTAATAGAATGTTAGGCAATCAGAATTTAATACCACTTGGTTATCAGGATTTACAGGTATAGTTAGCCCAGCTAGCACAACCCAAGTGAGCATTGTTGCGGGAGGGGAAGAATGACTTGTTTCTATCAGAACATACATTCTAAACTCTTGGAGTTCCTCCTGTGTCCCCTCCACTCCAAAAGCTCTTATTTCTTAAATAATTTGAACTGCTGTGTGAAATCAATAACTCATTCCTCTTGTGTTCTGCGTACACTCACCCTTCAGTGCCTGCGACATCAATACCCCAGGTCAGAATGCAAAATCTGTATATGGGATATTATGATTGTTGAATTTTCCAGATGTCAGATTTATGGGGAGGATTCTGATAACAAGAAGAAAAGGATTTTCCAAGAGAGAAGAAACCTTGGCTGAACCTTCCCCAAACTATGTGATCTGAAAGCACACTACAAATTCCTGCATTTGATTGCCAAGCAGGAGAAGCTTACTGCTCTTTTACTCTTTTCTTGCCCAGCAGATTGACATATATATTGATTTTACTGATGAAAAACTTGGCTAGAAATATATATCCTAACCTTGATATTTGCTAGTTAAAAAGTTAAGACAAAGTATTCTTATGTAATAGTTGTTATCAACTCATAGTTCCATTAATTATAAGATGCACTATGCTAATTTTTCAGATTTTTAAGACAATATTTTAAACATATTTGAAAAGATAAATGTCAGAAAATGTATATTGAAATGTATATTTAGTGAGTTCAGAGGAAAAGGAGTCACATCTGAAACTGTTTTTTAAAAATGGTTTTTACTATACTGTACAGGTTTAGAGAACAGCCTTGGGTCACCAAGTTTGGATATCCTGATATTGAGGAGTACGTAAGCTGTGAGTTTTACTCTTTGAAAATATGTTTCCCCCACACCCCAAGAACACCAAGGAGCAGCTTCTTCTACAGGGCCAACTTCCTTTATTGCTAGCTTCCTTGCTCTTTACTGCCAATTTCTATTTCCAGACTGGCCCTTTAAATTTGGGAGAGATCTGAAACAGCCTCAGTCTTGGTTAAGACATAAACATGATATCTTCAAAAGGTTGTAGGGGCTTGGAGAAAGATATATTTCAAGATCTCATCAAATGTGTCTTATCTTTGCTTAGTGATACCCCACCAGGGTACCAGTGTGCAATGGTAGGTGACAACTAGTCCTTTTGGTCAGTGGCTATGGTCTCTCCTTCCACCCCACTATACTGAAGCATGTGTTCTTGGGCTATTCCATAATATGGTTTATGTTACTGGGGGAGTGTTCTTTTTTGGTGAAAGTGTATTCAGAGATGTATTCCAGACTTGTATCTTCAGAGTATATTCTTTGGTATCTGAATGCCGGGTTGTAATAACGCATTTGTTGGGGTGGTTACTGGCTCTCTTGAGGTGGTGAACTGTGGGTTTCTTGGGTATAGATGTCTGTAGGGTTCCACTGTTGACGCTGATCATGGTGTCCAAGAAGTCAATGCAAGAGTCATAATGTTGAAGTTGGGATGGAAACTCTGAAGGAGTTTAGTTGCCAGATAGCAAGGAAGGGGTCCTAGCAGTCTAGAGGGTGGTGAACCATTGGGGTCAACAGGGACAGAAGAGTTCTCCAACACCACCTTTTATGCATGTTTTATTCCCTGCTCTAGGCATGCTGTTCTGTGGACTTGTGTGAAGAAGAGGCAGGATCCTAAAGGCCCAGTGCGGGAGGAGGATTTGCATGAATTTCCTAAGCTCTTCTGCAGCTAGGGTGAACAGGTGTTTGGCTTTTGTCCAAAACTCATGGTCCAAGAGAGGTCTGTAGGGGCAGTGGAGGGGTTTAGAGCACTTCTGTCCAGGTTATTGACTGTCCAGTTGGCAATGCTACACAAAGGGGTCGGCAGGCTCACCAGCTGCTTCCTGGGAGCCGTGCAGCATGTACCTACTATGGCTCCTACACATAACCCTTCTCCACCTCTAACCCTCATCCTTGGCCCCACACTGAGCCTGAACCCTCAGCTGTAGACCTCATGCTACATACCCCAACCCTCTGCCCCAGCCCTGATCCCCCTGCCCTCCAACTCCCTCATCCTCATCCTCATCCTGGAGTATCCTCCTACACCCCAAACTCATTACCAGCCCCAATCTAGAGGCAGCACCCCTAGAAAGAACCTGCCCAGGCTCTTGTACCCCAACACCCTGCCCTATCCCAGAGACACCCCCCCACTCCCTGCATCTCTCATCCTCAGCCCCAGCCTAGATCCTGCCCTTCCTGAGTCAGCCTGATGAAAATGAGTGAGAGTGGGAAGAGTAAGTGATAGAGGAATGGGGGTTGAGTGAGTGGGTGTGGGGACTTGGAGCAGGGACAGGACATGGGTGGTCCCTCTGAGGAGGGGCAGGGCAAGGGTGCTCAGTTTTCTGTGAGTAAAAAGTTGGCAGTCCTAAATGTGGCTCAGTGAGTCAGGAGTGTGCTATTCATCTCTCATGCTGGACTGTCTAGTCTCAGGATCAAGAAGGCTAATTTAGAGTTCTGCCCCAATGAATTAGAGAGTCTGAGTGTAGGTTTTTAGGATTTGTCCCAAAATAAAAGTAATCTCAGTATGGATGTATATATATCCTGAGGATTAATAACTGGCTTGAGGCATCAAACCTTTCCAGCACTGCACTAATCTGCAGGAAATACATCACACCTCCATTTGTTACTACCTATTTTCCTGTACAACTAAGACAAGGTCGTATTTATGTGGTTTTTATATCTTTCAGTGCTACTGAGTACACTTTGGACATAGAACCATATCTCAATAATGCTTCTGCCTCAATTTCAGTTTTTATTCACAAGTATAGTAGTTAGATGTGGGTCAGTTTTCCATTGGTTAAAGAACAGGTTGGTAGTTATATTTCAAATCCGGTAACAGAATTTATTACTTGTTTCTCTGTTATAGAGTAGATTTGGCTTCTTCTATGTAATTCTAGTTCAATAATTCATAATGAACCATATTCATTTTGAATTTAGTCCTTTTCTAGTTACAAAGCAATCTTGATTGCAATATATATTTGATATTGGAAGGTGTTCATGGAATAACTTAGGTGGAAAATTATTCATCTATTTTCTGTTTGCAAACAGTGCTCCTTCAATATTCTGTGAGTTGTTAATATTGTATTCTTTTAAACATAGGATGAAAATACACTGTTATGAATTTTAGAATGAATACACATTCATTCTAAAATTTGTGAAGCTTTGGGGGTCGCAAGCCTTTTTGTGAATATCTTGTTATACTACTCTTGAATAATGAAAAAATATGACCCCCATGAACCACTGAAAATGAGTGCCGAGTTTGGTTTGTCACTCTATCCATGAATGGGTCTTTTTTTTACTACTGCTACTACTGTCTGTTTCTTAGATTGTGCCTTTTCTCCTTAGAATTCAAAATGCTTTACAACAGAGATCAGTATCATTATCTCTGGCTTTTAGATGGGGAAACTGAGGCACAGAGAAGTGAAATTATATGACAAAGGTAATCTAGTGGGTCAGTGAAAGTTAAGAATCAACCCCAGGTCTTCTAAGACCCAGTCAAATGCTCTATTCACCAGGTGTGATGGATAGGAGGAGCACTGGCCTTTTCTGAACATCCCAGTATTTGTTGACTAAAGGGTTACACTCAGATAGCTAAGGGGTGTTGGCAAGGAACCAGGAGAGCCAATGGTTGAAGGTATTGAGATTTGAATTGGAAGTCATACCTGCAAAATATTCTTCTTTGTGTGAGTTTTAAGCCAGGAGTTGGGGGTACAAAATGAATTGAACCAGGCAGAACTACCATGCCTACAAAGAGTACTGGACATGGATATGGACCAGACAGCGAAGCACAGATTGTAAGTAGATAGGGAAATGTCTATTTAGATGGGATTGTGTAATTTTCATTTTGTTATTGGGTTAAACTTCTCTGTGCTAAGTCCTTGTGCCACCCTTCCCCCCTCCCCCATACACTATACTTTAAGTTGTATCCCTTGAATGGAATTTTCTCTGTTTTTTAAATTGTTCTTTTCTCAGTTGTTTTAAAACAAGTATGATTTATCAAATATATCTTCTTGTTTTGTTTAATAAAATCACCTTTATTTAAGGTGATGATTTGATTCTTGTGGCCTAGAAGGAAATAGGAGGTCTGTGTATGTGTGCCTAAGACTGAGAGGTCATCTATCAGAGACTGCAGTTTGTTTTTTCTTGTTTTCCAAGCTCTCTTGTGATAAAAGAGCTTTGGGGTACCCTTCTGGAAGTACTTCCCAAGTGCTTTTTCATGGGTTCAAGTTGGGTTCAAGAAAGGGGGGTTTCAGTTGGTACTGGCAGCCTATCTCCCAAGGCCAGGGAATCTGTGACCTTGGGGAACTCTTAAGCAGAAGCCTACAGAGGCAAGATATTTTTAAGAACTCTCTCACGCCCCCACCTTCTGCACTCGGAGTGCCAGAATGGGGAACAGCCTTGACGCCGGGCAATACTACTATGTATCTTGAGCTAGCTCTGTACATCTGCCAGTCATAATAGTCTATGTAGTAGTAGTTACTGCTGCATGGTGTGTGTGTGTGTGTGGCTGATTTTTGTCAGTGCTGGTGCAACTTAATACTTTCATGTTGATGGGATCCCACCAGTATCACTGAAAAAAATTACACACTTTATGTTAATAGCACATAGATCTTTTCAGAAAGTTTACAGAAAAGTATTAAGATTGTATTTGAATCTAAACCTGAGTATTTTTTAGGCCTTCCCCACTTCTCACTTAGGGTACGTCTAAACTACATGCCTCTGTCGGCAGAGGCATGTAGATTTGTTTGTTCAGCAAAGGCAAATGAAGCCACGATTTAAATGATCGCGGCTTCATTTACATTTACATGGCTGCCGCGCTGAGCCGACAAACAGCTGATCAGCTGTTTGTCGGCTCGCGTGCTAGTCTGGACGTTCCCCCTGTCGACATCAAAGCCCTTTGTCGGCAGCCCCGGTAAACCTCATTCCATGGGGAATAATGGGGCTGCCAACAAAGGGCTTTGATGTCGACAGGGGGAACGTCCAGACTAGCACGCGAGCCGACAAACAGCTGATCATCTGTTTGTCGGCTCAGCGCGGCAGCCATGTAAATGTAAATGAAGCCGCGATCATTTAAATCGCGGCTTCATTTGCCTTTGCCTATGTGTCTAATCTACATGCCTCTGCCGACAGAGGCATGTAGTCTAGACACAGCCTTACTGTACAACTGGAAAGAATATGATCTAGTGAGGACACTAGATAGATGGTGTGAATGAATACACATACCACACACCTTCTTTATGCATTTCAGTGATAATTGTCTAATAGTACTAATGTAAGCAAATCTTGGTCACTTTTAAAACCAAAAGGTGGCCATCAAGGCCCAAGATTTAATGTGTGACTTCTCCTGACCAGCTCCCCCCCAAATTTCATTGCTACACAAGCTGGAGGAAGATCATTTCTACAGGACTGGAGAGAATAAGGGAGAACAGTAGAATTGTTGTGTATATGTGTAGAGGGCACAAGGGGGAAATAGAGTTTTCCCATTGAAAGAAAGGGGAAAACTTGTGATGTGCCCTAGCCATGGCAGAGATGAGGAGATATCTTTGATTCTTCAACTGATCATTGCAGAGCTGTGTGCAGCTGGCCATGTGTAGTCCATCTCAACCTGCAATAGACAATCTAGCATTCCAGCATGGTAGAATAGGGACCCTTTGACTCAAGAGCCACCCAAAGCAAGGGAGCATTCTCTGAACTGGCCTCAGTGAATCTATGGTGTAAGCACAAATGGGGTCCCCATGTCTTATGGTGACAATTAAAATGTTGCTATTCTGGAGAAAAGTCTTTAAAAAATGAGACTTCATCTTCATATGGGGATCGATGAAGCCTGTACTTGTGCTGCCCCAGTAGCAGACCAGGAACAAAATCTGTGACTTGCACTTTGGTCCTTGGTTCCCTCCTACTTCAGAAGCTCGTGGTGAAGTGGGGATGAAAGGAGGTAAATGGCCTCTCCTGCCATGCTGCTACCCACAACACAAGCAGTCGTTAGTACGAGAGAGGAAAGGAATGTCCTTCTACCACCTTAGGCCATTTGATAGTCATGTAGAAGGTCACAATCTGGCCTGAAGTTTGAGAATACTGGCAGAACTGGTAAACACTTCTAGTGGGATGGAATCTTTGAAACCATGGATTATGTAGCCCTCTGTATGCATGCTATACTTCAAACCACAATTTAAATAGAGCAAATTTTTGGAAAAGCACAAAAAAAGTGTGTAGCACACAAGTTCTGAACAGAGTCCACCACCTCTTTTTCTTTGTAAGAAGGCCACTTTGCAGGGCTATATGCTCTTTCTGAATTTAAGGAATAGACATTGAACAAGACCCTTTTGGTTTTTTTAGCAGCTAACCCCCCCTTTTATTATGTTGAATCTTTATTCCTAAACTACTTCTGTGGTGGAGTAGATTCCCAATTGAAATTGGGAGCTTATTATCATTCTGGTTATGAGACTAACTAAAGTTCATTCTTTCATTAGTTTTCTAAAGTCAGCTGTCACTAGTGTTGCTAGAACTACCTGTACAGCAATGCCCTGCAGTATGCAATGTGATCTTATAAATAAATATGACTGTTTCCCATTTATCCTGAGAAATTGCATGTGTGAATGATTCGCTATTTTTGCCTAGTGGGTCTGTCCCATGTTGTTTTGTTGTTTAGACAGCTAGTGTTTGGGAAGCAGTTCGTACATTACAGGTAAGTTATGTGCAGAACAGGAGAAGTTCCATCATACTTTGACTTAAAGTAAAAGGTTAGAGTAAGATTTCATATCAGACCCAGTCAATAACTCAGTTGATATATTTCCATTAAAAAAATGTTTTACGGGAGAACCCCAATTTTATGAACACCAGTCTGACAAATAACCTGTTATATGAACTATTTTTCCCAAAAGGGGAGAAAGCACATAACAAAAGTTATGTCAATAAACAAAAAGTTGACAACCCTTCATGTTCCAAAACCTTCAGTGCATTGGAATTGTTATGTAGTGGTTTGATAGAGAAGAAGGTAGTGCTACAATGCACCATAGAGAAATTTATGGCCTGTACCTATGGTCAATCCACAATTATTTCATAAAACAGGGATTCTACTGTATTTTTTTTTCAAATCAGCATGGTACAAATCAACATTTTAAAGAGATGTTTCTAGATTAAAAACAGTAACTAAGTGGCTACCAAAATATTTCTGTTTAAACATGTTGTGTGCCTATTTATGGAGATGGTGATGGAGGGAGGAAAACAAGATATATCTTGTACTGTGTGCTTGCATACATCAACTGTGTAATTACTCCTGGTATTCAACTCAATTGGTCTTTGAGACACATTTCATTTATGCTTGCAAAATTATAAAGCATTTTGGAGACACAATTTGGCTCTAACGGAATCTTATTTGGGTTTGACAAGAAGAATTGCAGGGTTTAACTGATGATAATTGTAATGAAACACAGTATGGAGCAGCAATTACACAATCACTATCAGCATGGTGATAAGGAAAGGTCTTGTAATGCTAATCACTGCCTGCACAGTACAGCACAACACCTTTACTAAGACAAGTTAACTTGGACTACCCATCTGAATTTCATTAGAGGGGTTAAGTTTAAATGTAGACTTCCCTTTGTGTATCCAACTACACTACCTGGGCCTAATGTTGTAACTGTGGGTCCAATCACAATGTTAGCTGTACTCAAGACAGGCAGCATCACATTTAGGAGGCTGGGTGGAAAAAAGCCCAAACATGAGAGAGAAACAAATCCCTCAAACATGCGTTTGGCAGCTTTATAGAGAGAATTTTGGTGACACTGCATCAATGAATTTTCCATCACAAGGTCATCTGTCATTGTAACGAAGGTCAGACTAGCTGTTGAGTTGCAATGTAATATAAGGGAGAAATTAGAGTATTCAATGACCCTGCTTCTGGTCCCTCTCCTATGTGCTCTAGGCAGCCAATGGGGCAATCACAATTGCCGTTACTGTGCATATGAGAACAGCGTTCCCTGTAAGCTGTGCACTTGGGTGACCACCCAGAAAAGGTTCAAATGTTCCCACAGCAGGCTGCAGGTATTTCTATGTATGATGCACATCCATCTTCACATGCCTTGGTGCACATAAAATGTATTCTGCACATGGAGGGACAAAATTAGACAGAACATGGGAGTTCAGGGATTCTTCCTTCCATGGAGTCCTAGGGGCAGCTACATTGTGCCCCTAAAAGGGAGAGGAAGGGAAGAGCCTTGTTTACGGCCCTGTGTCCCTGCCGTGGCTGGCTAAGTGGGTCAGGTACACTTCAGCCTTTGCACACCAGGGCATTCTGGACTGTCTGAGCTCCCGCTTAGATTGATGATGCAGCTGCTCACTACCCCCAAAGAAAGTGCTTTACCTGAAAGGCATGGGTCAACCCCTCTGTGTGTTTCTGGTCATTACCCAAATTTTATACCCTTGCTCTTGTTGTTTGCCAGTCCTCTGATCTAAAATGAGCAGAGAGGGTTACTTTTATCCATCCTGAGTTGAAAATATTTTGGTTACTAGAGACTGAAGAACATACCTCTCTGTCCTTTTCTTGTCTTGCTGGAGAATACATATGGGCTCTGGGGAGAGATGCTGAGCACATCCATGTGATGATACTGTCACGATGTTGCTGCTGAAGCAGCTGCTCCCCCGCATTAAATCTGCAGCAAGAAACTTGGAATTTGACTTTTGCTGCATCTGTGCTATTATAGGATGACATCTTTTCCATGGCCAGTTGCTCTGACTCAGTTTCTGCTGCCAGCAAGCTGTCAATATGCCACTTTAAAGAAGGAATTTACGGACAGAAATGTATGGGCCTCACACATAATTTAACATTGCCTTCTGCATTGTATCTTGTAAATAATACACTTTATACTGTCAGGAATATTGGTGACTGGATTGACTTATCTACCATATCTATATACTATACGGTGTGTGTGTGTGTGTGTGTGTACACATAGACACACATATATACACACACACACTATATATATATATATATATAAAATATGTTTAGAATATAAAATATAAAAGCTTCAAATTGCTGTCTTTAGCACAAACAGCGGCATTTAAATATGCAAATAAAGTCAAGACTTTCTGATTCATAAAAAACAAGAACAGATGAAAAAAACCTCTCACCTCAGCATCTCAAATAATCACCGGGAAAATAAACTGAATTTACAATGCAGTTCAGAGACCTCCAGCTCTCCAAGATTTTTCCCTCTCTTCCTTGGGACTAGCAGAAAGGCCTCTCCCTTGTCCTGGCTTATTTTGCTCTTGACCTTGGAAGCTACACAAAACTGGGAATGCTGAATTGGCAGCTAAATTCCAGGTTCGCAGAACCCTCCTCAAACCCATTTCCAGGTAGATGCCTGTGAGTGTGGTGTGAGGAGTTTTGTAGCCAATAAGGCTTGTAGTTGGAAAGTCATGGTGGCATGAAGGTGTTTAAGATTAATTTTGTTCTCTCTTGGTGAGGAAACAGAGTTGTTGTAAGGCTAGAGGATAGGAAAAGGACATAAGGTAGTAAAACAGACAGGAACAAAGCATGTGGGGGTTACAAGGGAAAAGGGAGCAGAAAAAAAATCTCGGATAAAACTGTAAAATAAACAAGAGTGTCAATTTAGAGACACTAAGGTGTAGTTTATTTTATTAGAAAATTCCAAAAAAAAGATATACTTAGTAATATTTTATTCTGTATCATTGCTAGAAATAGTTAATATAGGTATGGGAAGTAGTGGTGTGGGGATACTGCAGCAATACCAGTCTTGGGGAATCCTAGCCACATGCCCCTGCGGCTCAGGTTCTCAGGTGCCAGCCCTACTGCCCAGGATTCCAGCCATTGTGCCCACTGATGCCCAGAGGCTGCACTTGTCCAGACCCAGGTCCCGCTTGGCTGCCAGCTCCATGCACAGGAGCATGGCTGCTAGCCCCTATGCTTGGGCACTGGCCCCACCACTAGGCCCCATCTGTGGAATCCTACCCAGTCACCGGACCTGGGGTCCTGGTTGCCGGCCCTCGATGTGGAATCCCAGCTGCTGGCCCCAGCTCGAGGTGGCAGTGAAGAGTGCAGACAGAGAGAGATAAGCGGGGGTACAGTTCACCACCCTGACTCTAAAAGCTGTTCCCACTGGTGGTTTATGGACATAATTATAAGAAGGATTAGAGTAAACATCTTCGGCATAGCAGCCATGCGCCCACCATCTCAGGTCTTCTGTGAATACCTCCAGCTGGCCAGGATTCTATGGCTCTCCACCTTGCTCTGGTATTTTGTAAAATGACTTTCCTCTGTCGCATGTAAATCCAAATGACTGATGGGCCAGTGCATGACCCCAGAGCAAGTAAATTACTTTAAGACAGTTATCTGGAAAATACATGTATCGAGTTGGAGCTTCCTCTTCCCCCTTCCTTTTAATCTGCTCATTTATGGAAGGGGTGGTATGACGAGACGACCTAAAATGGCTTATACCTGATCTGATGTAGCCAATATCTCCAATGACTGGTGATGGGCCACCAGATGGCAAGAGCTCTCAATTACTACAGAACTCTTTCCTAGATGTCCGGTTGCTGGGTGTTGTCCACATACTCAGTGTCCTACTAATGGCAATATTGGGGTAAGGAAGGAATTTTCCATGTAGTTCAGATTGGCAGAGAGTTTGTTGTGTTGTGTTGTGTTGTGTTGTTTTGCCTTCCTCTGCAACATGGCACATGGCTCATTTGCAAGGACTTGAAGATATAACTTGAAGATTTTAAATCACGATTTGAGGACTTCAGTCACTCAGAGAGAGGTTAAGAGTCTATTACTGAAGTGGTTGGGTGAGGTTCTGTTGCCTGCAATGTGCAGGAGGTTAGACTGGTTGATATGATGAACCCTTTTGGCTATAAAGTCTGAGTCTATGTAAAAATACATAGAAGAGGTATTAAATTCAAATAAATCTCTAGTAGGTAGCTTGTGAGTGAGAAAGATCTTGTTTTGGCCAAGTAAGTTTCAGGCAGTGGAAAATAAATTTGTGGTGACCATCTACCTGATAATGGTTTCTTTTTGAAGATTTCAGAGTTTTCATGTTTTTCTTGCAGGTTTAAATCACACCAACCTCATGAATATCAATATTTTCCTTCATCTTATTGCTGACTCAACTGAGGCTCCTAGGACCGTTTATTAGAATCCTCTAATTGACCTTTAAGGTATGAATTAATCAGTTTGTTCGCCGCATTCTAAACACTGGGAAATCTTAAATTTGATGCATCAAAGGATCTTTGTTAGGAAGGCAAATTGACATAGTACCAACTTGTTACTGACTTAAAAAAAAAACTCGATTTATTTTTTACACAGAGCCAGCTTTTTTGCTTATTTGATCTCGATACCCTTTCCATTTTGTAATAAAAGGAATTGCTTGTCAGAATTCTGGCATAGTGAAATTGTAAAGAAGGTTGATATTTCTCTGGTTCAGAGTCTTTGAACTCTTTGAATTCTTCTAAATTACCCTACAATTGGTGGCTGATCTATTTCAGGCTCATGGATATTTCTGAAGAGCAAATATTTTGACTATGGAAGGCCAAGTTTGCTCCAAATGTTTAAAAATGTACTGCACTTGGAGATGAAAGGTCATATCCTCCACTTCAAATTATACACTATTAACACTGTGTAGCCTATGCATATATTTGATGAAATTTTCAGGAACGAGGTCTGAACTTTTTCAGTAATGTGCACTTAATAAATTTGTTCACCAAATGCTACTGCCTTGTGTTAAAGGCACAAGAGAGGATTTGTTTTAATGAGAAAGTGAATCTACAGAACTCTGTCCTTCTTCTCTGAGGGTATGTCTATACTACCACCCTAGTTCGAACTAGGGTGGTTAATGTAGGCAACCGGAGTTGCAAATGAAGCCCGGGATTTGAATTTCCTGGGCTTCATTTGCATATTGCCGGGTGCCGCCATTTTTAAATGTCCGCTAGTTCGGACTCCGTGCCCGCGGCTACACGCGGCACGAACTAGGTAGTTCGGATTAGGCTTCCTATTTTGAACTACCGTTACTCCTCGTGGAACTAGGTGTACCGGTAGTTCGGAATAGGAAGCCTAATCCGAACTACCTAGTTCGTGCCGCGCGTAGCCGCGGGCATGGAGTCCGTACTAGCGGACATTTAAAAATGGCGGCGCCCGGCAATATGCAAATGAAGCCCGGGAAATTCAAATCCCGGGCTTCATTTGCAACTCCAGTTGCCTACATTAACCACCCTAGTTCGAACTAGGGTGGTAGTGTAGACATACCCTGAGAGAAGAATCTACAGATCCACAGGACTCTGCTTCTTCTTCTCTTTTACATAGGCTGAGGGGACAAGACGGTGAGACACACTTATTAAGGTATCGGCAGCTCATAACTGTGCAAGCTTCCTTATGCAATATGGAATTATGAATCTATTAAAACAAATCTACAACTCATAAGGCTCAGACATTTGTGTCAATGTAACATATGCAATAAAAGATGGTAGTTTTGGCTTGACATCTCTGAAGCTCACTTATTAGTGATCAGTATCTCTTCCTGAATATTGGACAGAATATGGAATCATATTAACAGGCAAGAAATTATTATGAAGACAATTCAGTAAGACCCCCTCCCAGCAGCATTTTATTATATCCATTTCCCTTCTCTCATCCTCAGTTAAATATTTTTTCTTTTCTCTCTCAAGTATCTAAGATACATTTTTTGCTTTTGTGCTTAGCTCTACCTGTGCCATTACTTCCTCCCACCTCCAGTTCCTGGCAGTCATACTATAGGAAATTTCTTGAAGTTGCCATGCATGAAATAGATCATGTTACCTGGATTTCCTGGAAATTTTGGGTAGTACTGACTATATTTTCATATGCACATGAGATGTAGTTTATTAGGGTAACCACTATTTTTAAATTCATTTTAAAATTAATTTAATTCAGCAATAGTGAAGGATGACTCAAACCAATGGGCAAGCAATCATAAGCAATAGTAACACCTCCATATTACTGATAAATTCAAGATCTTTTAATATCAGAGCTCAGTATATGGAACAGGGAGACGAGAACAAATCGGGAAATGCTTGTATTTTACTGGTAAGATATTGATAATAGATTAGATAAAGTCATACTACTAAATAGAAAAGGAAAGTATTTGATTTGAAATGAACACTACAGACACTTGAAAATAAAAATAAATATTCATTTGGTAAGTAGCTGAGTCTCTTCCAAAAAAAGTTCAGCAGATAAGGATGCTCTTAAATTGTGAATTGCGTTGTTTGATATTGCATGACATTTGAGGTCTTTTTATAATGATCACTGACAATAAAATACAAGGAATCAGTATTGTGCTACACTGAAAGCTTCATTTTCTTGCCAACTGGGAAATAATGTAGCTTATTTGTAAAAAGCTTTTACTTCGATGGTAATAGTACTTTGGTGATCTTCTTGTGACCCTAGCTCTGTGCAGCCCAGACCAAAAGAGATGTAAGCTTTTTCTGCACAGACTCTCTAGTTAGTATTCATTTTGAAATTCAGGATCCTGACTGTAGAAAATCTGCACTGATGTGTTGCTGACTTCTGGTGATACAAAGATGTGGCTGTGCATACATTTGGAAGATGGGTGGAAGGAATGCTTTTATCTGACTGTATAAAGTATAATTTTCCTAAACAGTAGAGGCCAATGAGGTGAACATGAACATCAGATTAGGCAAAGTACTGAAGTTAAAAATATCAAACAGAATACACCTCCCAAAGGTAACCTGTTTAGGCAGCAGTAAAACAGAGGGGAGGAAAGTCTCCAAACTGAACTTGCTCAAATTCAGAGTAGCCTAACTAACCAATGCCAGTTTCAACAAGAGAAATCTGACAGATCATCACATCACTAATGCCTAGCAAAGGCGTATAGTCTGTGCCACACTCTAAACCCTTTAATCCTATCAAAAGGAAACTAATCCCCAGTGCCAGGACAAATTTCCCAAAATTACAGTGCTCTGAAAAACAACAAACCAGAAAGTAATGTAACTATTATCCCATTTATCAAATAGTTCCTGTCTGCACAAGTCACTTACACCTCTTCTGTCCACAGCCATTGTCTTGAATGAGTCTTTTTTGTAACTTTAGGCATGCCCCTTTGATACATTTTTGACTGTCACATTCTGAGGGATATTTAGCAAGAGGAATAGAAAGAAAGTCAATCTTAAGGTATTGTCATTTCCAAACACTGCCCTTAGCCTATGAGAAAGCTGACAAAGTGAAGAAAGTAAATGTTTTTCTCTCATGATTAATTTTTATATGCTTTCAATATTTGTTCACATTTTATTCATTTTAATTCAATTTCTTTTCTCACTGAGCTGCTCTTTTACTGTGGGTCCTTTCTTTGAGTATGGTCAACTATCATCCTTGGGAATGTTGACACTCAGGTTAATACTGATAAGGGTCACTTGATGGTGGACCATTTTGTAATGATTCTAAAGTAATGTTGCATGGCACAAATAGCTTTTGAGTTGATTTACCCTTCCTTCCCCAAACTGCAAAATAAAATCTGATGTGGCAAATGTCTACAGTAGTGATCTTTTCGTATAGTGGGACAGTTACTTGGTGTCAACCTACTGTATGGCTGGCACAGAGAAAAATCTCTCACTTAAAGTTTGCATGGCTCCTTTGTTGACTCATGTTATACTGGGGAAAAGCTTCAGATAAACAATAAGATCTGGTTTTTCTGAATGTGGAAGAGAACAAATTTTCATGAATTTTTTTTTTGTAAAATTAACATCAGTAATTGATGAGGGCTTCAGAAATGCTGCTAAGAGAGAAATGAATAATTCATTAAAATGATGACTAATGTACAGGGTTAAGTATGTAACCTCCATACCCCCTCTATCCAATATGTCCTGGTCACAGTACTGACCACGGAAAAGTACAATATCCTTAGGGGGCATGAATGAGTGATTGCAATAAGAGTTTCTCAGGGAATTGAGTCAGAGCATTTCAATTTCTATTTTACCCCTGAGGGAGTACTTTACCTTTCAGTGGACAGGAATGTGTAATACATGGGGATTATCATATTCATTATTCTGGAAAAATGTTCTGTGCTGGCATTTTCCTGGGAAGTTTGGGCTAGATCATCACATGGATTAGGTAAGAATATTTCAGCAGAGATTCTGAAGAACCTTACGTCAGAAAAGCATAAATCGACAATGAGGGTATGTGAACTTATGTGGGAACCAAGCAGCTCTTCGTACATACATTGTGAGATGTATCTATAGATGATCAAGTTTGAGTGCAGGGGTAAGTGCCTCTTTCTATTAAAAGAAATATGGGCGGTGTCATTGGGTGCAACATTCTCCAGCATTCCTCTTGTGCAGTTTCCACCAGATCATTCGCTTGTTGGGTTTCACGGTTCAGTAAATCCCATCCTAGCATCTGGATGTGCATGCCTCAGTTTGCCCTCATTCTCTAAAGAACACCTCCACCCCATGAGTTTCTAATACAACTCCTGTTCTTGGCTTCTAGTTAATTGCAAAATAATGCAAAATTGTTTGCTTGGCTCACTATATTGAGGTGCAATTAGATCTGTCTCTGAGGAGCAATGAGTCCATCTATGTAGCTTTTCAGGCTTCATTTTCAACGTGCCTGGGCGCCAGTGCTAGGTTTGCAGATTTCTTCCCGTTTCTGACACCCCACTACACAGCCATGCCTGACACAGTCCTTGTCCTGTATTCCAGCCAGAGACCTCAGTGCTTCCTGTTCCCTGCAGCTCTGTTCTCACTGTTCAAATAAGCAGACACTTTTACAGGTGAAACCTTTTCTGGGCTGCCATTTCATAAGTCTTGGTCACCTGCCTCAGTCTCAGGTCAGAGTGGCACTCTTTGACAGGTGGCTTAATCCACCTTTCTCCATGAGGATGAGCTGTAATTTGTATCTTAACTCTGAGAGCTGCGGAACATTTTCTTTTGGTGCACAGTCATCTCTTTGGTGGCCTTTTGTGTATATATGAGGTCCACAAGCATGCTCTCTGCCTAGAATGGGGAGTGGCGAGCATGAAGAATATGGGATACAAACATTAATGTAGAGTTAGGCTGTGTTAACTTTGGGGTGGATATACTGTTAGTGTTCAGGGAAGTTACAAACTATTTTCCTTGATTCTATTCAGCCTATCCTTTCCTATGAATAAATATCTGGACACAAAGTAGTTTCAGAGTTTTTTGAGGGTGAGAGAGGATAAACAGTACTTTGAGGTGGCTCTGACCTTGCCCCCCCCCCCCCAATTCAAGGGCAGTGACAGATTTCTACACAGAGGGAAACTTTCATGCACAGATTCTGTGGTGAAAATTAATCCACCTGTACAGCCATTGTTAATGTTTGGAAATTAGCAGTCAGATTTCTTAGATTTTAGTCTAGTTAGATCATATCTGTAACTATTATTATCTGGTGACAATCCTCTGAAAAAAAAATGGCAGCTACCAGAGTGATGCAGGTAGGTTTCCCACTGGGGGAAAAATTAGTGACATGGATTCAGGGTTTTTTCTTAGTGCAACTTGTGATGGTAACCTCTCCCTCCCCCACTTTATTAAGTTGACTTATGGATACCAATATGCATAACTCGAAGATGCTTTGGACAAAATACCTCATGCAAGCTATGCATCTCACTGTTTCAATCTGCTAGATCTGTATATCTTATTTTGGTGTCTGTATCATTCTTGCATGTAAAGCTAGAAGTATGGAATGGTTTATGGTTTTAAATGTGCAAATGAAAGCTATCAAGGGTGTTTCCCTCAATGTCTGGGTGATCACCTGTAAGCATCCCCTTTTGCCCTTTAAATCTTAGCAGTGGTTGGTCTTAGGAACACGTGTTTATTCTAACTGGTAAGGTCTGACCAGGTAATTTTCTATGGAAGGCTGGAATGTAGAGACAAAGAATTCCTGTCTAAAAAATAAAGCTATTTTAGAGGCAAAGTTTTCAGACTCTGTCTTTGATTGGCATGTCACCCACAAGAGAATGAACCTGAGACTCGAGGGGAAAAAAGATCTTCCCTGGCTTGGCGTTTTTGCTGAAATAAGTTTTAGAGGGAGTTTGCTGTAAGCTTGAGTGCATGTTAGAACTAGCTATGCATTTCTTGTTCTAAATTTGTAATTCATTTTGCTCTGCCTGTTTTCATGTGCAACCCCATAAATCCTATTGTTTGTACTTAATAAAATTATTGTATTTACTAACAAGCCTATTGTAAATAATTGTTACCTGGGGGAGCAGTCTGTGTGTAGGCTCTCCTTTCATGTTAAAGGGGGCTTACCTGAACGATTTATTTGAGGTTCTGATCCCATTTGGGGAGTGGGTTTCCTGAAAGCTGTGCACAAAACTGCATTCTCCTCAGACTTGAAGAGTTGCAGTGTCTATTTTGCTCTTAGTGGGAGTTGGGAGGGAGCCGTGATCTCAGTTCTGTGCCTTGGCTCAGGGAGACCAGGAGATCTGGCCCAGCAAGACAGAAGCCCCAGAGAACAAAGAGGTGAGTGTCCATGGCTTTGTCAGCATTTTGGAAAGCATCCCTGAGGGGTCTTCCGGACCACACCTTGTTACACAACTGATATTAGTCACACAATGCATATGAGTCCTGGGACAGAGGTGTTTATAAATACCACAAAGGCAATCCTTTCTATCTTGAATCTCAGTCTACTTTGGTTGCCCTGACACTAGGAATTAGAAATGGAAGTAATACCAAGAAAGATTCAGTTGGCAATATCGTGTGATTTCATCTCTAGTTGCAAACACATTCTAAAAATGGTATTAATCAAGATTTCTATTATGATTTTTATATTGTGACAGCAGCTAGGATATTCATTGTGTTGGGCATTGTACAAACAAAAAGATGATCCCAGAGAACTTAGCAGTTAAAGCAGTACATTTATCAACCCAGAACAGTACTTACTATTCTTTCTGCACTTTTGCTTTCTGGATTCCTCCAGAAAAGCATAAAATGCAAACATGTTTGCTATTAATTCTGTTGGGCTCTGAAATGCTAAGAAAAGTACAGGAGAAGTTCAATCGATAAAGTGTGTATTCTAAACTTCATACTCCCAGTGAGCCTACAGCATACACAGCTTTGAATGGCAAGTTGGTGAATGTTTTTAGAGAAAACATGAAATCTATACTAGAATTCTGTGTGCACTGCACAGCAATATTGCATTTCAATTCAACTTTTTTTCTTGAATGAACTGGGGGCTTTTCTCCTCTTTGGGAGTGTACCTAACTTCAATTAACATTAATGGAAGTTACAAAATCATCAAGAGTGGAATTGATCTTTTGGTTTACAGCTTTTTAATTCCTTTTAGTGGGCAATGCTTGGTGTCTGCCCTTGTTCTATGGTTAGCAGGCAATTCAGAAATAGTGAAAGTTTGCTCATGGCACAAAATTAATTCGAGTTGTTCTACCATATTAGTACAGCTAATGAAGGCTGAGGATGTATCATTTTCCAACTTTTATGCCTCTTCTAGAGTAATATAATGTGTGTGGACATAACATAGATAACTTGCAAGAGAAAGGGGAAGGAGCAAGGGGATTTTTACAAACCACAGGAAAATGTAACCTTTTTACAAAATGTGTGATTTTTTTTTTGACTGAAAATAGATTGAAGGATTCTTAAACTAAGGGTAAAGATGAATGTGTTGAGCTGCCGGCCCTCATAGCGTGTATCCACTACAGTACACTTTTGAAATCTGCAAAAAGAGCAATACCTATTCAGACTGGGAATAACTACTTCATTACAAAAAGTAATTTTCCCATTTTTGGTATTCTTACCTTCTCATCAGCTGTTGGGAGTGGGCCACATACATGCTGATTGCATTGGCCTCATTAACACTGGTCCTCCATATAGTAATGTAACACTCCCATCTTTGCATGTGTACATATCTCTGCCAAACTGAAGTTTCACTTCACACATCTGATGAAGTAGCCTCCACCCCACAAATTTGTGAGTCTTTATGGTGTCCCAGGACTCTGTTTTTGCTGAAACATGTTTTTTCAGAGGGGTAGCTGTGTTAGTCTTTAACTTGGAAAAAAAAGAGTAGTCTGGCTGCACGTTAGAGATTAATTTTATTTATATATATAGTATGAGCTTTCATGGGCAAAACCTACTTCATCTGATGACCTTGAGTGAAACTTGAAGCTGGCAGGTGATACCAAAAAGGCAGTTGTTAAAAACATGAGTGAAATACTATAAAATGTCCAGAAAAAAATAGGAGTATGGGCAGGAAACAACAATGAGTTTTGAACTCAGAGAAATGCAGGCTGATATATCCAGACCAAAGCCCAAATTTAAAGGGAGAGGACTTCGTGCAGCACAAGAATGCCAAAATAGACCTATAGTAGGAGTGATAGTGAATAGCAAAATGGATAGAAGCTATCAATGTGATCCAGTAGCAAATACAGCCAATGGAAATTTGGATTGCTCAATGCTCACCAATATTTCCCTGTCTGAAAGTGTGCAATGATTTTTATTTATGCAATGGGGAAAACAGTAAAAAGTGCTAAACAAAATTGCGGGAATTTAGGGTACATCTACACTGCAGCACTATTTCAGAATACATCTGGTATGCTGAAATATCTATACCGTGTCTTGACAGTGCACCCATTATTTCAAAATATCTTTTGAAATAATGGGTGCACTATTTCAATGTCCCTGTAAACCTCATTCTACGAGGATTAAGGGACATTTGGGGATAGCAATTTATTTTGAAATTTGGCACTGTGCAGACAGTGCCAAATTACAAAATAAGCTATTTGTGTAGTTCAAATTGTGTAGCTTATTTTGAGCTAAGAGTATAGTGTAGATAGCCCCATAGAAAAGAGAATAAAATTGATGAAAGAGTTCAGGAATTGATTCAGGATGAAAGACTAAAACCCCCAGTCTCTTAAATACATTCAGAAAGCTAGCCTAACAAATTAAGGGCTATTTGGTAACAGTCTGCAGCTATGTCTACACTATAGACTTTTCTGCTAAAACATATGCAAATGAGGTGAAGCGTGAAATATCGCCATGCCTCATTTGCATAATTAATTAGGCTCCGTTTTTGCACAAGAGGCTTGTGTGCAAAAAGGAACTGCCTACATGGCTCCTTTTTGCGCAAAACCCCCTTCTTGTGCAAGAGCCGTTCTTCCACATTTTTTTCCGGAAGAATGGCTCTTGTGCAAGAGCGGGTTTTTGCACAAAAAGGAGCTGTGTAGACAGCTCCTTTTTGCACAAAAGCCTCTTGCGCAAAAACTGAGCCTCATTAATTATGCAAGTGAGGCACAGCGATATTCCACGCTTTGCCTCATTTGCACGTTTTTGCGCAAGAGAGGGGCAGTGTAGACATAACCTGCCTGAAGGGTGTAAACTGTGCACCATTTGAAGTCTAGTTAATATGTGCTTTTGGGTGGTACAGAGATTTTAGGTAGGACTGAGGTGAAACCAAAAAGATGAGAATATAGAGGATCTGGGAAACTTTTCCTAAAAGTGAGATGTATTAAAACTATGGAATATTTCTCAAAATGAAATAGTTTGTGGAAGCTGCTTGTGTTATTTTAAAATAAATGGCTGGACTCATCAAAGCTCTTGAGTGTATTCTTTGCAAACAGTCCTTCACAAGCAAGGACATGATCTAAGGGTGAAAATGTCATACACTGGTGGCCAATACAAAACTTACATGTCACCTAGGCCATCTAAAGAGGGGCTCAGTGGAAGTATATATGTAATTAACTTTGCAATTACCTTATGGACATGGATGCCTTTCACCCTGAATGAACCTCTGGGGTTCACATTGCCTTCCTCTACATTTCTATCAGTCTTCCTTTGATGCATACAGTTGCTGCTGCAATGCAGTGAGAAATCCACTTTCACCATGGATTATGCAAGAAGCTCTGCACTAGTCTTGTAAAACTGGGCATTTGTATGCTGGGCATGGTAGGTGCAGCGAGAACCAAAATACCCAAAGAAAAAAAATCATCATGCTAATACTCTAATTTTAAAAGAAAAACATGAAACCTGAATCCCCCCAAAGAAGTCTGACGTGCTGTTGACACCTCACTCCTGTTTACCCAGATGGAGCTTTTGGAAATTAAAATAGGCCCAATGAGATTAAAACTTTTACTATTAAGTTGTAATACGATACCATGATTTTCTAGATGCTGTTTCTGAGTCATATAGCCCCAGTTATTTTGCCCCAGTTACCAATTAATCAGGGAATAAAAGTCCCTAAATAAAGAGTAAATCTCAAAGGGACAGCAATATTTTCTAGATAAAGTGAGAGAGGACAGGAAGACTAATGCCTTATTGTTATGTATTCCAGTTCATACTGATATTTTATTGTATTATTGATGAAGTGCATTGCAGTTATGCCAAGGCCTAATGTAACTTAAAATTAACATTAATAAGGGAACCCTTGAAAGTGATTTTAGCCTAAAAAGGCCTGTCTCTTCAAGTCCTTACTCCTGTGAGTAAGTCATGGGGGCTACAAGGAGGAAATGTGTTTCACTGTCAGGCCCAGAGAAAGCACATCCCTGATTGGAATAAAAGAATTTTGATTGTGTTTCCCTTATGTGCTGTACCTGCCTGTGGTGTTTCATTTTATAATTAGGTTGTAATCTCTGTAAGGAAAGGCACTGTCTTTTTGTTATGTACTTTAACAACATCTATCATGATCCCTAATTGAGGCCCATAAATGCTATTATAATCCAAATAAAAATAATTTCACCTTCAAATTTCTAAATAGATTATTACAGACATTATAATACTGGATGCATTTTACTTTTTTTTTTTAGAGAGTTCATAGGATCTGAATTGTCTAAACATTTTAGATGGGATAAACCATGCACATAATTTATTCCTTTACAGAAACAAATATTTAAGGGAATTGGTGTGAGTTGTCATATCTCCATTGAAACCACTGGAGCTGTGACAAATTATACAAGCTGAGGGACTCTGCTCCAGTATTACCAGAGTTTCTCTGTGTGTATATAGAATACATCAATCTGTCTATCTGGATTACATACTAGGAGTTTGTTTATTGGTATAGAATGCCTGCATCATCCCAAAGGGCTAATTACGCAGATCATCCCAAGTGAATATGGATAAAACCTTTACGCCATACCATGCTACTATGTACTCTGCAAGATTTTATAGACAACATATTTTAGATGTAGTTTTAGTCAGCTTTAAAAACTTTTATTGGTACTGCATTTTTTAAATCTGTTTGATAGGAGTCTCGTCTGTGGCACTCAACTAGGCTACAAAGGGTCTGTCTACATAGAAGCCTTAGCTCAAAATAAGCTATAGAATTTGAGCTATGCAAATTGCATAGCTTATTTCGAGTTAATTTCAAAATAGCTTATTTTGAAATTTGGTGTTGTCTACACACTGCCAAATTTTGAAATAGAGTGCTATTCCAAAATGTCCCTTAATCCTCATGGTACAAGGTTTACAGAGATGTCAGAATACCATGCCCATTAGTTCGAAAGCTATTTCAAAATAACGGGCATGCGGTTAAGACGTGGAAAATGCTATTTCGGGATACTTTCAGTATCCCGAAATAGCACCACTGTCTAGACGCACCCTAAATTACTCAACACTAGATATTAAGAGATTTAAACTACACTGCTATTTGATAAGGACCAAACTCCTTTCAGAACCCAATTGCCCATACTTTTTATAAGGAAGGCCAAGAAGGGTGCACGTATGACAAGTAACCATTCTTCCTAATTTGGAATAACACAGTCCCGATGGACTCTGATTGCAGTTAGCATCTATATTCCTCAGGATTGGTTGGTTTCGATGAGGAAGCCTTGTGATGAGATTTTTTTTATGACAACAAATTTGAGTAGAGTTGTAAAAGTTCTACTTTTATATTAATATAAGTAGGCTGCCCGAATCAATTTCTGTGGCAGTATCTGACCAAGAAATATCAAGATAGACCCTCCTCCCCCACCAAGTTAGACTTGCCTAAAATAGAGTGTGTCTAGTACAATATCCAGGGCATATGACTTTTAGTGGAGTTTTATTGTGATCTTTAATCATTTGAGAAAATGGGGAGGAAAAAGTCGTTAACAGATTTCATGCATTTGGATATCCACTGCAGCATTAATAACACTGTCATTTGCAGACACTGAGCTAAGGAGGCTCTAGCTGAGAGTAGTTACGTGATAAAGAAACAAAGGCAACAGCTACCCAAGCCACCACAAAGTCAAAGGAGATTAGTGTTCAGAGCTCGATTACAAAAGCTTCCAGCCCTGTTTGTATTTATCTTTAAAACCTGCTATTCTTAAACAGAGTGGGTTAATATGCCCCATGATCACTAGGCTGTTAGCAGCCAAAAAAGGAAAACTCACCATACGTGTTCCCACTAATTTTTTCCATCTATGTGGGGAATAAATTTTGTTATGTGTAGATGTGCCCCAGCCATAAAAAACACATGCTGCTAACTGTGGGAGGCTGTGGGTGCTCTTCTAGTCAGCTGGGCATCATTTGAATCTCTCCTGGGTGGCCACCCAAGCACTCATCTTAGAAGGAAAACTGCTCACCATACCGTTAATCCTGTCGCATGGTATAAGAGGGTTTGAGACTCCTTTCTGGCTGGTGTCTCAACCATTGTTGCTTTGCACTCTCTCCACATTCTGCTCTTGACTGGTGTCACTCCCAATATTATAGCATTCTCTTCAAGACACTGCCCTCCAGTAGTGCCCACCACACTAGTCTCTTGTCCCCTTCAGAGGGTATCAGCAGTTTTCTTTCTGTACAGCTGTTACTGTGGCCAACTGTAGCTTCAAAGTCTGGCTCCTTGCCTCAGAGGCAAGCCATAGTCTGTAAAGGCCATTCCTCAGTTTGGCTAGGTGCAGTGCAATGGAGAAGAAGGAAGACACAGGACCGGTCATTACTCTGGGTTCTGGCCAAGTGACCCTCTGGCAACAGCCTTGTCCTACCCTCCTCTTTCTCTTAACTGCCCCTGTTCCACTTCCCTAGTGATCCTTGCACCCTCCTGGCTCCTATATTAAGGCCTATAGTCTGACAGGTATCCAACTGGAACTACCTTTCCACTTCCCTGAGTCTACCTAGCACTGCTCCATGTAAGGTGCTTTAGCTTGGGAAACAGTCCTGCATTCTCCCTGGTCAGGTCCAAATTGCCCTCTGCTCTGCTGAGCAGCTCCTTATAACCAGGGGTGCTCCAGCAGGCCACTCTCTCGTTGGTTCCCTTTAAGCCCCCTTCTGATTGGCTAGAGATCTGTGCAGGCTCCTTCCAGACTGCTTTAACCCATTATCTTCCAGAGGGGGGAAGCTGCTTCACTACAGATGGCCATGATAAAAATCAAGCAAGTGTGTGAAGAAAAATAAAAATGAGGTATTTTCAAGTTAAGACTTTTTTTTATCATAGGGGATAAGATGGCTGAAATGCCACAGGAAAGCTAAACTCAGTGGGGGCAGTGTGTTTTAAATTAACACACTGTAAAGCTTGCCAAGTGGAGCCTGAAATTCTGCAGGAAATTCAATTTGCCCTATGTTTTCCCTCTAGCATTTCTAGGGAGGTGTTGTTGCTGCAGAATTTATTCTGCAAACTGATGATGGGTAAAGAGTTGAATACTAGCTGGGCAGCCTAGATAGATTTGTGTCTTAATTTAAGCAAGTACATAACAGTACATCTCTGAACTCTACCAAGGCAATCCACAGTACAATTACTTGCCTGTTGTAAACAAACAGGGGCTCAGAGGCTCAGGCAGAATGTGTTTCTATGTTAAACTTAGTCTCTAGACTACTATATGGTAGCTGGGAAAATTGGCCAACTCACACACATCAGGAGCCTGTCATTTGTTGAGATGGCTTGGTGTTTGAGAATAAAATGAAATGTAAAGTTTGAAGTTTGATAAAGCCTTCTGATTTAAACATCTGTCTTTGTTCCACAGTCTCCAAGGGAAACAAAACACATGAAATGTGTAACTATTTAGGTGAAACAGCAAGAAGCCATCAGTATTTGAAACCAACTCACTAGGCAGGGAAAATGGTGTTCTGATCTCTATCCCTGTGACATGAAATATATCACATTGTTTGCCTCTAGAAGATTAGAGCATAAGATCAAAAGAGTCTTAATCATCTCCTTTTAGTGCATGCCATCATTAACAGGCATCAGTCACTGAGGGTATGTCTACACTACCCCGCTAGTTCGAACTAGGAGGGTAATGTAAGCATACCGCACTTGCAAATGAAGCCCGGGATTTGAATTTCACGAGGAGTAATGGTAGTTCGAACTAGGAAGCCTAGTTCGAACTACCTAGTTCGTGCCCTGTGTAGCCGCGCGGCACGGGGTTCGAACCAGTGCGGTTTTAAAAATGGCGGCTCTCCGCTTATGCAAATGAAGCCCGGGAAATTCAAATCCCGGGCTTCATTTGCAAGTGCGGTATGCCTACATTACCCTCCTAGTTCGAACTAGTGGGGTAGTGTAGACATACCCTGAATTAGCAAACTTTTATTGCTAATACACATTTATAGCCACTTTGAAATGTTCAAATACTAAATTCCTTCTTCTGCTCACCATCTGAAAATCATTGCAACCGGCATTCTCTACTCACCCAACTTCCCTCTATCCCTCATCTGACTATCAAAACTGGCTGCCTGGAATTTGCATATTTTACTTTCTGAAATAGGAAAAAAAAGGGGGGGGTTGATAATTTTTTTTCTGCTCTACCCCTGAGTCACTCACTCATGCATTCATGTACGTAGGACAAGGACCACCCTTTGTCACCATCTCTCTCCACAGCAAATAATTATTTTAACAATGAAGAGAGCTGAAAGAAAAACAAAACAAAACAAACTTGAGAAGCAGATGGGGGCTCCTGTGGTTTGTCTAGAAGGGGAAAGACAAACTGGAAGCTGGCGGCAGATTGTATCAAAGACAGATTGAAAGAGAATCAGCCCAGTGGGGTACCAGTGGAGAGAACACTAGGTTAAGAATAAGAATTTTAAGGTTCAAAACTGTACTAGGAATCAGATTATTCACAACAATCACTGTAACTCTGAAAATGCTAATCTTATGCCATCCAGCACGAGTTCCCTGGTGGCTTCCCAGCGACAGGGTTAATGGAAATGGGATGCAATATCCTGACTTGCTGTGAAGCTCTGTCAGTCTATGACTTAGCTTTGTAGAGATACGCCACAATACAAATCCGTAAGGCAAAGTGATTTCCATAAATGCTGTTAATAGGATGTAGAATTCTGAAAGATAGTATAGAACTGTCAATGTTTAATGTAAAGTTATGCGCGAATGAAGGATTTAAAACATTTTTAGGTCACTTGAGTACACTATCAATGACTAAACGAGCACACGGCCTTGAATTAACAAGGTAATGCTGTGGAAGCCAGCCAGCTGTATCACAACTCTGCAACAACATCACAACACTGATTTCTGTGCTGCTAGCCAAGACTTGCAATGGAAAGATAAAAAAAAAAACCTTGAAAAACAAACAAACCCATCATAGATTAGAAGTCTGAGTATAAACTAGCATAATTCTGTTTAAATGAGAAAAGAGTAAAAATATTTATTCCAGCTTTATTATTGTTATTTCCATACACTGTAATAGTTAACCCCCCCCCCCCCCCCCCACACACACACACACAAAAGGGATATTATTTATTCAGGCACCAATCCACAGGAGCACTTATATACATGCTTAATTTTAAGCAACTTACTGGTTCTAATGAAATCCCTTTCAGAGATGACACACCATGCTTTGTTCTATGTTTAAACACTATTAGAGGACTCACTCATGTTATATTTAGCTCACCCGTGGATATGATATATTGTGTATAATGCTATCCTGAGATGAGAATCATTATAGGGTAAAGAAATAACCAGAGAGCTGATTCTGGGGAAGGGATGCAGATATTCTCATTGGTGTGGCTATAAATTACAATTATTTAAGAGTTATTTTGCTTTAGAGGCTGAACAAATAACTTATAGAAATGTGGAAGTCTAGCAACAACTCTCATATAGCACTCCTGCTTTGACCTATCAGTTGTGGTTTCCAATTACATAGATTTAATTCCCTGGAAAGCCCAAGTTATATCCATTGGTATCGCCTCCCACCTCCTAACTTTCCTTATCTTAGGAGCTACCAAAGAGAAAGAAATTGTAATGAAATTGCCAAAAACTCATTCCCAATAGAGAAATCTTTATATTACAGTTGTATCTGCCTGACTCCCATTAGAGAGAGACACAAAGGGGGTAAAGGAATCTACTACATGCACTATTACCATAGATTAGCTCCCTGCTTCTTCTCCAACTAATGGGTATGAGGCATGAGGAAACCTGGGCTCTCTTCCCAATTTTTTAACTAATCTGAAGGTGAAGGATGGATCTGAGAAAAATCTCTCAATCTATTGATTCTCAGAGAGACTTTTTTTTCTTACTGTATCTGGTATCTTTCCTCCAAGGATCTCAAAGGTGCTATTTATGTCCCCACTAAAGGGAGATGAGAAGACTGAAGCAAGCAAAGGAAGCATTTAATAGATATATTTTAAAAGGAAGTTTCGATCTATGAGGGGGGTCTTAAATCCTAAATCCATTGTATCTGTGCAGTGTGAATATGAAATCAGCTCTCCAATTGTATTTATTAAGAAAACCTAGCATTTTTGTGTTAAAATCATAATTCAGAAAATGTCCTTGAAGTTGCTCTCAATATGTTAAGTTGGCCTGGGACTTTCTTTGAAGTGTATAGTACATATTTTTTTTGATAAATGTACTATATTGCTGATAAAATAGCCGTGTGAATAGTCCAGATGTTATTCAAAACACGAGTTTGAATTTGAACATGGAATTCATTTTGACCCATTCATCACTTGAATGGGTATATCATGAAAACAATGATTCTATATTTTCAATACAATGATGACATTCATTTGCCCAGCTCTCATTGCTATGGGTCCAAACCAAAACTCAGCATCTTCATATCCCTAAACTTTGGGCAGGGAATTATAATAGAAATCACTCAAAACCCAAATTTGGAATTGGCCTACAAAAGCCCAGTTCCAAACACCATAGAACTAAAGATTGTTCAAAATCTGGATTAAATTTTTATGGCTCAAAATCTTTATTATGAGTAAAAAAATGTGATATAATAAAACCTAAGAAGTATAGAGGCTAACCTATTTATTCTAATTGACATTTGAATGCATTGTGGAAGTTTGGAGACATCACACTATTTCTGACTGTCCAAGCTGAAGGTTGGATTAATACAGTAGATGGTATTCAGTGATGAATAATGTGTCAGTAGGACCTACAGAGTGCCATTTCCTTTATTCTTTCAAAATTCTGAATGAGTACGGGAAAACATGTTTAGAGAGACTATATTTGTTTATTTACTTCATTTTCAAACATTTGGAAGGAGGATGTTGGACACCACCTGTCTCTCTTCATTGTCACGCCTGAACTGGAGCACTGTAAATTACTGCTGTGCTCTCACCACATCTAATGCAAATCAGCACCCTAGGACTTGTCAGAATGATATAAAAGACAATCAGAACATGCACACACTAAAGTCTTAATGATAAAAATGGATCAGGAACAGGTTTGACACAAACCATTTTTAAAAGGCAGAATCACAAAATCAATTCTTCTGTTGAAGAAGCTTCACAATGGGCATAATTCTGAAAAATTAAGTAATAGGCCAAGATTTTCAAACTGGTGTTCCAAACATCAGGCACTCATATCTGTACATGAGCATTTAAAAGCTAGTTGGATTTTCAGAGAAGCTAAGCTCCTATAGTTTCGTTGACTCCAAAGGGAGTGGATGAGATGATCTTGTTGGATGGATCTTGATGGATGTTATTGAAACATGTAAGCTGCTTAGGCCTTAATTTGTGTTTGTATAGGACTTGGCACTGTTCTGGTTGTCTGTCTGGCTTGAATACAGACTGAGGACAATGCAGGTATGTTTATATATAAGGTTAAAAAAAAAGCTGTCAAGCTAATAGACAACAGAGGAAACAACATACTGAGCACAGTGGGGAACAGAGTCTGCATCCCTGGAAATCTGCCTGGCTCTAGAGTCTGAAACAATGGACTTTGGATTATATAAGAGGAGCATCGAGGGGTGCCTTGTCCACCTGCCAGAGAGGGTAGGAAAGGTCTCTTGTTAGGCATAGAGTGGCCTATTGGCCATAAAGTCTAAAAGTTCTCCCTTGCATCCAGAGTAGCACAGCCTAGAAGCCACAGAACTGTATGGCCCAGTGGCGTCAGTTAACATGTATTTCCCTGGTATTCAGGCTAGTTCGGCCCAGCAGTCACAGAATCTGTACACAATACGGCCGTGTGAGGATAGGAGGGGTGCCGGCCACCCCTCTGTGACTAAAGGGTTAAACTCAGGTAGCTAAGGGAATTGGCAGGGAGCCAGAAGAACCAATGGGATACTGTGCTGAAATTTAAATAGTAAATATATACCTGTTGCCATTTTTCTTTGTGTGAGTTTTAAGATAGGAGCTGGAGGAAGCAAGATGAAGTAATCAGACAGAATTACTATACCTAAAAGGAATATTGGGCATGGGAATGGACTAGGACTTGTCGTACAGATCACGAGTAGATAGGGAAATATGTGTTTAGTTGTGATTCTTTTTCTTTTTTTTTCTTTTTTTGTGTTTGGTTTGGTTAAACTTCTCTGTGTGAAATCCATGTACCTCCCTCTCCCCCCCATTCACTATACCTAAACTGTGCCAAAGATACCATTTTTCCTTTGTGTTTTAATCTGCACTCTTCTCAGTTGCTCTGTAACACTTAGCAACCAAGTATGCTCTCTCAAGTATATCTTTTTGTTTTGTTAATAAAATCACCTTTTTTAAGGTGATGATTTGATTCTTGTGTCCTGAAAAATAACAGGGTGTCGGTGTATGCGCCTGCCTAGACTGAAGGGTCAGCTATCAGAGACTGCTATTTGTTTCCCGTGGTTTTTTCTTTTTTCAAGCTCTCTTGTGGTAAAAGTGCTCAAGGGACCCTTTGGGAAGAAGTTCAAATGTTTCTTCCTGGTTTAATTTGCTTGATGGTGGCAGCCTACCTCCCAGGGCCAGTGGGGAATTTTTGTAATTAGAGCTTATAGAGGCAAGGTATTTTTTAGGTCTCTTGCAGTCTTCCACTTTCTGCACTCAAAGTGCCAGAGTGGGGAGTAGCCCTAATAGTCCAAGGAGCCTCAGAGTCCATATACAGTCCCTCTAGGATCACGGTAGTATGGCCCAATGACCACAGAGTCACTATATAATAGACAAAGCAGGTGAGCAAAGCCCACAGGTAAGTGCTGAATGTGCGGGACTGGGAGATGGGTTGGAAATGGGGGGGACTACGGCCTATAATGGCAAGGAGAAAGGAGGGTCAGGGCACAACAGGGAGGCAAGATCAAATCAGTATCTTAGATGCCTATATACAAATGCGAGAAGTATGGGTAATAAGCAGGAAGAACTGGAATTGCTAACCAATAAATACAACTATGATATCATTGGTATTACAGAAACCTGGTGGGATGGGACGCATGATTGGAATATTGGTATGGAAGGGTACGGCTTGCTCAGGAAGGACAGACAGGGAAAAAAGGGAGGAGGGGTTGCCTTGTATATTAAAAATGTACACACTTGGACTGAAGTGGAGATGAACGAAGGAGATAGCTGTGTAGAGAGTCTCTGGGTTAAGCTAAAAGGGGTAAAAAACGAGGGTGATAGCATGCTAGGAGTCTACTACAGGCCACCTAGCCAGGTGGAAGAGGTGGATGAGGCCTTTTTTAAACAATTAACAAAACTATCCAAAGCCCAAGATTTGGTGGTGATGGGGGACTTCAACTATCCAGACATATGTTGGGAAACTAACATAGCGAGGCACAGGCTATCCAATAAGTTTCTGGACTGCATTGGAGACAACTTTCTGTTTCAGAAGGTTGAAAAAGCTACCAGAGGAGAAGCTGTTCTGGATTTGGTTTTAACAAATAGGGAGGAACTAGTTGAGAACTTGAAAGTGGAAGACAGTATAGGGGACAGTGATCACGAAATAATAGAGTTCATGATCTTAAGGAAAGGTAGAAGGGAGACCAGCACAATTGAGGTTATGGATTTCAGGAAGGCAGATTTTGATAAGCTCAGAGAACTTGTAGGTAAGGTCCCATGGGAAGCAAGACTGAAGGGAAAAACAACTGAGGAGAGTTGGAAGTATTTCAAAGGGACGTTGTTAAGGGCCCAAAAGCAAACAATTCCGCTGTGTAGGAAAGATAGAAAATATGGCAAAAGACCAGCTTGGCTTAACAAGGAGATCTTGCATGATCTCAAAATAAAAAAGGAGTCCTATAAAAAATGGAAACTAGGACAACTAACAAAGGATGAATATAGGCAAGCAACACGGGAATGCAGGCAAAGGCACAAAATAAGATCAAACTAGCTACAGGCATAAAGGGAAACAAGAAGACCTTTTATAAATACATTAAAAGCAAGAGGAAGACCAAGGACAGGGTAGGCCCACTGCTTAGCGAGGAGGGAGAAGCAGTAACAGGGAACTTGGAAATGGCGGAGATGCTCAATGACTTCTTTGTTTCGGTCTTCACCGAGAAGTCTGGAGGTGTGCCTAACGTAGTGAATACAAGCAGAGAGAGGGTAAGTTTAGAAGATAGGATACACAAAGAACAAGTTAAAAATCACTTAGGAAAGTTAGATGTCAGCAAGTCACCAGGTCCTGATGAAATGCATCCCAGGATACTCAAGGAGCTGATAGAGGAGGTATCTGAGCCTTTAGCTATGATCTTTGAAAAATCATGGCAGACAGGGGAGATTCCAGAAGACTGGAGAAGGGCAAATATTGTGCCCATCTATAAAAAGGGGAATAAGAACAACCCAGGAAATTATAGACCGGTCAGTTTAACGTCTGTCCCAGGGAAGATAATGGAGCAGGTAATTAAGGAAATCATATGCAAACACTTGGAAGGTAATAAAGTGATAGGGAATAGCCAGCATGGGTTTGTGAAGAACAAGTCATGCCAAACTAATCTGATAGCTTTCTTTGATAAGATAACGAGCCTTGTGGATAAGGGAGAAGCGGTGGATGTCATATACCTAGACTTTAGTAAGGCATTTGATACGGTCTCGCATGATATTCTTATTGATAAACTAGGCAAATATAACTTAGATAGGGCCACGATAAGGTGGGTGCATAATTGGCTGGATAACCGTAGTCAGAGAGTTGTTGTTAACGGTTCTAAATCCTGCTGGAAAGCGATAACAAGTGGAGTTCCTCAAGGGTCTGTTTTGGGACCTGTACTATTCAATATCTTCATCAATGATGTAGATATTGGGATAGAGAGTACTCTTATTAAGTTTGCAGATGATACCAAACTGGGTGGGGTTGCAACTTCTTTGGAGGATAGGGACATAATTCAAAATGACCTTAGCAAGTTAGAGAAATGGTCAGAGGTAAACAGGATGAGGTTTAATAAAGAGAAATGCAAAGTGCTCCACTTAGGAAGGAACAATCAGTTCCATACATACAAGATGGGAAGCGACTGTCTAGGAAGGAGCATGGCGGAAAGGGATCTAGGGGTCATAGTGGACCACAAGTTGAATATGAGTCAACAGTGTGATGCTGTTGCAAAAAAAGCAAATATGATTCTAGGTTGTATCAACAGGTGTGTTGTAAGCAAAACTCGTGAAGTCATTCTGCCGCTCTATTCTGCACTAGTTAGGCCTCAGCTGGAGTACTGTGTCCAGTTCTGGGCGCCACATTTCAAGAAAGATGTGGAGAAATTGGAAAGGGTACAGAGAAGAGCGACAAGAATGATTAAAGGTCTAGAGAACATGACCTATGAAGCCAGGCTTCATGAACTGGGCTTGTTTAGTTTGGAAAAAAGAAGATTAAGGGGGGACATGATAGCGGTTTTCAAATATCTAAAAGGGTGTCACAAGGAGGAAGGAGAAAATTTGTTCCTCTTGGTTTCTGAGGACAGGACAAGGAGTAATGGGCTTAAAGTGCAGCAGGGGAGGTTTAGATTGGACATTAGGAAAAAATTCCTAACTGTCAGGGTGGTCAAATATTGGAATAAATTGCCAAGGGAGGTGGTGGAATCTCCCTCTCTGGAGATATTTAAGAACAGGTTAGATAGACATCTGTCAGGGATGGTGTAGACGGAGCTTGATCCTGCCTTGAGGGCGGGGGGCTGGACTCGATGACCTCTCGAGGTCCCTTCCAGTCCTATTATTCTATGATTCTATGATTCTATGATTATGCAGGTGTATCTGGGGGGAAGGGGATAGGTGACCCAGGCACTTCCTCTCCACCAGGTCCCAGGACAGGGCCCTATCAGCAGCTTGATGGGTAATCCCCTCACAACATGCCAAGTTTTGGGGGAGCAGTTCCCCACCCTGGGCTACTTCCTACCCAGTCCTTGTAAGAATTCCTCTCCATCTTCACACTCTGGTCTGGAAATTTCTACTGCAGTTCCTCTCAGCTTGGCTGCCACTGTTTGATCTGACTGAGCTCCTGCAGCACTTCCTTCCCCTGCAACAGTCAGTCCTGACTGAGCTGCTCCAGAAGCTTTTATAGCCAGCTTCTAGTTGGAGCATGCCCAGTAGGGCTGTGGGGGTGGAGCTTTCTCAGCTAGTTGGGCCAGGTTAACCCCTTTGGCTCCAGTGTGGGATTGATACATCCTATCACCGGGAGTAAAAAATCTGATATTTGTCCACCACTGACATAAATCCTTGTTTTATTACAAATGAAAGTATGAGTTTTCAGCTGACTTAATTGGCTGAGTGTCAGAGTGATAGGAAGTGGAGGTTGCCAAGAGCTGTCACACATAGGGGAAGTTAGGTGGGCTGATTGTTACCTGCAAGGCAAGATTTAGACCTAGAGCCTGGAGGCAGTTGCTGGTGATCTAGACAGATGGGGTGAGGCAGGGAGCTGATGTGTAGTTTGATCTCCAGCAAAGCTCACTGTTGCTGAGGCAGAGAGGTGTAACAAAGTGGTTTGCAGTTCTGGATGTCCTGAACAGAATATCACAAGGTTTAATTTGTCAGCCCTTTAGTGCATACTGACAGCAGAGAAGAAGAAAGTGTACTTCCTGCTGCTCTCATATCCCTCTGCTGCTGGTCAGAATGAATTTGTGAGGATAATTACCCATGGGGGAACACACCAAATCTTTAGATAACAAGACAGTAATACGATTAGTCATACTTAACATTACCTGTACATAGAAATGTATTTAGAAAAGGCTGGTTAGTGCTGGGAAAAATGCTGGCATTGTTAAACTCAATGGGAGTTTTGCCACTGACTCTAAGGGGACCAAGATTTTATTAATTTTATAGAAAAGGAATTTACAGGCAGAGAGGTTGCCACTTTGTCAACTCATAGGGTATTCCCAGTCCTGGGTATTAATCACAAAATTATCTTTCTTTCCCTTTTATCTTTATCTATCTGCTGAAGCCTGGTGCATCTTATCATCAAAAATTATTAAGTTCAGGGTGCTGTTTGCCAGATTGGGGTATGCTACTAGTTTCTCACCAGCACAGGAGTTTGTATAAGAAATCATGTTTGAAAAAACAGAATACAAGCTCCCTGAACACTCTAGGGCTACGTCTATATTGCAATTCTATTTTGGGGATACCAGAGTACAGCCGGTCCCTAAGTTGCGAACAGTCGAGTTACGACCTTTTGCATTTATGACCAAAGCTCCCATGGAGTGGTCGTAAAAGCAGTCCCCGAGTTACGAATGTGACCTGCGCTTATGAACAGCGTGGTCACTATGTAACTCAATGGGATCTGAGTTACGAACAGATCGAGTTATGGCCAAGTGTTTGGTCCGTAAGTCATTCGTAACTTGGGAAGAGGCTGTATACCGAAATAGCTATGTCGTGTATTCACAGCAAGCCCATTATTTCGGGCCTGCTATTCCAACGTCCCTGTAAACCTCATTGCAAGAGGAGTAAGGGACTTTTCGGAATAGTGGGTTATTTTGTAATTTGGTGCTATCTAGACAGGACCAAATTTCAAAATAACCATTTCAAAATAAGATTGAAATAAGATACACAATTTGTGTAACTCAAATTGTGTATCTTATTTCAGACTACATTGTGATGTAGATGTAGCCTAGGGGTACGTCTGTACAACAGCTTTACTTTGGAATGACAGATGTTATTCCAAATAATGTATTGTGCGTCTACACGGCAAGCCCTTTATTTAGAAATATATTTGAAATAACGGGCTTCTTACTCTGAATTCTGTAAACCTCATTGTATGAGATGTAAGGGAAGTTGGAGGAAGAGTGCTCTATTTTGAAATAAGTGCTGGGTAGAAGTATTCTACTCTCAGGATGCAAAATATTTAATAATTGATGCTGATGAACAGGGCTCGACAAACAATTTAATCTATTCGCCCGTTGCGGAAGAGCCGGCGCAGAGCGATCTGCGCATGCGCGGAACGATCTGCGCATGCGCAGAGTGCAGAACCACGTGGCTGGCGAGCGGGGCTCACTGTTGCTCGGCAAGCCCTGCTGATGAATATCAATTTGTTTACATTATGTCCAGGAAATGTGTTAATTTTTATTTTATTTATTACTAGAAGATTTACCCGCTGTTGCTTGGGTCTTTAACTCAATATTTGTTTGATGGAAAATAAAATGAAAATGTAGGTGCTTCATTTAAATTGTTGCTCTGAGCTCGGGCTGGGGACGAGGAGTTTAGTATGCAGGCTGCCCTGGAGAGAGAGGACTACCTCAGCCCTCTCTCACCGCAGCAGCGTGAGGATGGGTGAGAAGCATCTCTCCATCACTGCTATAGTTCCAGAGGGCAGAGCCACGGGAGGGGTGTATGTTCCAGGGCTGGGCAGGTGCAAATTCTTCTGCCCCCTGTGCTCCCCAATCACAGTGAGGAATGCAGCACATTGTGTACTTCCCCCTCACTCCCTGACATAGGGGAACATCCAGCAGTGTTCCCATATGACTTAGAACAGGGGAAGAGCTTCAGCCTCCTACCCAGGAGGGTGCCTGGGATGTGGGAGGCTTGAGCCTGGGCAGTCCCAGATGAGGGGAAGGGGAAGGAGGGGACAGCCAGACCCTTTCACCTTCCTGTTGACTTTGTCTCTATTCTGTATGGTTTTATGAGAAGCAATCTCATTCCAGGAAAATCCCATTTTCCTGGAACAACTGAACCCTTATTTGACTTTAATTTATGATAAGAGGAAGCTGTAAACAGAATTCAGTGGTCCTAGCTCTTAATATTTAGAAGGGGTTCTTGAACAGATGGACAGAGAGACAGACAAACTCAGTCAAATATAGAGTAGACAAAATGGGCATGCATCTCTCATTACTAGGACACTAACTACAGTAGTTACAGACTAGGTCGTTATGCTACAACTAGTGCTGTAGTGTCCTGGTGAATTCATTTTTTTCAAGGTAACACTTTCCTGGTGGGTGTAGTTCTGAGTAATTATTTGGAATGATCAAGTTTTAAATTCAACCATGTTTCAGACCTAAAATACATGTTTTCAGGGACATAAAGACTTTTTATCATTTAAATTTAGTTACAAATAAATGTATATATTTCTCAATCTGTTGAAGCTTGCATTAAATTCAGCAACAGTATAGCATAAGATGTAAGCCATTATCTAGTTGTCTATACATATCAAGATGGAAAAATTGCATTACATGAGCTTCATTCACCAAAGTGAAAAGGGAAGAGAATAATCCCCCCTAATACTCCGAAACGGAGACTTCACTCTGTGGAATAAATTCACATAAATATAACACTAAGGTTAATGACATCTTAGAATATGCTGGCAGAATAGTCTGTTAAAATAATATGTTGCACTAAAAACTGTAAATGCTAAATGTCCATTAAGTAATCAAATATTTATATATATCATTGCTGTTCAAGGTGAAGGACAAAAATGAATATAGGAGCATGTCAAGAATAAGGCAAATTGACAGGTTAGAAATAGAGTAGCACATATCGTTTTTCATTGTATTGGACAATTCAGAGTCATAACAAACCAGACAAAGACGGGTCATGTAGCTTTTTATTGGAATTTCCTTAACTGATAGCTAGTCAACAATTCAGAAAAAGAAACTTTTTGTCTAGTATGAGCACAGACAGTTCCACTGAAGAATGCCATCAGGAAGATATTTTGGTTAGGACTGTCATTTGATTAAAAAGTAATTGTAATTAGTCACACTGTTAATAATACAATATCATTTATTTAAATAGTTTTGGATATTTTGTACATTTTTCAAATATATTATCTTAGCAAAGAATACAAAATATATAGTCCTTATTGTATATTTATTTTTCATTAAAAATATCTGCACTGTAAAAAGAAATGGAAGAAATAGTATTTCCATTTACCTAATACAATACTGCAGTGTAATCTCTTCATCATGACAATTGGATTTACAATTATGAAATATAGAATTATGTACCAAAATAGCTATGCTCAAAAATAAAACAATGTAAAACTTAAGAGCCACTGTCAGCCGAAATGGTCAGGGAAGTGTGTGCGTGTGTGTTACACCCAAGTCTTCAACTGCTGAGACGCAAAGTCTCATTGCAGTGGGCAGCCTAAGAGGCTGGAGGGCGCCCTGAAAAATAGTTTAACGTCTGTGACTTTACTGCTAGGACCGGGGTCCCATCGCAGAGGGCAGCCAACAGGCTCTCAGACGCCCCGAGTTTATAGGAAGAGTTTATTACACCTCAGATTTTAACTGCTAGAATCCAAGATTCCTTCGCAGCGGGCAGCCTTAGGGAAAGACTGAGAAGTGCCCCAATGGATCTGCCACCGGGGAGTGATACACTCCAAAACGCCCAAGCTCTCCCTATATCTGTCCCTTTGACTGGCTGAAGTTCTTTTGTTTGTGTTCGGTTCGGGTACAGCAGCACGGGTTCAAGTCAGAAGCTTGACACACACTGGCTTATTTATAGGAGAAAGAAAGAGAAAATAAAATAAAAGAAACTTGGTTCAATATATATATATATATATATTATAAGTGAATGAGGACATCCCACTTATTCCCAAAATGTATAGCTAAATCACCTTACCAAAGGCAGTTTACAATAGAAATGAAGCAGTTTGCCTTAAGAAACTATAATAAAGTAACTAAACTTATAACAGAGAGACAATTAAAGTGTACACATAAAGAAAACATATTGCAGGTACAATTCTCACCCCTGCGTTCCATACTTGGTGTGGCCAGTGTCTTTCTCTCAATCCCTCGGGAAGAAGTAGGGCGAGGTTGGGCATCCCACGGACCTCGGGAGACAATCAATACCTGCCAGCAGGTGTAGGTGATTAGAGCTCAATGGGGTGGGCAACTAAACCCTCTTTATACCCCTTGGGTCACATGGGCTTCTTCCTGGTCTCAAGTGGCCAATTAGGAAAAATGGCTTTGAATGCCAAGTTTCCCAGGAAGGGTGCAAAGCATAATTCACACCTGGGAAGATGCAGACAATGGGCTCCTCTGGTATGTGATGGGCGAAGATTCCTCTCCTGGGACAGTGCAGGCGTGTCAATTACTGATACTAGCCATCACGGCGACGGGAGGCCTCCCAGTCGTCAGCTAGCCCATTTACTGTCTGGTTTCTGTTTATGGTAGAGTCAGGGACAGGCACCACACCTGCGTTCCCAGGGCATCAAAGGCTGACTGCCTTTCTCTTGCTCTCTGGGGGGGGGGAAAACAAGATGGGGTTCATGGAAAAACAAGATGGGGTTTGTGTCTGGCTACAGCCACTCAGTCCTGCGTCTTTTTTACAATGTCACCTGAGAGAGAAAACAGGTGTTCACATGACACTGTTGTAGTTGGTGTTGCAAGATAGTTTTGTGCCAGGTGTGCTAAAGATTCATATGTCCCTTCATGCTTTCATTACCATTGCAGAGGACATGCATCTATGCTGATGATGGGTTCTGCTTGTTAAAAGTTCAAAGTAGAACAGACTGCCACATGTTCATTTTCTTCATCTAAGTTACATGCCAAAAGCAGAAGGTTGATTTTCTTTTTTGGTGGATCAGATTCTCTAGTTTGCACATCAGAGTGTTGCTCTTTTAAGACTTCTAAAAGCATGTTCCACACCTCATCCCTCTCAGATTCTGGAAGGCATTTCAGATTCTTAAAACTTGAGTTGAGTGCTGTAGCTATTTTGTAGAAATCTCACACTGATACCTTCTCTGCATTTTGCAATGCAAGCGTTCTTAAAATGAACAACATGCTGGGTTACCATCCACGAATGCTATAACATGAAATACATGGCAGAATGCAGGTAAAACACGCGGCAGGAGACATACAATTCACTCCCAAGAAGTTCAATCAAATTTAATTAACACATGATTTTTTTAAAGGAATATCATCAGCCTGAAAGCATGTCTTTTGGCATGGGAGGGAAGGGGGCAAAGCATAAAAGGCCATATGAATTTTTAACATATTTGGCAGGTACACAGCTTGTACCACCATCTATAAAAGTTCCATGCAAATGCCTATTCTCCCTTTCAGGTGACGTTGTAAATAAAAATCTTGACAGCATCGTCTCCTGTAAATGTAAACAAACTTGTTTGTCTTAATGGTTGTCTGGTCAAGAAGTAGGACTGAGTGAACTTGGTGGCTCTAAAGTTTTACACTGTTTTGTTTTTAAGTGCAATTATGTAACAAAAGAAATCTATATTTGTAAGTTTCATTTTTGATGATAAAGAGATTGCACTACAATGCTTGTTTGAGGTGAATTGAAAAAAATTTTATTTTCTGTATTTTACAGTGCATATATTTGTAATGAAAATAATATAAAACTAGCACTATATGATTTTTCTGTATTATAACTGAAATACATATATTTGAAAACATAAAATATTCAAAAATAATACATTTCAATTGGTATTCTATTATTGTTGTATCAGCACAATTAATACTGTGATTATTTTGAGTTAATCATGTGGTTTAATTGCAATTAACTGATAGTCCTATTTTTGTTCTTTCACCCACTCAAAGTCAAAGTGTGCATTCACAGAATAGAAGAGACCTTAATATTAACTAGTCCATTCTTTGGTGAGTGAGGAGTTGTTCTCTGACATGTTTTTAGTTGTTTGTCCAATACAGTTCTAAATGTCCCAAGAATGGGACTCCCACACTCTAATATTAAAACTGTCAGTCAGGAAACTTCTGGTAATCAGCCTAACATTTTTCTTTCTTAATTTCCTTTCATTTTGAAAGGTTAGTATTTGACATATACAAACAGAAGACACAGCCTCCAGCAGATTGGACCCAGACTGGTTCAGAGGAAAGAATGATGCAATGCCTATGGTATAAATGGCTCCTTGTGGTTCCTGGGAAGTTTCTCACTGAAACACTGACATGATTCCACACAGCTTAATTTATGATGCCTGAGAAGATAGCTGCACAGTGTGGCATGGCTGTGAAACAACAGCTGTCTCCAACTGTTTCTTTATTCAGATTCTATGAAAGTCAATGGGATGGCAATTCAAAATGAGCAATGCATCTCTTTCATAGAATACTAGAATGGAAGGGACTTTGAGAAGTCATCTAGTCCAGTCACCTGCCCTCACGGTAGGGTTAATCATCATCTAGCTCATCACTGACATGTTTATCTAAATTGCTCTTAAATATCTGTGTGACAGCCTGTCACTGGTCGGGGGGCGGGGCGGCCGGAGCCCCGGTCGGCAGGAGGCCGACGCTCGGGAGCGGGCTCCCCGGCGTTCCCCCAGCGCTAGCTGGAGGCGGCGGCGGGCGGGGGCACTCCCCCTGCGCCGGCTGCGCCGTTACGGCTCCTTCCCCGCGTCCCCGGACGGCGGGGGCGGGGGGGAGCAAATCAGCTGGGCAGCGGGGCACGGTGCGGCAACGTACCAGGAAGGGGCGGGGCCCCAGGGAGCGGCTAACGCGGCGGGCCAGCTCAAAAGGACTGGCCGCCGATGGAGGAGGAGGCAGGCTCCTGGCAGGAGCAGGGGAGCAGACCCGGAGGCAGGACGGAGCCCGGGCGGCATACCCCATGGCTGCCGGCCCGGCGCTGGTCCCGAGGTCTTCGGGACAGCCCTTGGCGGTCCCTCAGCCCCTCGGCCGACGGGGGGCGGACCCCACCTCGTCGCACCCAATGGGAGCGGGTCGTTCGGAGGCAGAACGGCACCCCAGAGCGCTCCCCAGAGGCCGCATCCGGGAGTGACACACCACAGGACACCGAACCAGGGTAGGTTCAAAGGTGATGGGCACGATTGGCGCGAGCCACCCGGAGAGAGGAAGGAGCCCGGGGCAGGGCGCTTTTGGCGACCTTGGGTGGACGAGTTGCGGAGGGATTAACTCCCTCGTCCACCGCGTCGGGGCAGTAGCAAGCCCTGCCGCTTAGTGCCCCGGGCTGGGACCTGGAGAGAGGGTGGGACCGGGTCCCCCTCCCTCCACGAAGGGAACGGCCCACTACCCCACGGCCTTAACTGAGGGACGATACAAGCTGCAACCCCGCGAGGGGAAACTCTGAACCGGGGGCCTGCTGCCCCGCCCCGCAGAGACGGGTAACTATTAACGGGTTCGCTGACCCCCCCCTTCCTCCTGGGAGGGGGTGATTGCACCCATTGTCGGGGGTTCCCCATCGGGGCCCTGGGGGCCGAATAGGCACTAAGAGGGGACACTAGGGTTCGCTGACCCCCTCTCTCAGACCAAGAGGGGGTGATCGCACCCCGAAACCTCCACAATCTGCAATGATGGAATTCCACAACCTTGGTATGCAATTTTTTCCAGTGCTTATCCACCCTGACAGCTATTCTGTGGGTAGGTGCTCTGTTAAGCATATTGGTTCCAAATAAAACGGGAGCTATGTGTTGCCTTTCCCACAAAGAGGAATTAACCAAATATGATTTCTTCTTAACCATTCTAAAGCTGGAGCAATAGAAATAGGGGAAAATGAATGTCTGTATACCGAGCTGTTTGCAGAGCACTTGTAGCCATGTTGACCCCAGAATTAGAGACCTGAAGTGTGTTGGGAGTATATTTTATTGAAAAAGCTCTGTAGTTTGAAAGCTTGTTCTCTTTCATCAACAGAAATTGGTCCAAAGACATTTGTCTCTATATAATACAATTACTTTTAGCATTCTTCTGTTATATCATTTTCATATAACATTTTAAATGCAAATAGTATCTAATTGTTAAGTCCAACCGCCACTACCAAAATAACTTCCTTTGAGTTTGAGTAAAAAATAGCCACAGAAAAAATGTTTATACACACACACATATACATCTCCTCCCCTTTGTTTTGTATTTAAGGCTGGATTCTGAAAAAAGATACATGTGGCTAGACCCCTGTGCACGTAGAGAGTCCCAACATGTATAGGCTTACAGCTTGACCCTACAATAGACTACTCACCCCATGTAAATTTACGTGTGCAGTATAACCTCAGAGTTACAAACACTAGAGTTACTAACTGACTAGTTACCCTCAGACCTCATTTAAAAACGTAAATATGCAAGAGGCAGCAGCAGAGAGAAAAGAAAAAAAAAGAAAGAAAAGAAAAAGTGCAAATACAGTACAGTTAAACATAAATGGCTAAAGATAAAGGGAACGTTTAAAAAAAGATTTGCCATGTTAAACAACCTATTTCTCTTTGCTTGTTTCATTTAAATTAAGATGATAAAAAGTAGCATAGCACTGTTTCAGAGCTGTATTCGTCAATGTTCAGTTGTAAGCTTTTGAAAGAAGAAACATAACGCTTTGTTCAGAGTTAAAACAATATCCATTCCCAAGTATTATTAACTCTGAGGTTCTACTGCATGTGTAAATTGGTGCAAAATTGGAGCCTCTGATAGTAAGCTCAATTGTATTATAATAATTTATTATAATAATTGTATTATATATTTTTATTATAATATCATAAATCATAAGATTTGAGCTATATGAAAAGCAAAAGATCTCTTCCCTTGTCCATAGACTCATCTGTGTCTTCAGTTTTTTGCTACCTCTTGTGAATTGGACTGTGAACACATGCATAGCCCCTTTCTGTTCAGGGCAGAGATCCATATTAGTGGACTTTATGCAGGATTGGAGCCTTCTGGTCTCATTTTTAGCTGCCTTGTGCTTCAGTTCTTCATCAGGAAAGTAAAAATACTTATAGTTATCCGGCTCTATAACATTTTTTGAACTCTTGAATGAAAGGTATTACAGAAGTGCAAAATATTGTTATTAAATATATTAAAACTAGATTCGTCATTAACCATATTATAGAAATAATGGGTGAAATTGTATGTAAAATTACATAATAGATGTAATAATTTATAAAAGAAAGTTAAAAAAGGGACACAGAGAGATCAGAAAAGTGGGTAGGGAGGTGGAATGTGATCAAGAATGAGGAAGAAAGAAGGAGTTCAATTGAATAGTTTTGCTTTAGGGTATAATTACGTGAAATTATAGTCCCATTGTGCATATTTAGGGGTGTATTATTTTTCCTTTTTAGGAGGAGACAATACAGTAATGTTGACAGATATAAAAATTAATCACACTGAATAACAATACTGCAGTCTTAATCAGGAGCAATAAATGAATAGTGGCACTGCAGGAGAATGTTGCATGCTGCTAAAATGTGAATTTTCACAATATGTTGCCACGGGGCTTGCCCAGCATTCTGAGAACCTCGCAGATGTCAATTTACCTGTGCAATCATAGGATAATTTAGTGCAATTAGCATGTGAAATATTTCAATATCTCTGTGTAGCTACCTCATAATTATAAAGCAAACGTGTACTTACCAAGATGTTGCCGTGCTCAGAGAGGTCATGTAATGATGCTTTCTATCTTGTCATTACGCATGTGTATCAAGATACGGTGTTAGCAGTGCAGCAGGAACATTAACACAAAATGTTGATAAATGCAAAGTAATACACAATAGAAAGAAAAATCTGAACTACTCACATGGCTTAGCACAGGGGTAGGCAATAATTTTTGATGGGGGGCATTCCAAGAATTTGATAAGTGGTCAAGGACTGCACTCTTCCATGTTAGTAATGGAGGAGGTCTGGGGTCTGGGATGGAGGTTGAGTGCAAAAGAAAACTTGGGGTAAGGGAATGTGGTGCAAGATGAGCTGTGGAGTCTGGGAGGGAGTTTGGGTTAAGGAGGCAGTTGTGACCTAGGGCAGGAGACTGGGGTTCAGGAAGGAATGCAGGGATTTGGATTGTGACCTAGGTAGGGCAGGAGGGGGTTGTGACCTGTGGCCGAGGACCGGATGTGGATGTGGCCAAGGGTCTGGGGGAGGGTATGATTGCAGGAGAGGGGTCAGAGGGCTTGGGTTATGTGGGATAGAGGGGCAGAAATGGGGGGGGGGGGGCAGAGGGTTGGGGGTAGAGAGTAGCTGGGGTGCCAGAGGCAGACTCTGGCCAGGAGACTTACCTGAGCAACTCATGACCAGCAGCACAGCAGGTTTCTTAGGTCTGTCCTCAGCCTCACACCTGCTGTAGGGACCATATTGGTCTGTGAATAGCTGTGAGCCTGAGGGGACAGGGAGGGATGTTCTTCAAACAAGCAGCTCTCATTGTGTGGAAACTGGCCAATGGGATTGTGCTGGGAGTTGGGGCAATGCGAAAAGCTCTCCCTCCTCCCCGTAGGAGTGTAGCTGTTGAAAGACAAACAGGCTCCCACAGCCGCTTTTCTGAGCAGTGGAGGGTGGGAGAGTGGGAGGGAGGGAAAGGCAAGCAGGGACCCTGCCTGAGACTCCCCACTGCATCCACAGGCAGGATCTGGCAGCTTGGTGGACCGGATCTGGCCTTGCCTTAGCATGTTCTAAATTAGTAGCATTAAATCAGGAAAAGGACTTGAATTTCAGTATGGACAGCTCACTGAAAACATCTCAATGGGGAGCAGACAAACCAAAGTACCGGGATGTGTTATGAATAGAATGAAGACTTACAAAGAAAACATAATGTTATATAAGTCAGCGTGTCGGCCTACTCTAGAATACTATATAGAGGACTGGGTCCAATGTCTCAGAAAGATTATTGCAGATTTAGAGTGAGTGACAAGAATGATCAAGGCCCTAGAAAATCTCTCATGGGGGAAGAGATGAGAAGATAGGGGAAACAAGACAAATAAGAGGGAATATGATTCAAACATATCATGAACGGCACAGAAAAGAGAATAGATTCTTATGGTTCCTCCCCCTCCCCCCTTTTCATTGTACCGAAACAAGGAAACATTCAATAACACTGAAATGTGGCCCATTAAAAACCAATAAAAGGAAATACTTTTTCCACACACAGTGTAATTGCATTGTGGAACTCATCGTCATGGGACAGCCTTGCAGCTAAGAACGTTACAAGGTTCAAAGAGAGATTGGATGTTTATATTGACTATAAGAATATCCAGAGTCAACATAAATACTAAAAAATGAACTTTAGATGGGATCAAAATATTGAGCTTCCAGGAAACTTCCTGGGAAGCTGGTTATCCTAATCCTCCCTACGTTGGGCTTTCCTTCTCTTTTCTCTGTAGCATCCAGTGGTGATTACTGTGAAATAAGAGATACCAGACTAGATTAGCCACATGTCTGTTTGTAAAATTACTGACCTTTGGTAGGTGTAATTTCTGTATGAAAACAAGTATCTTGTGCATTGTGCGGATTATCCTTTCATTTAATTTCTGCCTTATAGTGGATGCATTTCATGAACTTGCTTAATTTTAAAACACTATTTATATGTTTTAATTTCAACAGATGCTCAAACACCATCCTATCCATCCTTGGTCATTCTAGCCATGTGGCAAAACTAGTTTCTGTACCATTGATTGTCCCTGCTTATTGTTTTAAAGGGAGAGCTACCATTTCTGAGGCTATCCAAACAAAAACCTCACTCACTATGGGTATGTCTACACTGCCACCCTAGTTCAAACTAGGGTGGGTAATGTAGGCATTCGAACTTGCAAATGAAGCCCGAGATTTAACTATCCCGGGCTTCATTTGTATGTTCCCGGGCGGGTGCCATTTTTAAATGCCCGTAGTTCGAACTACCTGCCCGCAGCTACACGCGGCACAAACTAGGTAGTTCGAATTAAAGGTCCTAATTCAAACTACCGTTAAACCTCCTTGCAGGAGGAATAACGGTAGTTTGAATTAGTTCCTAGTCCATGCCACGTGTAGCTGCAGGCAGGTAGTTCACCCGGGAACATGCAAATGAAGCCAGGGATATTTAAATCCAGGGCTTCATTTGCAAGTTCGAATGCCTACATTAGCCACCCTAGTTCAAACTAGGGTGGCAGTGTAGACATACCCTCTGCTAGTAAGTGTGTTGGCTAGCACTTCTGGATACTGGAAATGACTAGCAGGAAGTTCCTTTACTTTTAGTGAAAGTTGCATTTGCAGGAGTTGTGAGAGAGCGAGCATATTAAGTGACTATGCATGTAAAGAAATAAAGCTGTGTTGGAACAAGCTTCTTAAAGGCTTCGGTATTATTGGACTATCAGTGCTCCAGGGCCTCATTATAGTATTTTGGTACAAGGTCTGTTCCCTTTCCCTCTCAGCAGGCAGTTCCTTCCCATCTGAAACTCAGTGACCATCTGTTAGACATATCGAGGATAGATTTATACTGCATACCTACCATTAAGAATTTTTTTAACAGTCAAAGAGGAACAGATTTGATATGTGTGGAAAGATCGTGCTTGATTCCATATTGTACTAAAACAGTTGGGGGGAGCATAGGAGGAAGATGTCTACTGTTGGCTTTGCCCACTGGAGGATGGTATTGCTTCCAGTGAATCCAGCAGAGAGCATCTGGCAAACCCATCTGGATTGGCTTGCTCTACCCAGATGGAGTAGTTTACTCTTTGGCAAGGTCTGCTGCATTATTCATTTCAGGCGGTTGGGATTTGCTGGAGTTTTGTTATTTATTGCAGCATGTTGCAAGTCTTGCAAGCCTTACTTTGCACTCTTCAAGTGTCACCCAAGTGGTACAGGTTCAGCTTACAGTGGGATTAGATATTTGCAAAGAGTGTGGGGAGAGTTGTACATAGGGTGATCATCCCCTAATAATCTTTGCAGTTTTTGATGTAAGCTTCTGAACAGATGAAAAAGCAACCTGGTTTTTGGTTTGGTCTGTTAATGATAACATTGGATTCTATAATGAAGCCCAGCAGGTGGGAAGATCCTGCCACAGATTTCAAAAGCAAATGCTCATCTGTGCAACAAAGCACGTTGTAACACAAAGCTGCTGCTTTACTGATTATTCCAGAGATGATGGGATTTGTGGGATATGTTGAATATAATTGAAGGAATGCCAATATTGAAGAATTATCACCAAAAGACCATGCATGAAAACAAAGAACAAGCACTAACTCGCCCAAAAGTGTAAACAATAATAAAGTTTAAATTTGTGAAATGAAATTATATGTGTGTCTAAACATCACAGTTTTGCTCCAGATTAGCTTTTTCACTAGTGTTGTGCTTTTGCCCCAGACTAAACCCAAGAGGCTGCCATAAGCTTGTTTCATTGTACTGGGACTTATCAGCACAGCAAGCAAATGAGTCATAGCAGAAATAGCAAAGCTGAATATTTATGATGCCCAGGACAAGAATGGAGCTAAATGCCTTCCGCAATTCTAGCTAGCAAAGCAGATAGTTAAGTCAGTGCTCCTGAAAACACTACTCAGACCTTTTATTGTATATGCAGAACATTAAATCCTGCTCTGAATCAAACCTCCCATTGAATGGAATTTGAGAGGTAATAAATGCATTGAAGCCAATGAAAGATACAAACTGTGATTCCTGTAGACAAATGTTTCTGAGCAAGTTGTCTAAATATTATAATAGTTATTCTGTTTCTGTTAGGGAGATGCACATGCAGTAGTTTAGAAATCAGTTCTAACAGTTAATTTGGGAAGAAAAACAAAACAAAACAAAAATACCAAAACCACAAACCCAATCTATTCTGTAGAAAATGCTTAATAAGTGCAAAAGGTGGATGTGATGGGGAGGATAGGCCCCACACTAAAGGGGAGGGGGCTAAGTCTCTCTGGAAGGAAGTCCCGTCCTTTCCCCCGACGGGGCAGGAACTGTACTTTGGACAGGTATTGACCATGGCATATGGAGCTGGGGAAAGGGACCCTGGCAAAGTTCTAATGGAAGACTGGGTAGAGGGAGCACCAGTGACGGCATTGGTGGACTCAGGGTGCAGCCAGACTCTGGTCAGGGTGGACCTAGTGGAGGCCCCAAGGCCAGCAGGAGGCCCCATCCAGTTGTTGTGCGTATATGGGGACGTGCAGGCATACCCTACAGCTAGCAGATGCCCATGAGGAAGGGGTTTGCTGGGTGGGGCTGGCACCAAAATTAACTTATCCGGTTATTTTGGGCTGAGATTAGCCGGGGGGTCTGCAGGCTGCTGCATGAGTGAAGCCAACAGGAATCCCAAGAAACGAGCCGACGCCTGTGAAACTGGGGTGTGATCACCCAAGGGAATAGGCTTCAGCCAGAAGCAGGACTCACCCCCGCCGGAGGGGACAACTCCCCCACAGGTGGGTGTAAACAGACCGGCCAGCGAGGAAGAAGGAGAGTGATTGGAGGCTAATGGGGACTTCTTGAGGGAACAGAGGGAGGACCAGATGTTGAGCTGTGCCTGGGAGCAAGTGAGCAACCTGGAAGACGAGGGGACAGGAGACGCCGGTAAGTACGATCAGATCGCTCCTATCAAGTAGTGCGGGATCCACAGACAGGGGAAGATATGTGGCAGCTCCTGGTCCCCACCAAGTACAGGAAGGTAGTACTATGTTTGGCACCTTCCCTGGGCTGGCCATCTAGGATGGGAAAAGACCCTGCAGTGGGTAGGTCTGAGATTTTTTTGGCACAGCAAAGTCCCCGGTGTGGGACTTTTGTGAATCCTGCCCTGAATGTGAATAGTGTCCTGAATGACAGTGGAGAAAAGAAACTTTTAATTCATTTTATCACAGTGATGGAGATGTTTGTGGTTCCTCCCTTAGGAGACGGAGAACAGGCCCACGGGGGGCGGGGGGGGGGGAGGAGGAAAGGGGACAGTTGCCTGAGGGCCCAGTGATTCAAAGAGGGCCCGTGGCTTTGGCAGCCCTGGCTGAATGGCAGTGGAAGGAGCTCTGGGTCCTTTAAATCATTGTTGGAGTGCTGCATCACATGCTTTGGGTGGCTCTAAGGGCTGGGGGGGAGGGCGGGGCTGGAGTGGCATGTTCCAGGTAGCACTTAGGGCTGGCTGTCCCCAGCACTGCCCCTTCCATCTGAGGCCCTGCCCCTGCAGAAATCATGGAGCCAGCCCCTTCCCCCCACACACCTTGCCTAGTGGCCCATGGAGGCTGTTGGTTCCCCTGATGGAGAACTTGACCATATGAAATTACCTACACTGTGTAGTTACAATACAAGCTCCACTTCCTTACTGTTCACAAGGAGGGAGGTCTGTTCTTTCTGTTTTGGGCATCAAAATGAAAGTCATAAAACCTCACACATTCAGGAATACTTCCTCACACATTCAGGAATACAAAGGAACAGGGGGGTAGTGAGGTGATTCTCAGTCATTGACGCACTTACGTAGAGGTATTCCAGGCAATACATCAACTCTTCTAGAGATCTGCCTATTTTTACAATAGGCTACCTAAAAAGCGCTAGCAAAATTAGTACAAACTAAAATTTCATACAGCTGACTTGTTTATACTGCTCTATATACTACACACTGAAATGTGAATGTAATATTCATATTCCAGTTGATTTATTGTATAATTATATGTTAACATGAGAAAGTAAGCATTTTTTCAGTAATAGTGTGCTGTGAAACTTTTATATCTTTATATCTGGTTTTGTAAGCAAGTAGTTTTTTACGTGAAGTGTGTCTTGATGGTGGGCAAGACAAATCAGACTCCTGAAAGGGGTACAGGAGTGTAGAAAGGTGCTGCCTTTCCAGTGCCAGCTCAATGGGTGTGTGTATCTTCACTCTGGTTTGAGTATCCAAGGCAGGTTCAGTTTGTCTTATTCTGGGTATCTGCTCTACTTTCCCCAAGATCAAGGTGAAGGTCTTCTGGCCAGGAGTTCCTTGTACAGCTGCAAGAGTTGCTTCTGTAGCCTACTGTTTAAGGCAATCCTGCTCCCTTCTCCTCCACTGACTTTGCTATGGTCGGTTTAAAGGCCCGGTGGCTATTGTGCATGGTTGATAGGGCCAGAGTGGGGAGGCTAGCCCAGCAGCAAAGGCCCTTCCTCATCTGTGTGGGGCCTACACACCCTGTCTCAATCACATTCTGCTGTTTTAGCATATCCCAATAGATGAAAGCTTGACAAAAGAGAGGGTCACTTCAAGTATGGCTGCACCATTGAAAAAGAGGATTTTTGTCCAGAGTTAAGAATGATTTAAATACATTTAAAAAAAAAAAGATTATCCATTGGCCAAGTCCTATTTATGCAACTTCATCTTACCTCTTCCGGCATTGCCTTCCTGAAGGCCACATCTTTCCTAATATAGTCGTTGTCACTCTTCCATCCCTCTAAGTTTGTTCCTGCTTGTTATGTTCACAGCATGCATCAGAAGTCAGATATTCTTGCCAGAAGGCTGCAGTGTTAACACTGCTTTTATTTTTAGAATCTTGATAACAACACCCAGGAACCAAAAACACAGGGAGAGAAAACAGGCTGCTAGCAGAGACCCTAAGCCTGCCAGTGGGACCAGGAAACCTCCCCCTCTTTACATAATAGCTTTCAATTTCAATGCAGTCCTCAGTACTCACACTTCTTCCCTCTTTCTTTACTTCTGTTCCTGCTAGAATGCCTGTGTTATCTCAGACATGGCCAGACTCTGTCTAGTGATCTGTCTATTCTCTGTGCCGTTACTGAATCCTTGCTGTCACTCTTCATCACCTGGGCTTCTCCTTCTTTGGCTGTGTCTAGACTGGCAAGTTTTTCCACAAAAGCAGCTGCTTTTGAGGAAAAACTTGCCAGCTGTCTACACTGGCCGCTTGAATTTTCGCAAGAACACTGACCTCCTACTGTCAGAAATCAGTGCTTCTTGCTGAAATACTATGCTGCTCCCGTTCGGGCAAAAGTCCTTTTGCGCAAAGCTTTTGTGCAAAAGGGCCAGTGTAGACAGCTCAGATTTGTTTTGCGCAAAAAAGTCCCGATCGCGAAAATGGCGATCGGGGCTTTTTTGCGCAAAAGCGCGTCTAGATTAGCACGGACACTTTTCCGCAAAAAGTGCTTTTGCGGAAAAGCGTCCGTGCCAATCTAGACGCTCTTTTCCACAAATGTTTTTAATGGAAAACTTTTCTGTTAAAAGCATTTGCGGAAAATCATGCCAGTCTAGACGTGGCCCGACGGTAGAATCTTCATCCAAAGTCCCTCATTTCTTGGACCGTGTCAGTGTCAGACTCCTCATTTCTTCCTCTTGCTGCTTCCAGAATGTTATTCCTCCCTTCTCTCCCTTCCCAAAGCACACAGCTGGCTGCTCACTCTCTCTGTGTGGCTGTCATTTGCCTTTTCCCCAGAGTCATTGACTTCTGTGTTCTCTGGCTCTCTTCCTCTCTGACCACCAAGATCTGCACCTGTGGCAGCTTGTCCTGGACCCACACCCTAGGCTTCAAGGCACACTTCAGCTGTGTGGTAGGGTTGCCTCAAAAGCTCTTGTTGCTGGTGACAGCTGGGTAGGGGCCCAACCTCCCAGTGATATCAATTTCTAGGGCTAATTGATTTGGTAGGTGAGTTGTTACACACTCCTTAGTGGATTCTAGCTTCCATTCTGCTGTCTATATCAACCCACCCCTTTCCTGGGAATTGATGGGTGTTGACATCGAGTATTTGGTTCATCCTGCAGCATCAGATCTATTTGCTAAAAGCATCCCACTAGGCACTTGCATGCCACAACTGGATCTATGCCAGCAAGCTGAGCTTCTTACCCATCTAAAGGTTGAGAATTCCCCCACTCAGTGTTTTGGTCATTCTCATGACCTGATCTTAAGAACACTATTCTTTCTCTGACCTCTCATTTCACTGTTCCCACTCTGCACTTAGCACATTTTTCATAGCTTCTGAATCTCCTGTCTCTGTCACTCACTTCTTCCATGACATTTAGTCTGCAAGCCAGACTCCAGTGTTTAAATAATTTGAGCTAGAAGACACTGTTACTACTTGCCTGAGAAATGATAGTTTCATCCCTAAGACACAGCTCTCTGGAAAAAAAGTCTTAGGCTACCCAGTAACCAATCAATGACTCCAAGGGTATGTCTGCACATCAAAGTTATTTCAGGATACCAGAGGTCTTTGAATGAGACCACTATTCTGAAATAGAGCAGACGTGCTATTTCACCATCCCTGTAAACCTCATTGTACGAGGAGTAAGGGATGGCTTGAAATAGCACTTTATTTAGAAATTAAGTGCTGTGTAAGACGCGCCAAATTTTGAAATAGGTGTTTTTAAATAGACTTGCGTATCTTATTTTGAGTTTAGGGTGCTGTGTAGATGTACCCCAATAGATCAAACTTGTGTTTGGGGAAGTGCTTGAGAACTAATCCACTCTTTTTCACTTTGTTGGAGCCTTTAGAAGCACTTTTGCTTTTTGGAGGATTTTCTTTGGGCTTGGCTCTCTGAAGACAGCTGTCTTCTGGACACTGCCATTTTGAGTATGCAAAGGGGCCTAGTTCTTGTCCAGATAAATGCACCTGCTAATGAAGCTTGTGGGAGAATCATGCTTCTATAACTTAGGGGAAAATCAAATTCAGGGATGTGATATTGGCAAATCACCATGCTTATCATTTCCTTTGTAAAGGGCCAAAAATAATCCTTGGGAATCTGAAGGCTATATGCTCTGTTTCCAAAAGTTGAAAAATATTATCACTTGATTTTGCTTTTTATTTTGCATCTGAATCCTTTGGTTTTAGTGTTTATATTAAGGCCTTTCAGACCTGGACCATGTTTTCTCACAGAACTTGAAAACTTTGCTCACTCTTATATATATAAGAATGATACTCTTAGGACAGCACCTAATTTACCCAGTTTATGCACAGTTTGTGCAAAACCACTTTGAATTATTTCAAGCATTTTTAAATTTTTTGTTTATTTGGGGTGCTAAAACAGCTTCAATCCAGCAGAAATTTGTCTATGTGCAATTTTAGGTGTGCAAATTGTATAGCTACAATTTTTGCTCACGACCATTTGTGCACCCAAATAATACAATTTACGAGGGCCTAGCATATCTTCATTTAATTTGTGTAACCAATGAGCCTTTGTTTTGAAGAAGGTGCAGACTCAGATCACTTATACATACGAAAATGGGGAGAGAGAGACAATCTATCTAACACCCCTATTAGCATGGTTCTCTGTCTTCCACTTGTGGCTGGACCACATATAAATGCTATTGCCTGTGAGCAAATGGACCTAATGCTATAACTAAAGCTCAATAAGGGGCACTATTTGTCTGTGTATTTGTGTGTGTGTGAGAGAGTGTCTTCAGAAGAAAAAAAAACCAATAGCTTTATCACAAACATGCCTTTAACAGTGATTCATTGGAGCTTATGCAGAACATTTCAGTAGTAAACATCTTGAAGCAGCACTACCAGAATTTTAATGCTATTGTATAGCATGGTCATTTTCCAACCCCCCTCCGTTTCCTCAGGTGACCAAGCCATACTACCTTAGCACCTGGTCAGTCCCAAAGGTATTTTCCATCACATTTAGAAAGATGTCTAAAGAACACTGAAACACGCAGAGAAGACTATTTACATTACAGGCAGTCCCCGGGTTACGTACAAGATAGGGACTGTAGGTTTGTTCTTAAGTTGAATCTGTATGTAAGTCGGAACTGGTGTCCAGATTCAGCCGCTGCTGAAACTGATCAGTTTCAACAGCGGCTGAATCTGGACGCCAGTTCCGACTTACATACAGATTCAACTTAAGAACCCCAGGCATCCCCAAGTCAGCTGCTGCTGAAACTGATCAGAGGCTGATTCCAGGAAGCCCTAGGCAGGGGCTTCCTGTAGTCAGCCACTGGTCAGTTTCAGCAGCGGCTAACTTGGGGACGCCTGGGGCAGAGCAGCTGGGGTGCTGCCAGGTTGGTCCAGTAGAGCCAAGGAGCGGTGCTGCGGGACCAACCGGCAGCGCCCCACCTGCTCTACCACAGGCCCGGGGCTTTGCTCCACGTCTCCCTGGTCTAGGAGCGCCGCAGTCCCGCCCGGGTCCTCCGCGGCTTTGCTCAGCGTCTCCCTGGTCTGCAGATCAGCGCCGTGATCCCGCCTGGGTCCTCTGCTGCTTTGCTCAGCGTCTCCCCAGTCTGCAGACCGGGCGGGACCGTGGCGCTGATCTGGCTCCTCTCCCCCCCCCCCAGCAGACCAGGGAGACGCATAGCAGCTTTTCTCGCCCTGGAGGACGCGGGCGGCGGGACCAGGTGTCCCGCCGCTCCCGTCGTCCAGGGCAAGAAAATCCCCATTCGTAACTGCGGATCCAACATATGTCGGATCCGCGTAACTCGGGGACTGCCTGTATATTTGGGGCTCCTTATGCAACTTGCATGGGGAAAGTAAATCATGGGCACAACTGCTACTTAAATTTATTTTCTTGCTGCTGGAGCTCATGTATTTTAAAATTTGAGACTTCGGTCTAACATTTGCCAAGAGAGATCTGAAATGAAGCTACTGCACACAGTGGTACTGGCTGAGACTATAGCTGGGAGTGGCTATGGTGCCCCGCTCACAGGCTCAGCAGCTGGTTCCCTGGGGCTGACAGTGGAGACTATGGGGCCAGCAGCCAGGACCCCCAGAGGCAGCAGATCCTCAGGATGTGGGCCTGCTAGTCAGGGTCCTTGGGGCCTGCAGCAGAGCTCCCAGGCCTGCAACTGGGACCATGGGCTGCAGTGAATCCCCACGCAGCCTGGATCTCAGTGCCAGTAACAAAATCTGCAGGGCTGGTGGCCAAGATCCCTGGCAGCAGCATGGTTCCCAGGTATAGGCTGGTGACTGGGATGCTGCAAAATCTGGGTAGGGAGTGCTGCAGCATTGCCACACTCCTACTTCCCTTGTTTTATAAGCTTGCCAGAGGCTTTCACCAAAAATCAGGGGAGACCAAACTTGGTTGAGCAGAAAAAAAAAGGAGACAAAAGTTGTTGAGCAAAAAACAAAAAAACAAAAAAAGGGAGAATAAAAAAAAGGTCGATGACACAGCAGGGGAAGAATTATTATTATTTTTTTTTACCAGACATGCCAGAAATAACAGACTGTCCAGGCAAAAACTGGACACCTGGCAACCCTACTTGCTTATGACTGCACATGAAAACCAGAGAACAAAGATAAGATTTGGGGAAAGAGGAGAGGCTGGATTTAAAGCTGGAATTAATATCCAGTCAGCATTGCTGTAGGTCTACCTCCATCCCACCTTTATTACTACTGCAACTGCTCAGCTGACCAGTTTAAAATCTCCTTATCCTAAAAATATCTCATCTTCTTTTTGCACCTGCTCCCTCATGTCTCTCTTCTTTCAATTACCCTCTCACTTTAGTTCCCCATTTTTTACCTTCAGAATTCTTTCCCACCATTCCTCACTCTCCACTTCACCTCCAATGAGAGACCCCACAAGAAACCAACCTCTATAAAGCTATGCCCTGATTTAAAAAAAGTGGGGTTCAGCATGATGATCATCATAATCCCTTGTGGTCTTAAAATCTAGGAAACGTGGGCCCCATAAAACCACAAAGTGGAAGAAAGGCAGAAGCAAGACATATTTTTTATTGCCTGGCCAGGTTGTACATGTGTATGAACAGCTTAGCGAGGCTGGCACAACAGATTGGGGCCAAGGCCTGGGGAGTGGAAAGAGGTGCCACAATTACTCTACTATTGCTTTGGCATGGAACTCCAGCTTTGTTGAAGCAGCCCTGGGGGCAGCCAAACAAAAATATCTTGTTATTTTTTTTATTAAGTGTTATAAAAACCCAGCACCTGCCCCCAGTTCTGCTGTGCTAGGGTTTCTCTAATTAAAGTTCATTAGCAACCTACCAGTAGGGTTAATAACTTTGCCAATGTCCATGTGTTGCTCCTGACATCTGCCATCCTACAGATTTAAGAGTTGCATCATCTGTCCAAGCCCATTCAATAATCAACAGTGCTAGTGGACTCTGACCTACTCCTGGCAGACAGACTGCATGCTTGAAAGAGTAACAGCAACTACTAGATCTTATGTAGGTAGCACAGGCACAAAATGTGCATGTACGTTGTCTAACGGCAATATACTAATGAAAATATATTTCATGTTTATAGTTGATATTTTGAGTCTTAGTTCCTTGTGTTTGTCAGTTACCATACAGCCCTGTGATGGGGGTGAAGTCCACATCAGAAGTAAGAAAGGAACAAATTAGGAACATTTACTTCACCTGGGTGGTATCAGTTATACAATTAGCCAGGGATGCCCTATGCACAGGACCAAACTGTTCAAGATAATCAAGAACAAATCAGACTGTGAAGAAGTTAAAAAAGATCTCACCAAACTGAGTAATTGGGCAACCATATGGCAAATGAAATTTAACGTGCGTAAGTATAAAGTAATGTACATTGGAAAAAATAAACCCAACTATACATACAATATGATGGGGGCTAATTTAGCTACAACTAATCAGGAAAGAGGTTTTGGAGTAATTGTGGATAGTTCTCTGAAAGCGACCACGCAGTGTGCAGCGGCAGTCAAAAAAGCAAATAGGATGCTAGGAATTATTAAAAAAGGGATAGAAAATAAGATGAAGAATATCTTACTGCCCCTATATAAAACTACAGTATGCCCACATCTTAAATGTGGTCTCCTCACCTAAAAAAATACATTTTGGCATTAGAAAAGGTTCAGAAATTATTAGAGGTTTAGAACGGGTCCCATATGAGGAGAGGCTAAAGAGACTGAGACTTCTTAGTTTAGAAAAGAGGAGACTGAGGGGGGATATGATAGAGGTATATAAAATCATGAGTGGTTTGGAGAGGGTGAATAAAGAAAAGTTGTTTACTTGTTTCCATAATATAAGAACTAGAGGACACCAAATTAAATTAATGGGTAGCAGGTTTAAAACTAATAAAAGAAAGTTCTTCTAGTCAACCTGTGGAACTCCTTGCCAGAGGAGGTTGTGAAGGCTAGGATTATAATAGAGTTTTAAAAAGAGCTAGGTAAATTCATAGAGGTTAGGTCCATAAAAAGCTATTAGCCAAGGGGTAAGGAATGGTGCCCTTGGCCTCTGTTTGTCAGAGGCTGGAGAAGGATGGCAAGAGACAAATTGCTTGATCATTGTATTTGGTCCACCCCCTTTGGGGCTCCTAGAATAGGCCACTGTCAGCAGACAGGATACTGGGCTAGATGGACCTTTGGTCTGACCCAGTATGGCCATTCTTATGTTCTTAGGTTGCTGTTTGCCCCGATTGTACTTGTTCTGGCAGTGTGAAAGTGGTCTCATTGCATCTGATAGTCAGGCTCTTTGAATCTTTTCTCTAGTTTGCCACAGGTAGCATCTGAGAGAGATTGTCCAGTACCTTCTCCCTTCTTCATTTGAAGAGTGACTGTATGTATGTTCATATATCAAATGAGAGCTCTGGAAAGCTCTTAGTGACATCAGGACTTGAAGATGAGAATAATTTGATAGAGGTATTTTTGTAGACAATGTGAGAAGAGAGAGACCAGAAGAAGTACTGTATTGTGTTTCTCAATTCCTCTGTTATTTACACTAGCAAAGATGCCAAGAAACTCAATGAAGTGTCAGTGAGTGCAGTAAACAGGGCTTAGTGGGATGTACAGTGGTGTAATTGAGTAGAATTTGGTCCAAAATATTTGTGTACTGCTTAAGAATGTGCCTTGAACTCTGAGTTTATCCAGGGTTTAATCCTTGCTTTAATCTGAGAAAATAATTGGATGGCTAATGTTGCCTCGCAGCTATTATGAAGCAATGGTGGCTAGATGGCTTTAATCAGGTTTTAGAGAACAGGCAGTCCCCGAGTTACGCGGATCCGACTTATGTCGGATCCGCAGTTACGAATGGGGATTTTCTTGCCCCGGAGGACTGGAGCGGCGGGACGCCTGGTCCCGCCGCCCGCCTCCTCCAGGGCGAGAAAAGCTGCTCCCCATCTCCCTGGTCTGCTGGGGGAGCCAGCAGACTAGGGAGACGGGGAGCAAAGCGGCGGAGGACCCGGGGCCGGACCCGCGGCCGCTTCCAGATCAGCTGGAAGCGCCGCGGGTCCGGCCGGGTCCTCCGCGGCTTTGCTCAGCGTCTCCCTGGTCTGCTGGGGGGGGGGACGCAGCTAGTGCCCTCCCCCAGCAGACCAGGGAGACATGGAGCAAAGCCCCGGGCCTGTGGTAGAGCAGGTGGGGCGCTGCCGGTTGGTCCCGCAGCACCACTCCTTGGCACCAATCCAGCAGCACCCGAGCTGCTCTGCCCCAGGCATCCCCAAGTTAGCCGCTGCTGAAACTGACCAGCGGCTGACTACAGGAAGCCCGAGGCAGAGTTGCTCTGCCCTGGGCTTCCTGAAATCAGCTGCTGATCAGTTTCAGCAGCAGCTGACTTGGGGACGCCTGGGGTTCTTAAGTTGAATCTGTATGTAAGTCAGAACTGGTGTCCAGATTCAGCCGCTGTTGAAACTGATCAGTTTCAGCAGCGGCTGAATCTGGATGCCAGTTCCGACTTACATACAGATTCAACTTAAGAACAAACCTACAGTCCCTATCTTGTACGTAACCCAGGGACTGCCTGTATTTTTAACACCCATAGGTGGAGCTCCAAACTCATCTTCTACTTGTGCACAGCATAAGGACCAGTAGAAAAGAAATCCATATCTAAATAAAGTATCCAAATTGTAAAATTTTACAGAAGAAACTGCTTAAAATTTTATAACAGAATGCTTTCAGTATGAGAAATAATGAGAACTGTTAGCAGTTTTATAGTTAGAAAATCATGTTGTTTATTTCCTTTAGCCACTCAATCTTATCAGTAGAAGCAATTTCCTTATTTTCAAGCACCTTATTTAGCCTTATAAAATTTTAAATCTGACTTAGGATAAAGATATAATAGATATTTTCTTTTTTAATAGTTGATATAGAATAAATGTTTAGCATCTTCCACATGCTGCTATTTCTTACTTCCTACTAAAGGAACTGTACAGGATGTGGCTTAATTTTAAAATTGTTCTGTCTACATTTTTTAGATTAGTCACTTTCTTTTGTGCTGTGAAAGATTAGGGGTCTAGCTGCTATAAAAGCCTTGATTGTGACACAGAGTCCAGCATGGCACAAGGATTAATTGCAGAGCCAGCATTCTCTCAACTGTCGTGAAAACTACTGTAGCCTTAGCCTGCAAGTCCAAATAAAGTCTTGTGAGGAGAGGTAATACATTTACATTACTGGCTGGCTATTGCTCATCTCTCTTCAATTGAGCCCACCTGATTATGCATTTGTGTTGTTTGGAAGATTTAGAATATTATCACTTTGAGCCTCAGACCACTGAGTTTGTTCCATAAAATAGGATTGTACAGGTGAGTGCTCTATTGCACGTGACAGATACTTAGTGAACACTTTTTTATCCCCTATTTTTGTCATACTTAATCAGAGGAGAATAAGAAGATTTCTCTGCCTAGTGGATGTGCGCAGCAAAGCTATGATTTTACATCACGTGCTTTAAAAATGACACAATTGTTTCCCCAAATATAGAGAAACAAATAATGTAGCTTCCTCCTTCCATCCCCTTTTCTCTTCTTCCTCCTCCCCAAAATAGCTTAATGTGTGCTTGGAAAAATGCAGATGAATAATTCACAATGTTCATAAAAGGAAAGTGATGAGACACCTCAGAGATTAAAGTCGACGATTCAGGTAAAGTCCAAAAAGATACATTGGTGGTGGCTTCCTCGTATTGAAGTCTAGAGATCCTGCAATTCCTATAGTGCAGAGATCTTTAGAAACCAATTTGCATTGGAAAAACAGAGGTTTTGTTTTTTTTCTTAAGGTTAAACACAAAATATATTTTCAGGCAATTAAGTAGGAATGTACAGTGGCAAGTGTGTTGGTATAGTCTACTAAAGACTGAATTAAGACAATAAAATACATTTCACAAGCAGCGCGTTTATTTTTAATTCTTTACACTAATACTCTCACATTATGGTGGTGCGTTTTCTCATCCATCCGTAGTTTCAGCTGGATTGTAGAATAACTTCTGGGGCTGGAATACAGATCTGATGGCCACAGAATGTACTGCCCATTAGGACCCACAATATGACAAGGGCTACTGTGAGAATAATGAGATTAAAGATAAAAAGGGATGCAGGGAAAGGCAGCAGTGCCAAGGACTAGGATAGCTGAAACAGAAGAGGACTTTGGAAACTGACTTGAAGTTTCATGAGGTCTGACATGGCAGGAGGGAGAAACTGAATACTAGTGATTTTTCTGCTATACAAATTTTCTGACGTAACCTAAAAGAGAGGTCATTTTGATCCATGACTTGCATATATTATGTGTATTGGACATTTGGACAATAAGCAATAATGACACTAAGGGTATGTCTACACTACAGCATTATTTCAAAATATCTTAATTTCAAAATATCTTAATTTTGAAATAGTTAATTTGAAATAAGTTATTTTGAAATAATGCATCTACACACAAAATGTATTTTGAAATAGCATTTTTCTATTTTGAAATAGTGTGTCCACACTGAGTGGATGCTGAATCGCATTTAAGGCTGGCCGGAACCAGGTCCGGCAGGGCATCAGGTCAGGAGTTACTTTGTGTGTCTGCTGCCTGAGGCTATCTGAGGCCTGTGCTTAAAAGGACCACCCCTGGACAGCCGGTTCTCAGCTTTCCTTGCTTGCTTGCCTACCTCGATGAGGGACAGCAAAGCATTTTGTCTCTGTGTGCTCTGGTTGCCCTCACTCGGGACACCACAGCACTCTGCAACATGGAGCCAGAGCTGCCCCTGGGCACTGTGGTGCTTCTTGTGGATACGTTGCTGCAAACCTGGCTGCACTTTCTGCAGGCTGCCATCCGGAGGTCCATCGGGGGGCTGTCAGTATCCAGGAGGCCCTGCAGGAGAGTTTCCACCCTGAGGAGCACTAAGAGCCTCCCACTGGGGGCTTCTGCCTCATTCCTCCCTCACATCCTTCCACTTACCCCTCCCTAACCCCACTTCCTGATGTCAAATAAAATACATGTATTTTCATAAACACAAACTCTTTTTATTTAACAAAACTGGGGGGGGGGGAATGAAACTCTAGTGAGGCTGGGGAAAGGAGATGGGAGAAGGGAGAAGAGAGGGTGGGAGAGGGGAGGGGGAAACCTGGGTGGAGGGAGCTGGAAATGGGAAGCAAGGGGAAGAAGGGGGAGGGGAAGCTCAGGGCTCAGGGTTGTGGGTCTCAATGGACCAACTTAATTTTCATGCAAACCTGCTCCTGCGTTTTCATATGGCCTTTGGTGGCCAGGCTGGCAGCTATCCTGCCATAGACGGCCACATTCCTCCATCTGCTGTGGAGATCATGGATGTTAGGGGCATCCCCCCCGCAAACCTGAATAAGGTCCATGATCTCCACCCTGGACCAGGAAGATGCCTGTCTTCTCCAGGCCCTGGCAGGCTCCTGGGAGTTGGCAGACTGCTCCTGGGGAGCATTAGAGGGCTGGCTGCCAGTGGCTTGCTGGCTCATGTTTTGGGGCCACTGGGTCAGGGACAGTGACTGCGGGCTCTGGGTTGGCAGGCTTGGAGCTGGCACAGGCACTGTGGCCAGAGTCAACCCCGTTAAGGGCTCTGGGGAGGAGGGAGGGAGAGGAGTGTTTTTGGTTGGGTCTGGAGTGGCCACCAGGGCAACCTGGAAAGGATGGAGGCCCCCTATTTTGATATAAGTGTCTATACAGCACTCATTTCGAAATAGCTAGTTCGAATTTGGTGTTATTCCTCATAGAATGAGGTTTACTAAATTCAAAATAAGCACTCTGCTATTTTGAATTAATTTCAAAATAGCCGTTTGGCTGTGTAGATGCTAGTAAAGTTATTTCGAAATAACTTTGCGGTGTAGACATACTCGAAGGGAGTCATTAGAGTTGATCACCACAGTGAAATTGTGTTTGATAGGAGACTTTAAATCATACTTTTTGGATCTTCAAAATTATTCACTTTAGAAGCAGAGCAAGGTCATCTGCCACATGTCCTTACTAGCTACACTTATTGCACCATACATTAAAAAGCATACTATTGTCATGCGCTAGGTAGCAATAAAAACTATCATGTAACAACGGGTGGGGATAAACTTTTAAAAGATGTAAAATGGCAGGACTAAAGAAGCAGAGCTAAAGATGATATAGAATGAGTCTTTCCAGTGTTTTGATGTCTAATATTTTTGATCTAAACTTGTTCTAATGAGGCTGTTTTAGTTTAATGCATATATTTATAACCATAACCCTGCCTTAATGTAATTTTTGCATGGTAATTGGGAAATACACACATTTACCTTCTTAATGTGATAGAATTGTGCACAGTATAATCTAGGGCTGTTTGCCAGATTCAGGCGGATGAGCTATGACAGCTAAAGAGTCAGACTGCTATACAGCTAAGGGCTAGACTTTACAATGAACTCAACATTCAATAGTTCACATATAAGCATCTACATAAGCAGGGCTCAATAAATAATACAATCTACTCGCCCGTGGTGAGTAGATTGTATCCCGGAAGAGCCGGGTTCGGGCGATTTGCGCATGCGCAGATCACCGGACAGCGCGGCTGGCGAGCTGGGCTCACCGCAGTTCAGCGAGCCCTGTACATAAGTATCCACATTTCCCATGGAAGCTGACTGCCTCTGAGTTCTGTAGCAAATCTAGTCCTAGATTAATAGATCCTCATTCTCCACTGCATTGTACTTTGGGTTGCAAAGTACAGTGATCTTACTCCACCAAGCTGTCCTTACCAATATGCAGATTATGCAGCTTTATAAGGCACCCAAAATTTGGGGCATCACTGGGTCTTAATGTCCATCCAAAAGATATTTGTAGAGAGGATCAAGTTAACTTAAAAGTGAAAAAGCCTGTCAGACCTATTAGCAGAACAACAAGCACGTGAAAGAACCATTCACATGATAACAAAGCCATTTAACAGGCATTTGCCAACCCCAGGTGTATAATGTCAGTTTTTTAATTTAGTGTTAGTTAACAGGACCTTAGTTTAATTTTTTTTAAATGTGTCATTAGTGTGTTGCTAAAGATTATAAAATCATGTCTCTAAAAATCATCCCCCATTTGCCTTCAGGCACAGGGGCAACAGTTTAATAGCTCTGTTTAGCGCCCCATAAATCTTAAGGATGGCCCTGCTATCAGCTTTGTGGTGTTTTACACCCTCTTTTCCATAATTTATCCTGGGTACAAATGAGGGTACAAAATACAATGCAATGGATAATCAGGCTCATGGAACTGTCTGCTAAGACATGACACTCCTAGTTTTATATTACCCCCTAGAGACTGATGTCTGGTTCCAAAGTTTTTTGACACTTTGCAGAATAGATGAACTAATATAGAGATTGGATTATCTGTGAAAATATAATATCAGTGTTCTGGAACTCTTGCGCAAATTAAAAATTTAAGGAAATCCTGAAAAAAAATTTAACTTCTAATGAGATGTGTCAAGAGTATATTGAATATATTCTAGTTCCTGACATGAATCAGCTCTTCCTGTATTCTCATTGGGAATTTATACTTAAATTCAGAATATGCATTAGTTATCTGCACTGCAGATATGAGATCTTCATTTCAGATTTTACCTTTGCTCAAAAAAGCAGTAACAAAACTGGAAGTTCTGTGCATAGCCAGTTAGTCATTTTGAATGGCTTACATCTAAGTTCAATAAAGTGGTATTTTAGAGGTATTCTAAGATTACAGATTAAAGTGAGTTTGAGGATTATTAGTCATAGTGAAATAACAAAAAGTGATGTTTTGTGTCAGTTTAACCTTTAATAAGTAAAAGCATGGCACATTAATATTGATTTTGGACCAGGTAAATTTCTATTACTGATGTGATGTGTTTTCAATAGCATACTTCATTTTAGTTATTGTTTGTGTCAATTTGTTTTAGTATTTATTTTATTTATGCATTTTAGTGTGCTTGGCTAATAGCATTGCCATACAACAGAAGAGTAAATACAATAATAGAAAAACAATTCAGGGCCTGATCCAAAACCTGTTGAAGTCAATGGAAAGACTCCAAAAAGAAGGGGAAAAACCCATTATGTATAAAAACTTAAGCACACACAGTCGCTTTGTGTCAGTTGAGGAAATGAACTTTCTTTTGTGGAAAAATCCTATAAAATTTATCATATAATTGTTCATTTGTATGGAATTGTAAATCCTATAGAATTCTGTAGCAAGGATATTTTAGTCACTATTAAATTCTACTGCCTAGAAAATAACTTCTAAAGGCCCCTATTAGTCTGAGTGCTATTAAATTCTATGATACTTCCATCCGTGGTAAGTTTAACAAGAGGTGATTGGTGTTTCTACTGATATTTTCATGATTGTTTCCTAATGACAAAGGTAATTAGCACTAAGGCATGTTAATGGTTGCATGTCATCAGAAAATAATGTCTTCATTAATGCATAGCTGTACTCTGTCTGAAATAAATTTCATTTGAGCTGTCAGTGGAGTAAATGCCTAAGTTTCCATTCCCATGTAAACTGTCGTCTGCTCAAGTTTATTAACTGCATAAAACTCAGTCCTACATGTGTAACGGTGATGCCAGTTTACCCATTCTTTTGGAGGCCAGTCCTGTATTCTGTGTGCAAATGAAACTCTCATTGATACCAATTTTTATTTTGAGAACCCTCTATCCATTGTGTTAAAGTGAGATGGGGCTGAGCAAGGAGCCCATAACCATAGCCCATAACCTCTGCAGATACTTATAGACTGTAATCAAGTAATCTCTTGTTCTTCTCTTTATTAAGCTAAATAGATTGAGCTCTTTGGGGGTGTCTACACTACAATATAAAGCCAGGGTTCCAACTCAAGCTCAGTTCTAACCCTCATGCTGTCTACACACAAAGGGTATGTCTACACTACCACCCTAGTTCGAACTAGGCAGGACTGTGGATGAGGAGATGGAGGATGAAGAAGACGAGGCCAGCATGGACATGTTGCCCACCAGTCAGGAAGTCATCCTGTCCCTACAGCCAGTATCCCCCTCCCAGGATGTCACCCAGGGTTTGGACAAAGCTGAGTAAGGCCCATCAGGTGAGTTCCATTACTTTCACCAGCCACGTGTGTGTGTGTGTTTGTGTGTGGTAGTGGTGGTGGGGGGGGAATGCACACTTCTTGCTTGGCCTTCTTGGCCTGGGGACTGCACAGCAGCATGTATATATGGGTGCACATGGAGCACAACCCTAAGCAGACAGCCACATGAGGCTGCCACAAAGGAACTTTTCGCTCCTGCTCACAGGCTTTCTAGAGAGGCTTGCCTTACTCCTGACCCCGTGGTGGGACACCTTCAACCACAAGCCACCACTACGGAGGACGGGGTCATGGACACACACACAACAGTGCCGCACATGGCACACAGTCATGCCTGCACCCCCGGGCGACATCCGCTCCCGGTCAAGTGCAGTGAGGACCAGAAAGTCCCAGATAAGAGAGAGGTTCATCCTCCATATATGTGCTTTTTTGAAAAAGCATTTGCAAGTCTAAAGAGAAAACAACAATGACCATACTGGGTCTGACCAGTCCAGTATCCTGTCTTCTGACAGTAGCCAGTGCCAGATGCCCCAGAGGGAATGAACAGAACAGGCAAACATCAAGTGACCCATCAAAATACTGGTTATGTAAACTTAAGAATTAACAGCAGACTTTCAGCTCAGAATTTATTTTTAAACATATTTCTACTGCCAGAGAAACAGTTGGGTTAATTCCATATCATGCTCCTGATCCTATAAACACTTAACATCAACTTAACTATAAGCACAAGAGATGTCTCATTGACTTCAATGGGATTACTTATATGAAAAGACTGGCCAATGTTTGCAATATAAGAACCCACAGATGAACATTAAATATCTCTCTGGAGATATTTAAGAACAGGTTAGATAGACATCTGTCAGGGATGGTGTAGACGGAGCTTGGTCCTGCCTTGAGGGCAGGGGGCTGGACTTGATGACCTCTTGAGGTCCCTTCCAGTCCTATTATTCTATGATTCTATGATTAATTATACCACTATTCTATGAACAAGGAAGCAAAACATGTAAGAGCCTTATATTTTAAATAAAAACTATAGAACTAGTTGTGCCTGCTTCAGTGTTCCCTGTAAGCTGAGCATGTGGTCAGCCACCCAGGAGAGATTCAGATGTCACCCAGTTGATTAGTAGAGCACCCACCGCCATTGGTGGTGCCCGTAACAAAATTTTTTCTGCACATGACTGCAAAAATTAGAGGGGTCATTGAGCTGCACAATTTTTGTTTTCTTTTTGCTCATTGCAGCACTAGGAATGCAAAGGGCTCTTGGAAGCCTACTAAACTTCAGAAGCCATGCCTACACTACAAAATTAAGTTGATTTAAATTATGTCAGCATACAGCCACTGCAGCTATCACATTGTATGGCTCCTTATGTCAATTATCAGAAGCACTCGCAACTGTACTGTGGAGCATTGGGGGACTGCTCCTGAAAGCCAGTAACAATTGATGTAAGTAACACGGTGTCTGTCCTGACACAGCACGGACATAATTACATCATCTGTGGCTGTGTGCTGCTTGAGGAGGAAGTGTCATTAAGTTGGTGTAGAGAGGCACTTCCGTGAGAAGACAATTCCGCAGCTAGGTAAATGCATGGCCTGCGTGAATGCACGATAGCTGGCATCTGACTAACCGTGTAGTGTAGGCCAGGCTAGAGTTACATAAGCACTGGTTGCCTGTGTGGGAAAAAGGGTAGGGGGAGGGGAGAAACCCTGCAGTGTTTAAGCAGCTCAGCACAACTGCAAGAGCCACCACAGAATCAGCCTTTTGTTAATGGCTTGCACAGCCTTTATGAGCCCCTAATTTATTCTCGGCACTTCTGCTCTTAGTGCCTGTAGTGACCTGAAACTCTATATAGGGCATGACTACACTACGCACTTATTTCCAAATAAGCTATTTGGAAATAAGAGCTCCTGAAATAGCTACTTCAAAATAGTGCGGCCACACTACAAATCCCCCTCAAAATAACGTAGGTCTATATTGAAATAGCGCATCCACACTCATTGGACACTCATCGGCTTTGGTGAGGCCGCATCTGGAGTATTGTGTCCAGTTCTGGACCCCCGCCCCCACTACAAAAAGGATGTGGACGCATTGGAGAGGGTCCAGCGGAGGGCAACCAAAATGATTAGGGGGCTGGAGCATATGACTTATGAGGAGAGGCTGAGGGACTTGGGTCTGTTTAGTCTGCAGAAGCGAAGAGTGAGGGGGGATTTGATAGCAGCCTTCAACTTCCTGAAGGGAGGTTCCAAAGAGGATGGAGAGAGACTGTTCTCAGTAGTGACAGATGGCAGAACAAGGAGCAATGGTCTCAAGCTGTGGTGGGAGAGGTCCAGGTTGGATATAAGAAAAAACTATTTCACTAGGAGGGTGGTGAAGCACTGGAATGGGTTACCTAGGGAAGTAGTGGAGTCTCCATCCCTAGAGGTGTTTAAGTCTCGGCTTGACAAAGCCCTGGCCGGGTTGATTTAGTTGGAATTGGTCCTGCCTAGAGCAGGGGGCTGGACTTGATGGCCTTCTGAGGTCTCTTCCAGCTCTATGATTCTATGACACAGAATTTCAACAAGGCCCCCCAGAAGCACTCTAGGCAGGACATCCGTACAGCAGTCACTTCCTGTAGCTGCTGGCTGAGGGTAGCTGAGGGTTGAGATTAAAGAGACTCCGCTCACAGTCGCATGTCACTTTCTTCACCTTTGTCTAGCTCCTTGAGGGACAGCAAAGCCTTTTCACTGCATGCTCTGGTTGCCCTTGCGGATGCCACAGCGCTCCAACCATGGAGTCGGATCTGCTGCAGAGCACTTGCCGGCTCTAAGACCTGCTGCCACACCTTCTAATGCAGTTACTGCAGGCTTCCCACATGGCACTGCAGAACCAGGACCCACAGCTAACTGTGGGGAACCTCCTCACCTGTCTCCTTGTGCTGCTCATGTAGCACAAGGCCTCCTATCCTCCTTTGCACACAGGGCCGCATTATGACTTTTGTGGGCCCTAGGCACTTTTGCCTTCGTGGGCCCCTTCCTCCATAAAAATTTTTTTTAAATTATTTTTTATATAACTTTAAATACTTCAACATTTTTTTTCTGTTTTAGGCAAAATTTAATAGATTTTCATGGGCCCTAAAAGTTTCATTTTTTTCTGATGTGAGAAAAGAATTAAAACATTTTCTTTGACCCTGAATGTTCATTTTTTTTCTTCTGATTTTAAAAGAAATTAACACATTTTCGTGGGCCCCTAAAAGTATCGTGGGCCCTAGACACTGTGCCTACAGTGCCTAATGGATAAGTCGGCCCTGCCTGCAAACCATACACCATCTCTTCTGGCACCAGGACACCAGTTTCACATGCAGAAAGACATCTATCTGGAGCTGTGTGAGTGGCTCTCCCCTGCCCTCAGGCGACAGGACATCCACATGCAACCCAACAGCCCCCTCCAGAAGCAGATCACCATGTGTGTGCCTTACAGAAACAGAACAGGAATGCTTTAATGATGTGGTTCTGTCTTCTGTCCTTTGTACACTTTTCTGAGGCTGCATCCCTTCTTATTCCTTCAAAAGTGAGTGAGTGAGTCCAACAGATGGAAAAGCTTGCCAGCAACAACATAGAGGTGTGAAGCACCATCACATATTTTTCCAAGCAGGAGCATCTGTTGTGTTGGCTAGTTCCCCTGAGAGTTAGATGAAGAGCTGTTAAGTTGCCTCTCCCTCTGGTTTTAAGGTTATGCAACTGAAAGCTAGGATTTGTTCTTCTGGATCCTGTATTATGTTCCTTTGACTAACCCTTCATGAGGAAGTAAAAAGAACAGTTTAAAACATCCATATGTCTTTGATTTTTGTGTGTGTTAACATTACTTGGCACTTCATAAATGTTTGTGCTGGTATTTTCACATGACTATTTTTAAATATGTGTACATTATCATTACACCATTAAAAGGAGCTCATTCACTGTCCCTTAATTAGCACTTTATTGTAAAGAGCTTTGAACATCTAAAAGTCCTATATTGATGTTAGTTATTATTGTTAGTGTTGAGATTCAGTAAATAGCTAGTATACAAGAATCTTGTGTTTCTGATAAAGTTTGGAAAAAAATTATGCCTATGTTAATCCTTCACAAATCTAGTCCACTGACTTCCAGTAATGTATAATTAGAGCTGGGTGAAATATTCAAAGCAAATTATTTCCCCCCTGACAACCTTTATGGATTTTTGTTTGCAATACTTCTGTGAAAGTTCCACATTTTTGCACTTTCTGACAAGGAGAAATAAAGTGAATATTTGAGAACAGCAACATTCCTGCAAGCAGGAGGAAGGGCCTCCCAGGAGGAATGAAGACAAGACTTTGAGCACAGAACTCCAAATCTTATTTCCACCTCTGCCCTGAAATGGCCTTCATACATTATGCTTAATAGCACTTTATTGGCTAAGTTTCCAAGCTCTTCCATTCAACTTCGTTACATTTGTTTGGATGTAGCATGTTTACATTTGAATTCCACATCTGACGAATTTCAAAACATAAGTGAATTTCTCTGAAGGAGTGGAAATGAGGGATAGGTGGAGCCCTTGCAATCTCTTTAGCAGAAACAAAAATCAAGCACTTCTGTAATGGTCTATAGATGAAAGAAGTTGATGGCACTTGATACCTTCACATATAACAATATCTCATCCCATCTTTTCTTATCCTCCCAATAGTGTTTAACTTATTGACACTCTATGGGCATGTTCACAGTGGAGTTAACCCAGATTCCTATCTGGGATTTTGCCCAGCCCTCTGCAGACCATCCAGAAAAACCTTTGACTTTTGGAAGTGCTTTGATCTGGGTAGGGGTGCATATTGTGTTCTTATGTAAGTCATGCTTGAACCCACTCACCTTGGGGGGAGGGGAGAATCACTCAATTATTAGTACTTCTCACAATTGGCACTTCCATAATGGCACTTCCCATAATTCCTCCAAGTAGAGGGACAGATTCTTTCTCTCTTGACACAATTGACCGGGAAAAGAGTCCTGAAGTTTCTCAGCATAAGGAACCATGGAATATGGCATGAGGAACTTACTAGGCTTTCCAGTGGGGACATTCACATCAGGATTGAACACTTTTTACACAGATGCTCAGATGTGGGTGCCAGTTACCCAAGTCCACTGCACAGTGGAGGCATTCCCTGAATGACTTATCTCCCAGACAGAAATAGGAGAAATTTCACTGGAGAAATTGAAAGGATGTGAGCTGTATAGATAGAGCCCCTGGCATAGGAAGGAGCACCTGAGAATAGGCATGATTAGGGAGAAAGAAAAATGGGGGACAATGGTATAGTGGGAGGGCGATAAGGGGAGAGGCCGCAAATATGGCAGAGAGGAAACTGTGGGGCCTCTGCCATGATGGGTAATGGAAAATGGGGCGCATGGGGGAAATGAAGGGGCACACAGAGCTCCTATAATTCTGAGGCAGATTTTTCATTCAAAATTTCTTGCAGGAAAAAAGTCAGTTAACAGCAAGGGAAAGTTGGCCTTTCTGTCTCATTTTCCCCACCTGAGCAATAGGGATGCATTTACCTACAAGTGATAGTTGATTAAGTTTTGAATATTTTCAGGTTTCACTTCTAGTAAACATTGTTAGCCCTTTGTACAGCTAGGGAGACTGAGACCCATAGCGATGAAATTTGTGGATTGGCCATATACTCTATTGAAGTAGAAAACCTGTATCTGATTGTCTATTTCCCCATGTGTGCAATGGTGATAATAATATTTACCTACTTCACAGGGGAATTGTGACACCTAATTATGTTTTAGAGTGCATCTACACAGCAGTGTTATTTCAGAATAATGGCTGTTATTCCAAAATAACAATGCGAGCATCTACACAGCTATTCCATTATTTTGAAATATATTTGAAATAATGGACGTCTTATTCCAACTTCTGTAAACCTCACTCCACGAGGAATAACGGCCATTCTGAACTAGCTCTTTCGAAATAGCAGTGGTGTGGAGGCTCCCCTGCTGCTGTTTTGAAATAGCTCCTCCCTAGGACCATCCAGAGTAATTACTCCCCAGTGCTTCCTGTGGCTCTAAATTGAGGTGGCACGTCCACATTATGGAAGCCTGACTCAGATTAATTTCAAGGGTTCCCTTTAGTGTAGATGCGCTATTTTAAAATAAGCTATTTGGGCCTATTTCTCCTGGACTAGCTTATTCCGAAATAAATGTGCAGTATAGACGTTCCCTTAGAGGCAAAACATCATTAAGCTAAAAGGAGCAGAGTCATAGTAGAATTGAAGAATGGTGGGATTGCACCACTGTATTCATTGCCCTATGTCACATAGCCATCTTGGCAACTGCCATGACAGTAAGTTTATTTCTGTATCCAAACAGAAGGGGCTAGGAGAACAGAGATGTTTTTTGTGAAGCAGAGAGTAATTTTAGGGGTAACACTTGCTTTTGCTTATCGGCTAAGATTCTTGTTCAGTATTGGGAGAAAGTCTCTCTTCATGCGTCATCAGCATAATATGGAACCTGCTACTCTGCTATTCTCCTTAAAAAATTGCAGTGTTGCTGTTGGTTAAACTTCTGCATGAAAAAGGCTTGTTGGGTTGAGAGTTGTATGAATTCTGATGAGCATTTTTTCATGAATTTCATGCAGCTCTAACACTGCAAAATATTGTCTCTTTGGCTTACTGACTAATTTGGCAATTGAATAGATTGTGATTTTCCTTTAGAGTATAGTTAGTAGGCCCATTAGTTCATTTATAGACCATTCCTGTACTCATTGAAATCAATGGAAAAACTCCCATTGTCTTCAATGGGAAAAAGATTGCTCCCCTAAAGGGTATTTTGGACAAGAGAAATGGTTTGCCACCTAAAACAAAAGAGCTGCATTGCATATGAAATTTTCTCCTGAATGTCCAGAAAAATGACAGTGAAAACAAAGGAACGTATGAGAAAAACAAGGTTTTGAATCAGAATGAGGAGAGGCATAAATGGGTCTCAAAAACTAAAAATCTTTTCTACAATAAATGAACTGACCTTAATTTCCCCCTCCAGAATTTCAAAATTCTCCTCCCCTTTCTGTTTCTATTATATCTAAAGTGAAAGACAGAGAAAAATTGCCTTTTGGATTGCATCAGTTATGTCATTTGAAAGATTTCTTTCTTTTGACAGAAACAAAGCAATCTTTATAACCATCATGTACTGCTGTGTTGTTGTTGCTTAAGTTCTCCATATAGCAAAGACTGACTAAATGGTTCATGAAAAGCTGTCTTCCAATTAAAAGCATATCACTTCAGTAATTCTTAATTGTTCACTGGCATTTGGGCTGCATTTAACTCCGTTGTTACATATGGACTGAACAAACAGAACAGTTTGTAGTTCTTACTGAAATCAACCAAGTTTTTTTTAAGGTCCTATTAAGTAAATGCTAAAATATTCACATCTTTTATCCTTTCTTTGCTAGGCTTGCTAGGATTTTTTTTATTTCTAGTAGAGCAGATTACATACTTAATGGAGAAGTTTGTGAATCTGGGGAAGGAAACCACTAAAGGCTTGTCTATACCAGCTATTTTGGAGTACTTTGAAAGTGGATTAAACTAATTTGGTAGAAGACATTTTTATTTCAGAATAAGTGTGGACTTGTTCCATGATAGCGATCCTACTTTCAATTCATACCTTACACTATTTTGGAATAATTTTCATGTATAAACAAGCCTTAAGACAACTTATTTTATCTTCTCTACTACTTTACTTTGATCTTTTCAGAAATATAAAAGTGTAGACTGGAGTTGCTCAAATTATTCATTCCAAACAGTTTATCTGCTGGATTTATGTTTCATTTGCAAAAGAAAGAAAGAAAGAAAGAAAGAAAGAAAGAAAGAAAGAAAGAAAGAAAGAAAGAAAGAAAGAAAACAAACTATTTGGCAATGTGTCTAGATTGCAGATTTAAAAATAGCTGGCTTTCTTCCTGCCTGAGGGAGAAAGATACAACTCAGAATGACTGACTGTTGACTTCACAAGTCATCTGTCTTGTCACATTCACACAAAATAATTGTATGAATGTATGAGACTACCCACACTTCTAATTGTGAAGGTTATGGATAGATCTTTCTCTAGTTCCTTTAATTGTCCAAGATGCAGAGTTCTAATGAGGAAGTAGGCATCTGGTGTTTATTTTTCCCAAGCCATGTTCCCCTATTGATTTTAAATATAAATGCAAAACACATGAGTTGAATCCATGGGTCTCAGTTTTATGTTACACTGCTATTTTATATTGCACTACCACTTTTCAGTGCTAAATACACAATCATTTAAGGTGGCTAGGCAACCGAGCATGGATATATTTCTTTAAAACAGGTATTTTATTGTTTTTTATGTAAAATACCAACACATAATGAAAGAAACCTTTTATACATGTGTAGATAACATGGAAATACCATATAAATAATAACATTTGATGTTCATTTTTTGTAAAACCTGGGAAAAAACAAAAACAACTCTCCTGCACCTGTAGAGATCATTCAAGGTATCAAATATTAAAGTGACTAAATAGCTGCTGAAAGAAGAAAATCTGAGAGGGGGGTAGCACGTGTAATTGAAGGAGGCCTGTCTATAATTCTGCATTAATATCTTTAATTTTTGTTAATCTTTTAATTAAACGCAAATTATGTAAAGCGAGGGGTTGGCTTTGGTCCCAAGGAATGGCTTATCCCATAAAGGTAGGAGAAGAGAATTAGTAAGATCAGATGCTGTAATCACCTTAACATTTTATTAGGCAGCCCCATAGAGATGGAAAATTTGGAATTTTACTTAAGGGTGTATGCAGCCTCTTAAGGAATATAAAGAAAAGAGGGAGGCAAATAACATAGCTAAGCTTCTGTCCCCCCCATCTCAAACTAGGCTGGTGTGTATAAAGAGTTACTGGGAAAGAGAACCACCTTATAGTAGGACACGTTTAGAATAATAAATAATATAAATACAAATCTGGCAACCCTGGGTCCCCAGGAATTGTTTAATATGACAAACAAGGCTCTTCATTATCTCATATATATAGCAGAAAGCAAAGGAGAGACCTAGAAAGGCAATAGGTTAATGATGCAAGTCATTCTTGGGCAGATATCCATTTTGGCTATTTCTAGTCTCCCCAGTATAGAGGAAGACGATATCACCTCTTTACATCCCTGGAAATTTCTTTTTAATTTTTAACCCATATTTTTGCAAACAATTTTATCACCTAAATAGGTTATCTCCTTGTATTTTGAAATTGAAAATACTGAAAATGAGAATGATTTGGTCTTTTGGTTATGTCCATCGCTTCTGACTTATTCCAGTTAATGCAAAAACCAGAGTTCTTTCCAAATATATCAACCATGTTCAATAATGGTGGGATAGATGGGGATGGCTTCTTCAGTGGTACAAAAATGTCATTAGTATAAAAAGTGATTTTGTATATCTTCCCATTTATAGTTACATCCTCAGTGGCTAAATGCTGGTGCTATGTTGCCACTAGTTCAAGAGAGACACTAAAAAGCATGGAAAAAGGGGACAGCTGTGTGGCATCTCTCTAGCTGATATATGGGAGAAATAATTCTATTAGTTGGTAATGAAACAAGGGAGATTGAATAATACATGCACCCAATTCAGTGATATTGGTTCAAATCCTGTTTTTTTTGTTAAAGGACTGCTATTGCATAAGGCCATTCAAGCCTATCATAAGCCTTTTCTGCATCTAGAGACAAGCAGTGGAGGAAATATCTGACGATTGAGCCTACTAAATCAAGTAAGTAATTTTTCTCATATTATTAGCAGCCCATTTTTCTTTAATGAAATCAACTTGGTCTGTTGTACATAATTGATGGGATGAAGATGTTTCGCTACATTTTTGTCAATTATTTCACATTTTGCATAGAGATATGGGTGAGAAAAGTCACCTCAGTTGCAACCATCTTTTAAAGAAAAGCTGTTCTAGGTCATGAGGTATGGTCCTCTTTTTGTATCAGTGAAAAACTTTGAAAGAACAGAAGATAATGGATTACAAAATGTTTGTGGAAATGTGTCAGAAAGCCATCCATTCCAGTGATCTTGTTGGAATTCACATTTTCTTAGCCTATTTGATCTCTTGTGTTGCAGTAGCTTGTCCATAAACAACACTTATTCTGAAGTTACGGCATTAAAAGTTAGGCCTTCAATGAAATGATTAAATTTATCAGCGTTAAATTGGATGTCTGATTTATATCAAACTTGATAGAACTGCTGACATTGATTGTTTATATCTGTTGGTCCAAGGATGGCACTTTCATCTTCTTGTAATAAAGAAGAAATATTATTGTTGGATAGTTCCATGCCTAGTCCTCTGGCAAGTAGTGTAACTGTTTCATCTCCCCATTCATAATATGTTTATTTGACCCTGTGGAATGCAAATTAAACTTTGTTGAGTAAGCATTGATTGTATTTATATTTGGCATTAATTAACTAATGTAGGAGACTTTTATTGTTTGGGTCAGTCTTGTGGGTTCTCTGCACCTCATCTATTTCCTTGTTCAGAGAATTTAGAAACTTGAGTCTTTCTCTCTTCTTTCGGGAGTGATACTTTATGCATGCATTCATTCATTCCTAATTTTAGCTTTTGGAGTTTCCCAAAAGATGGTAGCTGAGAGAACTGAATACTTATTTTCTTGAATGACAGTGGTGAGGGCTCCTGACCCACAGAAAAATCAGCTGGGTGCCATACACAAGCAAAAAACAACCACCACCTGAGAAGGAGAAAGACACTTCCCCAACATTCCCCTTGCACACCACAAGGGGGAAGCAGAGGTCTGGAGCACCAATGCAGGCTCCTCAATGCTGGGGGGCAGGGGGATCCCCAAGTCCCCGGGGGCCAGATCCAGGCAAGCTGGAGGCCACATCTGCCCCCCCAAGCCGTAGGGTTCCCCTGTTGTGAGGTTGGGGATGACTGAATCAATTGTGGAACAAAACTTTGTGCATATTTTAATGGAAGAGGACTCAGCTTCTACCTAGAAGCTGTTAATGATGTCTAACTGATATCAATAGTAAGCGTAACTAGAGCATGACTGAAATTAATATATGACCAATAGCTGTTTTTAGACATGCTGGAATCAGTTGTGAAGACACATGAAAAAGTCAGTTCTGAAGTAAGATGAATGTACTGTAGAGAAATGTGTATATCCAGGGGTATTGGGGCGCCTCAGCTTCTATATGTATCTTTTAAAGCAAGTTCACACATTAATAATGAAAGTTGTCCATTGTGCTTTGAGAGCTGGATCTCATGTGATTGGATTTGTAGTGTAGCATTCCACTTACCTTCCAGTGTATATAAAGGACGTTTAAGTCTTCAGGTAATTTAACAGGCTGATTTGTGTTTTGTCTTTTTGGACGCAGCAAACTTGTGGAGTGTGCTATCTCTCAGAATTCGGAAACTGGGATTTACTGACTGTTAACTACAAGGCAAATTTTAGGTTGGCAGAATCTTGAAGCGTTTGCTGGCAGCTCAGATTTGGAGCAGGCACATAATTTAGCCATGGCAAATCTCTCATACTTCGTGAGGGAGAGGGGTAACACAGTGGTCACAGTTCTGGCTGTTTTGAGCTGGGCATTGCAACACAGCAGGAAAAGGGGGAGAGGAAACTGAGGCATGAAGGATGAAATAGCTTGCCCAAGATCACATGGTAAGTCAGATTGGTTGATCATAGGATCACTATGAGCCACTAACACGATATGCCTGTGAAAAAGGCTAATGCAATTGTAAGATGTATCAAGGTATTTCCAGTAGAGAGAGGGGAAGTGTTGTTACCATATACAAGACACTGATGAGATCTCGTCTGGAATATGGTGTGCAGTTTTGGTGTCCCTTCTTTAAGAAAAATGAAATCAAACCAACAGGTGCAGAAAAGGTCCTAGGACATCAGAGGAATGGAAAACCTGCCTTATGAGAGGGGACTTGAGGCATTTGGTTTATTTAGCTTTACAAAATGAAGATTGAGGGAAGATATGATTACTCTTTATAAATATATCAGAGCGATAAAAAACCAGAGAGGGAGAGGAGTTACTTAAGTACCAATGTTTGCACAAGAACAGATGATAGGATGATCATCAACAACTTTAGTCTTGAAATCAGAGAAGTGAAGTTCTAGAACAGCTTTCCAAGGAAAGTAGTCGGGGCAAAAAACTAACCAGTTTCAGGAGTGAGACTGGTTGGTTTATAGAGGAGATGCATGAGGAGTTTGTCTTTCTTGGCATACGGCCCATCTGCTACTGGAATCAGCAAATGTCTCCAGTGCGTGGAGAAGGGACATTAGAAGGAGAGGGATCTGAGTTATTAAAGAGAATTATTTCCCATGAGTCTAGCTGGTGAGTCTCACCCACGGGTTCAGGCTCTAACTGATCACATTTGAGAACAGGAAGGAATTTCCCCCACGTCATCTTGCCAGAGACCACAGAGGGGTTTAGTCCTCTTCTACCACATGGGATCTGGCCTGGATCATTTACTGGTTTGAGTTAGAGGAAAAGGTTGATTCTCTTTAACGTGAACACTTGTAAATAAAAAAATTAAGGACTTCAGTAATTTAGCCAGATATTAGGGGCCTATTCCAGGAGTGGTGAGTGAGCTTCTGTGTCCTTTGATGTGCAGAAGGTCAGACTGGGAGATCATGATGATCCTTTCTGGCTTTAAAGTCTATGAAATCCTGTCATTTGCAAAAAATTGAAAGATGTGCTAACACTTGGCCCAGCATAATAGGGATAGGGCCTCCATCTCTGTTGAGACCTGTAGGTTCCAATGCAATATAAAAATGTCTGTTAACCAGATAGTAATGTGGCAAGTGCCGTTATATCGTACCTGTCTGGAACATCTGTGTATACATTAAAAACACACACATTGTGTGTAATTTTTTGTGGTATCAGACAGTTAATTACTTTCTTTTTTCACATTCATATCTCTTACACACAAAAAAGTGATTTCAATAGCATGTTGAAGGAACTGTGCCACATGCACAAACTCACCATGTAGCGTAGTTAACATATTTGTAAGTTAGGCAGCACTACCAACAATTGGCATACATCCATCTGTAGGATACCTCTAGAAGCACAAATCATGCACTGCGTTTTAGAAACCTGCACTTCCATTGTCAGTTAACTGGAGCTGATACATGACTGAGATGCTATCCAGGTGTGGTGCACGTGCTTCAGCATACAAGATACCATCCTTTTTTTTCTCAGAACAGTGAAGACTGAAGTATGCCCTTATTCATCGCTGTAATGTAAACACACAAATAAAAGGACAGAGAACAAGACCTCTTCTTCCTTCAGCTGTTGAGGAGATGCCGTTACACTGTGAAACTGCTGATAATTTGCACTTTTTCCTAGCAATTGAGGAATCTTCTAATGCTCTCTTCAGAGTTGTTTTACACAGTGGGAGTTACCAATAGAAAGTACGGCGGATTATTCCTTAGCTTGGGTGTCTCTGCCAGTTGCTGGCAGGGAGTTTGAAATGCAATCCTCATGATTAAGATGGATAAGTCTCTCAGTGAACCTCTAAGGCAAGTTGATAATATACAGAAAAAGGAAGTTAGTAGCATTAATCAGACTTAAAGGGCATGAAACCAAGAAGAGGAACATGACAACCTTGAGATGAGAAAATGATCCAGCAACAGATAAATACTTGCAACTAATCCTGTAATGGACAACATGACAAGTAAGACAACATGAAGGTTTTCTACGGGTGCAACCCCTGTGCTTACCAATAGTGCTTCACAGTTGTATGACATCTAACACTCTACTGCCTTTGTTAGACTGCCAGATGGGGAGTCACTGTGGATTTATCTTTATTTGCAGCTTGACATTTAAATATGTTTGAAAAACTGTTTTTTTTCAAGCATCTAGTTGAATTCCAAAATACTGGCAAAGTTTCACATTAGTATATAGCAGCATTTACTGTGCAATTTAGAGAACCATTCTTGTTTTTACTTGCTTTTCTAGATTAGAACAGATTATCAGTGCTTCATCAATCTGGTTTTCTTTTCATTTCTCTGGGTGAGTATTTAAGTTTTAAGAATGCTTGATATAGATCCTGTAGGTATTTGTCTCTGTCTGTGGTATTGGAGCAAATCCAGTTGTATCTTATGGCCTGGCTGTAAACAATTGATTGGGAAATGTGTCTTGTATGGAACCAAGAGGCATGTAGGTAAGAGTTACGGTAGGCTTCTGGTATAAGGTGGTGGAAATGTGGCTGTCATATAATTATACTGTAGTGTACTGTAGTGTCAAGGATGTGGATGTTGTGTATGTACTGGTCCAGGCTGAGGTTGATGGTGGGGTGGAAGTTCTTGAAATCCCTGTGGAGTTCTTCAAGGGTCTTCTTCCCATGGGTCCATATGATGATGTTGTGAATGTAGCATAAGTAGAGTAAGGGTGCTAGGGGGTGAGAGCTGAGGAAATGTTGTTCGAGGTCATCCATAAAGATGTTGGCATATTGCAGGGCCATGCGGGTGCCCATAGCTGTTCTGCTGACTTGAGGATATAAATTGTCCCCTTTGTAATGTGTTAGCAGAGGGAGATGAGAATGTTGGGTGTTATACAGAAGAAAACTACAGTAAAACTAGATTATTTTTACCTTCAGTCATCTTTTTATATGTTGAAATAAACAATAAAGGTATGTCTAGACAACATGCCTCTGTCGGCAGAGACATGTAAATTAGACTACCCGACACAGTCAATGAAGCGGGGCTTTAAATATCCCCCACTTCATTCAAATAAAAATGGGTGCCGCGCTGTGCCAGCTCAGCTGATCGTCAGCACAACGCGGCAGTCAAGTCGGGGATCAGTTGACAAGGAAAGCCTTTGCAGACTGATCCCTTATGCCTTCTTGAAACGAGGTTTACAGGATCAGTCGGCAAAGGCTTTCCTTGCTGACCAATCCCTGTCTTGACTGCCACGTTGTGCTGACGATCAGCTGAGCTGGCACAGCCTGGTGGCCATTTTTATTTGAATGAAGCGGGGGATATTTAAATCCCTGCTTCATTAATTATGTCGGGTAGTCTAATTTACATGCCTCTGCTGGCAGAGGCATGTAGTCTAGACATGCCCTAACAGATCAGCTCTGCAAGAAAGATATTAATGGATCCACCTTGCAGTATGAAGGTTAATATATTCTCCATATGGTTACATTATTTTATTGACATTGGGTTTCCTGCATGGTGCCTAGCTATCATTCTGTTGCTTACAAATTACACCGAGGTAGTAGAAGCCGTGTCTGAGTGGAGGAAACTGGAGGTGTTTTGCCTGAAGAGGCCAGGAGTAGGCATAATGCATCTAGAAATTGCTGGTGGGAAAGTGTTCACAAGAAACCCTTGCTACATGTTTTCAGCCAATGTCGAATGCACTGCCTGTTACAGAGCCTTGTATTTTGGGCCTGGTGTACTTTGCGGAGAAAATAGTGCCAAGCCAATTACTCTGCTCACCTAGACACATCTCATCTTTGGAAGTAAGTACTGCACATAACACTGATTGTGCTCAGGGAGTGCTACTTACCAAAAGTATGGCTGCTTTCTGTGCTACAGTGACAGAGGAGGAGATCAGGCTTTCTGTGCTCTCTGCCCATCTTCTGTACTTTTGCTATGAGCAGGGATAACTTACCCCAACTATATTCATTTTACACTAGTCAGGAGGCAACTGTTGACTATGGGACCGGCTCTGCAGGTAGCAGTGCAGAGTAAGGGTGGTGATACCGTACCATAGCAACCTTGTGTGCTGTTCCTGATGGTGGCTGTGCCTTCAGAGCTGAGATCCAATTTGGCAGTTGCCGTGATCCATTTGCCCAGGTCTGAAAGCAATGCTACTACCAGCAGTAGTACAGAAGTAAGGGTAGCAGTACTGCAGCTCCTCTCCCCCTACAAAAAACCTTGCGACCTCTCCCACAATTTATTTCTGGGTCAGCACTCCTGCAATTACAACACCATGACATTTCAGAATCAAATAGTTAAAATAATGAAATTTATTATTTTTAAAATCCTGTGATGTGATATTGACCAAAATGGATCATGAATTTGATAGAACATAAGAACGGCCATACTGGGGCAGACCAGAGGTCCATCTAGCCCACTGTCTTGTCTTCCAACAGTGGCCAATACCAGATGCCCCAGAGGGAGTGAACAGAACAGGGAATCATCAAGTGACCCCTCTCCTGTCATCCATTCCCAATTCTGAGAAACAGAGTCTAGGGCCACCTTTCCTGCCCATCCTGGCTAATAGCTATTGACGGACCTAACCTCCATGAATCTATCTAGCTCTGAACTTCACAACATCTTCTGACATAGGGCCCTACCTACGATAGTGCTTCTCCTTGACACATCCTATCCCTTGCAGCAATGACTTTTGACGTCTGGTCAATTGCAGTCCATCAGGTCCATCACTGTGGTGATATTTGATTTGTCATTCATTAATTTGTTCCTGCCCATCTTTTTCTGTGATTTAGGTTGTTGTTAATGGTTTAATTACCTTCTACTTCATGGTCAGCAGCTTTTCCCTATTTTTCTAAGTGTGGATACTTTAATTGGGCTACTTTCAAAGCAGTGCACACCAGCCCACATTTCATTAAATACTGTGAAATTGAACTCAAAATCACATCTAGCCAGTTACAAATAAGCTGGTAACCAATGAATTCCCTGTAGATGAATTTTTGGAGAACCTGGATTCACTGCCTTCTTGATGTGGCCCTTTTTTTTACATGGAGTAATGACTTTTCAAGCATTACATAGCAAAATGTTTCCCTTTTCCCAGTTATCAGACTTTGTTTAGCTTGGTAGTTAATGTCTAACTATGAGAGAGCTACATTAATAATTTTAGTAGGTATTAAAATGTTCCTACACATTTGAAACTTAGATTTTATAAAGTTTTCATTCTTAATATTAAGATTAAGGGTCTACATTTTGTACCAGCAGCATTTTATATTTGTGTCTACAACACATTTTATGGGAACAAATTTTATATTCTACTATCCTTGCTTTTTTCTTTCCTTGACTTCTTAAGCTCATTGAGGAAATACTTAGTAACAATGTTTTAGCCAAAGATTATAGTTTTGCTATGTCATGTATTAATTAATTTATTTTATTACTAGAAGATTTACATGGGATTACTTGGGTCCTTCAAGGCAGCGGGCTGTGGGTGTGGGGCATGCAGGAATCCAAGGGCTTGGGATTATGTGGGGGAGGCTCAGGTAAGAGGGCTGAGGCTGAGGGGTTACAGAAATCAGGGCAGGGAGTGGAGGGCTCAGAGCAGAGGGTGTGCAAGATTCTGGGTGTGGTGATCTTAGGCCAGAAGGCTCAGAAAAGGGGGCTGTGAGGTTAGGAATAGCTTCCTGGGCCTGCCTATGGCGGCAAAGGTGGCATTGCTCTGATGGCGGCTTCTCCCAGGTGGCCAGGTCTGTGCTGCTCTGGAAACTCTTCCTTAGGGGACGCGGGTCTCCAGCTGGGGAGGGGAGCTCCCTAGCTCCCCTAGCCAGTGGCTGTCTGGCTTTCCTAGCTGGTGATTCCTCATAGGGGGCCTCCCTGCCACCCCTCCAACCAGTGGCTCCTCAGGATGAGGGTCTGAGCTGCTCGCAAGGGATCTTTCCTGCCACCCCCATCCAGCACTGTGGCCAAGGCTTTGGAGATGTCATTTACCTGTGCGAGGGGCCAGCAATATGGAGAGACCTGGCCCCAACTAGCTACTCTTCTTCACTCTTTTGCGGTCATTCTGCACTATAGCTATCCCCCATGCTCACTGTTGTCATTTTGGAGCATAACTGTCCCTCCTTTTAGACTCCTCCCTTTCCATGTTATGCAGGTCTAAGCAAACTGAGTGAATATAATAACCACATCCAGAATTCCTTTTCCATTCCAGCTGGCTGCAATGGAAGCATTGATTTAGACGTTTCTTACAATGGTATTTATGTACCCATCAGTTATTTATACTAATCTATACCAGAAACCTACTGACAGCTATACTTACTTACACACCTGCATATTTCATTCAGAAGACATCACACAGATACAAACACATGTACTCCAATCCTTCAAAGACAAATATCCCACTCTCCCGGACCTTAGGATGCAGGCCAGTCCTTGACTACAGACTGCCCCCCAAACTGAGACAAATACTCACTAACTTCACACCCCACAACAGAAACACCAATCCAGGAACCTATTCCAGCAACAAATCCCACTGTCAACTTGTCCACACATCTACCCTAGTGACACCATCACAGGATCCAACCACATCAGCTATATCATCAAAGGCCCATTCACATGCACAGCTACTAATGTAATATATGCCATCATGTGCCAGCAATCTGAATCTGCAACACAGGCCAGCAATGCCCCTCTGCCATGTACATTGGATAAACCGGACTGTCTCTACACAAAAGAATAAGTGGACATAAATCAGACTTAAGAATGGCAACATACAAATGTCAGTGGGGGAGCACTTTCACCACCCTGGACACACAGTTTCAGACTTGCAAGTTGCCATTCTCAGGGGAAAACAACCTTCAAAAATAGACTGCAAGGAAAAACTTCTGAGATGGAATTTATATGCAAATTTGACACCCAAAGCCGAGGTCTACATAGACTCCTAGAGTGGTTCTAGCATTACAATAGGTAATTTCCCATTCAAGTTCTTTCACCTTCTCACCACTGTTGGAGATGAGCCACGTCCACCCTGATTTCATTAGCACTGATGTCACACTTCTATCTCTGTATCCTTTCCCCCCGCCTCTTTTTTCTCTTTTCATCATCTCAGGAAGTGAGTTGTATAAATTTGTTAGTCTTTTAAGTGCCACTGGACTCATTGGTTTTTTTGAGGAGATTGGCATCTGGTTATGGCTAAGGGATACTCCTTTGAGCATGAGAATCTGCACTAATTGGGAAAATATTAGATATGAAACATTTGCTTAGCGCTACTGCTAAAAATCCATCATGCTTTATTATTCACTTTAAAATAATATATGCACACTTCTTCCTGCTAAGGATTTTGGGTAAGTGTAGTCTAATTGGTATTTCTTGTGTACTCAGGGATACCATCATTAGAACTACCACTAGAGGACATTTAAAACCCAATGACACCAATCACTGAACACTTATACACGGGAGAAGTCCCATTTAACTCAGTAGCTCCATTACTCATCTACATGTTTGCAGAAGCAGACTATACCACCTTAGCCCTGCAAGATGCTTCATGCAGATAGACTCTCATACCCAAATAGATCTTAATGCAGTCAGTGAGGTTATGGCCAGATGTAAGGGTCCATCTGAATAAAAAGGACTGAAAGATTTGGTCCTAAACATCCATATCAATGGATTGTAGGTAACTGTATTACAAAGCAAACAATAGCTTTGTGATTAACTGATAATAAATGAGGATTTAGAAAACTTCATGTGGAATTTAGTACTTTTATTTAGTCTAGAAAAGAAATGTTATCTTTTTTAGAAACATCATGAACAGAGGTAAAGTGTGACATGGGTCGTGTGACTTTTAATTGGCAGGCCTTTTGTATGATTTCCTTTGGAATTTTTAGAACAGTTTGGAGCCATGTAGCTGTTGGAAATGATAGACTTGGTCATAATAAATTGTTGAAGAGTGAAAAGATGGGTGACATAAGGCCTTTTATAGGATGATCTTATTACGCTTGATATTTTGTTTCTTGCATTTGCACAGGAAGTTAATGTTGCTGTAAAGTTTTGTTTCCTTTTTCTTTCTTTCATGTTGTGGAGTTTCCATTTCAGATGGACAAATGTAGTGTCTTCCATTATTATATGCAGTGTTGTAACTTTGTTGGTCCCAGGATATTAGAAAGACAAGGTAGCTGAGGTAATATTTTTTATTGGACCAGTAAAAAATATTGCCTCATTCACCTTGTCTCTTTAATGTCCTGGGACCAACACAGCTGTAAGATTTCATACAACTATGGTGAAGTGTGTCAATTGTATTGTATTATCACCCAATAACAGTATTATTGATATGTCCTAAGAAATTAACCATTTTGGTCAAATCATATAACGTACTTATATTAGGCCTTGGTGGTTTCAGATTACTTAAACATAATTTAAACCTACTTAAAATTCAGATAAAACTTCTCCATATTAATCAGTTCAGTCCTTGCTAACTTTTTAAACACAGACCAGGAGATCAATAGATATGATATTAAACTCTAACAATTCCAAGATAGGCTAACTAAATAGGATTGGTGGTTTAAAACCACATCCTCCTTGTTATCAAATATCTCTAAATATAAATATCAGCTGAAAAATGCCTTTACACAAAATGAATGAGCAATAATACTGAATTGGACACACAGAACAGAAACACAGAAAAAAAGCAATATGATTGACCTGAGCCAAAAGGGGTATAGTACTCTTTGCTGCTTGAAATATACTAAGCATGGTCACTGCTAATTACACTGTCAGTGATTTTTTTTCTTGTGCAGATAACTCACTCGGAATAGCTAAATAGGAATAATCAAAATTCTAGAATGTGGTGTGCTTGTAAACCATGCATGCCAGACACTGTAATTTAAAATATTCAGTGTCTTATCTCATAGTGCAGAGGCAGTAAAACTCTTAGATCCTTTTAAGATAGAATAGGAGTGTATGCTTATGAAACCAGGACAGAAAACTGATACAGTTTATGGCACCTAAAATATGACTTCCAGTCCCCATGATTTATTGGATTGTTTTACGGGAAAGGACGTGTTTATTGACCTAGAGACTGAGCAATACGATGACCAATCTCTGCACTGTGGACAAGTGAAAAATAGTGATGGATTGTCTGACAAGACTTGTTTAGCTTTGCAGGGGCTGGTATACCTAGCCAATAACTGCCAAATAATTCCTTTCTCTCAGCTGTTGACATGTCATCTGGTAAACCATATATTCCCATCCACCCATGTCTCATTTTTCAACAAACAAAAAAGGTTGGTATCTGCTGAAAAAATAGAAATAATCATAATAATAAACTTATTCATAAGCTTTCTTCAAATAAAAGTTAAAATAGGAGTATAACTATATTGTAAATAATAATGTGTGGCTATGATGTCATTTTTATTTGTGTGTATCCAAATGTGCTTCTCAATTTGGTTTTACATAACACTCTTTATTGTCTAGATGGGTCCAGCTCTTGACAAAGTGATAAATAGCACAGTAGTTGCAAAGCAAACAAAGCAGTCATGTCTGAGCTCTCATAGAGCCACAGTATCAGAATCTCATACAATGAGAAATTGAAATGACAGCGAGGCAGTGGGATTATACCAAACTATTCAAAATATGCCATGGGACATTCTGTTTGGAATAGCCACTGAAGAAGCACAGAAGGGACCTTAATTTAAAATGTCATGTTTACTATTTAAGTCTTAATTTATATAGGCATCTTGGCATGCTCTGTGATCCTACTTTGATCCACTCTCCTTTCATTTTATATCACAATAAAGATAGGGTGGAATACCGTGGCCTTGCTCTTATTGAAACAAAGTCATGAGTAAATGTTATATTAATTACATTGGATTGATACTGTGACAAAGAAATGCATTGAAAAAATGTTATGCTACATTGATTTACATCATAGGATGACCAGTCTATCTGTGACCAACTAATAGAGAGAAGGCAGGCTCCATCTATATGACAGCAGCTATGGTTTATACAGTACTCAGAAGGGCCATAAATGCAGACATCATATAGAAGGAATTTAGGTTCCTGAGTCCATAAAATTGGACTCCATAGAAATCAGATGACTTTTCCAGAAGGGAGCATCAATGAGAAAAGTTAGGAATAGGAAGTAGAGAGATTATGGAGCAATCTGAAATTTAACTTAACTGGGAGATTTCTGTCTGAAAATATAGTCCATACTTGTGTAGACTGAGAAAACCTAAGTAAATTCATATAAGTCTACTGTGTCAAGCATCTTAATATTTGTTCCTTTGCATTTCAGTTAAACTGAGTGTCAGAAGTCAATCATTCAAAAGAGGAGTAAACTCCTTGCTTCTAAAAAGATGAATGTATGGAAGGGGTGGGATACCTATGGCCTGTGGGCTTATTCTGGCCCTGGGCTTCATTTGATCTTCCCACTGTGGGCCAGAAGCCCCAAGCTTCAGCATTCCCTCGTGAGGCTTGAGCACGAGCACCAAATTAAGTGTGAGTGAAAACTACTGGGAGCAGTACATGCACTGAGTCACGTGTGAATAAATTTATGTGCACCAAGTCATGTGTGAATGTGCACCACTAGTAGAAACAAAAACATATATTTGGATTCTCTGCTTATCATGTGGAAAGCATTTGAATTTCTGTTGAGTGACCGCACACGTGCACAGCTTACAGGGAACACTGGTCAGTGGCCCCTGACTGAAAAAAAGGTTCCCCCCCAATCTCTGATGTATGGCAAACAAATGTCTGTGGAAATGATTCTCCAAAAGAATGAGAAAGTCTTGTATGAGACTGTTTCTTTAGGAGCATACTGTATTTGCTGCTTTGCTTAAATATATAAAGTTTGGATGATCACCAAAGACTTTGTAATTGTTGGACTCTTGGTGGTAGGAAGGGGGAAATTAAACTGCCATTATTACTGTGGTGACAGGAAACTGTTCCTGCAGGTAGGACAAAAATCTTTTTTCTTCCCAATTCAAAGTATTTCCTCTTAAAGAAAGCACATTTTTTAAAAATAATTTTCTCTACTTGAGAAGTATTACAAGTGGGAAAGTAACTACTGCTGGAGAGATATTTACTTCCTCTTTTTGATCAATGCAGTGTTTGCTCTTCACTCTTATTTTTGCTTTATTGAATGCCATATGGCTTACTGCTCCAGATATCCAGCCACTGCAGGTAATAACAACAGCCGTGACCTCTGGCATAAAAACAAGTGTCTATAAAAACGGGGAAAAGCACAGTGGGAGTAATTACCCCCTTGGATTAACTTACCACAGGATAAAATACACTATAATAAGGCTCATAAAGGCCAGATTTGGCAATGTTTTTGGAACATAAGGAACAGCTGGCAATTCAGGCTAAAACAAACCATGTGAGCATCTGTTGTCCGAATCAAATATTGCATTTCACTTCTTTTAAACACGCACTATGAAAAAGAGAGTGTCTGACAAACTGACCAGTATACAGAGATATTCTGGGAAAGGCCATAATAATATCCTTTTTATTATGGTTTGTAAACTAGAATTAAAGCAGATTTTTTTTTATATTTTTTTATTTAAATCTTCTCTGAATTTTGATATGGGTGCAGCCTTTCTTGTTATCACCCTGCAGACTATGGGCCATTGCCTGATCTTATATTAAATTGCCTCCATAACAGGCTGATATTTCTGAAACACTATTTGCCTGTGTTATTTCCATCAGCAGCCCCATGAAGAGGGCACTGGGTTAGGGATAATCTGAGTATGGATTGGGTTTTCTGGTTTTGTTTGATTTTGTGTGTGTGTGTATGTGTGCGCTTGCACGTGCGTGCCCAGCCTATGTAGGCCTATGCTCAGCCTATGTATCTCCTGATTTCTATAAACCCCTAGCTTGAGAAGGCCTGTGGATTGATACCTCTGCTGGTTAGGAGGAGATCCACAATCAAGACTCCCAAGAATTGTAGTCCATATGTACACAGCAACACTGAAAACACAACAAAAGAGACAAAAACATTGGCACTGAGTCTCAGAACCCAGGTCAACATATTTGAACTTGCAGAGCTCATGTTACAGAGCTAAAAATAGCAGTTCTTGCTCAGGCTGGATCCTGATCTTTCAGACTCAGCCCCTGGTCAGATTTCATTCCTTTTTACAAAACTATGATAAGTCTTGTACAAAATGTGCTTTTTTGAGGTATCATATCAAAAATTCATAATTTGCTGATTTTTAGTGTGCTAGTGAAATGTGTGTAGCCATATTGTATGTAAAGTTATAAGATGTTAATGTATGGCATTGCTGAGACATGGTCAAAGTTTAGAAAAGCAGACACAAGCCAGTTCCTTAGAGACAAAGGCAAACATATGCTTCAGCCAGGTGTTGTTAAAACCAAACAGATGATCACCTGGTTAAGTGGCCATTTTTTTGGCAGAAAGAAGGGCGAGAGAGAGAAATTTACACCCTGGGTAAACAGACTTGTGGTTACTTGAATTCTAGCAGCAGAGGATATTCAAAGAGAAATACTCTAAGGAGGGAGAACAGAAGACACAAATCAACCCTCTCTCCTTATTTCTACTCATGACATCAACAATATGTGAAAGATAAAAAGAAGCACCATTGAATAGGAGGACCAGTCTTGGTTGAAAGTAATTCAGCTAGAATTCTGTAGTGATGTGACAAGAGAGATCTTTTGTTGAAAATTCTAACTTTTCTTTCTTTTTATTCCGTTGTAGCCAATTCTGATTTGTGTGCCTCATTACTTATAATCACTTAAAATGTATTTTTCTATGGTCAATACATTTATTTTATTGTTTTATCTAAGGCAGCGTGTGCTTGGATTGAAGTATTCAGGAAACTTTATTGGAGATGACCAGATTTGTGCATATCACTTTCTGATAACGAAATAATTGATGTTCTATGAGCTTGTATTGCCCAGAAGAAAGGAGACAGATAATACAAGACACACATTTCTGGGACTAGGAAGTTGCTAGTTTAACTCTGCAACATAATTCAGGAGAGCTGACTATAAGTACTCATATAATTCATCTGGGAGTGATTTTGCGTGTCAGAGGCTAAGTGTGAACAGACCAGGAGTGGTTGTTCTCATAGTGCCATAGTTTGAAAGGTACTCCAGTTGGAGAATTAAGGAAATACAGCTGTTCCACTATCCAGATTGCATCCTGGGGAATGTCACACAAATCTCAGAGATCTTTTTTTGTCGCATAGAAGTACTAGTTTGCAGCTTCTCTAGTTTGCACATATAGAACAATTGTAAGGCAGAAATTGGTCCTACATGTTTTGTGCAATGGTATTTTTAAATTTACCCAATACAGCCATGGTAGTGAAATGTCTTTATCATGAAAGTTGAACTTGCAAATGCAGAATTATGTGCAAAAGTAACTGCAGTCAAAAATTAATCAATCTAAAACTTTAGAGCCTAGAAAGTTCACCGAGTCCTACTTTCTGTACAGCCAGTAGCTTAGACAAACACATTTGTTTAAATTTGCAGGTGATAATGCTGCTTGCTTCTTAATATAATATCAATTGAAAGAGAGGACAGGCGTTCACATGGCACTGTTATAGCTGGCATTGCAAGATATTTACATGCCAGATATACTAAAGATTAATGTGTCCCTTCATGCTTCAACCACCATTCCAGAAGACATGCATCCCTGCTGCTGATGGGTTGTGCTAGATAATGATCTAAAACAGCGCAGACCAACCTATACTCATTTTCATCATCTGAGATAGATGTCACCAACAGAAGGTTGATTTTCCTTTTTGGTGGCTCAGATTCTCTATCAGAGGCATAGCTGTGTTAGTCTGTAGTCACAAAAACAAAAAGGAGCCCTGTGACACCCCATCTAACAATGTAGATTTTTGCCCCTGGCAGTTTATGACCAAATAAATCTGTAAAGTGCCACAGGACTTCTCAGATACTTTAGTTTCTTCATCAGAGCATTGTGCTTTTAAGACTTCTGGAGCATGCTCCACACTTTGTCCCTTTCAGATGTTGGAAGGCACTTCAAATCTTCAACCTTGGGGTGTTTGGTGTAGCTACTTTTGGAATGTTCACATGGATACTTTACTTACATTTTGTCACATTTTCAGTTAAAGCGTTCATAAAATAAGCAAGATGTTATGATCTGAGACTGCTATCACATGAAATATATAGCAGAATGCCGGTAAAACAGCAGGAAACATGAACTTCTTCCCCAAAGAGTTCAATCACAAATTCAATTAATGCATTATTTTTTAAAGAGCATCATCAGCATGGAGGCCGGTCCTCTGGAATAGTGGGCAAAACATGAAGAAGCATATGAATGTTTAGTATATCTACATATAAATATTTTTCAAGGCAAGGTACAAAAGTGCCACATGAATGCATGTTCTTACATTCAGGTGACATTGTAAATAAGAAGCAAGCAGTATTATCTTCCATACATAAAAATACATTTCTCTCTTAATTCCTCTGGAATGGTGGCCAACACATGAAAAGCTTTAGAACTGCAAGATACTCAGTCCTACTTCTTTCTTCGAGTGGTTTTGTATGCTCTAAAGTTTTACATTGATTAAAAAAAATGCATTTGTAGGTTGCACTTTCATGATAAAAAGTACAGTATTTGAATGAGGTGAATTAAAAAATACTATTTCTTTTGTTTATCATTTATTAAATGCAAATATTTGTAATAAAATTATATGAAGTGAGCACTGTACACTTTGTACTGCATGTTGCAATTAAAATAAATATATTTGAAATATAGAAAAACATCCCAAATATTTAATAATTTTCAAGTGGTATTTTATTATTTAACAATGCCATTAAAACTGAATAATCACAATTTTAAAAATTGAGATTACTTTCTTGAGTGAATCGTGTGAATTAACTGCGACTAATCCAAATCCTTAATTTAAGGTCCATTTGAAACCTTGTACATTTGAACTGGGTGCCCAATAATATCCACTTTAGTTCACAGTTTTGAATATCAGATTCAGTGTGTTTTGTTATTTAAAGCTAAATTCCCCTTTTAACACTTCTGCTGCTAAACAAAAATAAAAAGCATAGAATTCAAGTAATGTATAATGCTGAATGAGCCAGTGTTTCTTGGAACACATATGGATAAAGATAGCTTCCAGTGGATGACATCTTTCCATTTGAGAAGAACCATTGACCAGGAAGTATTTCTCAGAAGAAGTTCATGTCTGTAGGTACCTCTTGGACAAGGAAACTGATTTTTAACACCTGCCCCAGAAGCAGGTAAGCTGCTTATGACCTCTCTTCTAGAAATAAGTAGACAAGATTCTTCGGTCTGAGTCAATGCCTGCTTTCCTTATTTTGGAGATTGTGCCTGGGTCTGTGTTACCTGGGTTCTGAGCACCTACCTAACATCTGAAACTGAGTTGAGTAATTAAAAATTTTTTGCAGTGGAAGGTTACTCAGCCATGGGGGGAGAGGGTGCCAAGGTGGCATTACAGGACTGCTCCAAAGTATACTCTATTAGTTAATCTACTCTATACTGGAGAGAGTTTGCTTGTCTGTCTGTCTGTGTCTCCATCTATCCATATGCGAATCCATTTGTTCAAGAACTCTTCCTAAATGGTAAGAGTTAGGACCACTAAATTTGGTATGCAGCTTCCTCTTATCCTAACTTAAAGCAAGGTCAGAACTTGGTTTTGCCAGGACAATAGGATGTGCATGGAAGGTGATTGTTTTGCATTCTACAGAAAGGAAGGGGTGTGATAGCAGACACAGTTCTACTCACAAATGACCAAAGGGGGCAGCAAGCATGGGGGACAGATATACTGATAAATGACCATAGGGGAGCAGCAATCACCCCAGCCCTGGGGAACAGCTGCCAGCTGGCCAGTGCAGCCTCTGCCATTCTGGCCTGGCTCTGGGAAGAAGTTTCCCACCATGATGTATGGCCTCGACCCACTCTGGGCTAGCCCCAGAGAGCAGCTACTTCCCCCTCTCCTGGACCAGTCTTGGAGAAGCTGGCAAGTGGCCTTCATGCCCTCCTTGAGGCCATTACCATGGTGAAGCTGAAGGGTGTGCCCCCAACCCCTGCAGCCCCAAGTTGGCCTAGGTAGAAGCTAGTGGGCAGCTTGTGTGTCCCCTTCTTCCGGGCTACTCAATATTCGCACTGTCTACTATGTCAACCAGTGTTCCCTCTAAGCAGTGCAGCAGTACAGTTTCACAGGCGATTAATCAGCCCCGCCCAGTCAGAGGCTCAGGGCTCTGTGCACGGAGCTGACTAACTGGGCAAGGTTGATTAATTACCCGTGAAGCTGTGCTGCTGTGCAGTTTAGAGGGAACGCTGATTGCAACTCATAAGAATAACCATATACCTTGTCCTCTGAGAACTTGGAGTTCTGATTAATTTTGGCAATCACTCCTCTTTCAGATAAAAACTTAGGCTACGTCTTCACTGCAGTGTCCTAACGCAAGAAGTCTGTAGCGCTAGTTTTTTGGCGCAAAGGCATCTTACGCAAGACCACGTCCATACATCAAAGCACCTCTCTTTTGCAATGCTCTTTTGCGCAAGAGAACATCCACACTGCAGGATGCTCTTGAGCAAAAAAGTTCCGATGGCCATTCACAGAATGGCCATGAGAGCACCTGTACTTTTTTCCATAACTAACCCTCTGGAGCAGCCACACTTGCCTTCTTGTGCAATAGTTGTAGCGCTAAAAGCAGTTCTCAGAAAATGAGGTTTACATAGGGCAGAAAAGCCATCTGTTCTGCTATTTAACTGCCCATTTAATAGCACTAGAGCTCATTTGAGGTGTGGCTGCTCCCCAGGTTTTTGCACCTTGACCACTACAAAAACCTTGTAGTGTAGATGTAGCCTTAGAGTATGAGGTGATGGATATAAAGTTTCCCATGATTCCAGTCTGTAAACAGAAGCTTTTGTCCTTGTGTTCTTTGTCAAATTTCAGACTGTTAAACAGCATGTTATTTGAATTGTATACTTGTGTACTGCCTTATCACCTTAGATGAAGATGAGATAATACAAAAGGTCTATAGCTGGGTAGCAATTGGATGAATCTTTTTAGATCTCCTAATCCCCAACAGTTTAATTCAGGAACTCAAAGCAGAAGGAATATCCAGATTAAAAACAGAGCTCAGTATTAGAAATGCATGTTCTTAATCCTAATATCTTCTTGGTTGAGTCCATCTTATTTCCCTTATAAATTCCTCTCCTTGTTTAGCGTTTACACTAGAAAACTTCTAGCTGAATGTTGGTGTGAACTTGAATTTTTTCCATCACAGTGTATGGCAGTGGTAGCAATGGTGACAGCAGCACAGCAGCAACACCAAATTCCATAAATCTTGAACTTCGCTTTTTCTGGCATTCTTGTTTCAAAATTGTCAACTGATGCTGAAGTAAAAAATTTGTAATATTAAAGGGCAAAGCTCATGCATCAAGACATTAAATGATAAAATAAACATACCAGATTTCATCATTTTTATATCACACAATAACGATTATAGCATTATTAATCCATGCTACAACTGAAAGAGAGTTCTCAGATTTCCTGCACTGATATTTGCAAGTTCACTACTACTCTATAATAATAGGCTACTCTGTTTTTTCTCCTAAGGATACTCTCCTATGTAATTTCACAGGGTAGTCCACACAGCTTTTAAGCTCCTTTAGTTGGTTTTAAAATATTATACTTCTTACATCAGATCCTGGAAACTTTTTTTGATTAGGGTTCCAGAACTCTGTTTTGTATATTAAAAATGACTGCAATCACACCCTACTTTCTCAAGATTGTCATTTTTCACTTCCCTAACAACAGTTTTGTGAACTTTCCAGTTCATATTCATTAAAGATTAAGTCTCATAAGTCAAATTCAAATTTGTCTTTAGCATGTTCAATCGACACACTTAGGGCTTAGCTATACTACGAGAAGATTGAAGCTGCTGTAGTCAACCTTCTGGGGTACAAATTAGTGGGTCTAGTGAAGACACACTAATTCAAACTGAGAAGGTACTCCTGTCCACACTGGTAGTCCTGCTCCTCATGAGGAGCATGATGGAAATGTTTCTGATTTGATTTTTCCCAATGGCTATTCAAATACATGTGCTTGACCAATAGCTTTGCCATATTACCTGAAAATTAGGTTTAAGAATTTCTTTCCCTGTCCTATTTCAGGCAGTTGGTTACCTTGACTATGACTGAAGTTGGTTCTTAATTGTTGATTTATTTGCTAGGTTTCTGTCCATTTTAAGGTAAGATTGTTTTCAAGTTTTACAAAATGGAATAGAACATTTACCTTCCTGCACCCTAAGTCCCTAATTCCCTCCCAGACCCCGCAATCCTCAGCCGACTCCTGCACACCAAACCCCTAATTTTTGGCCCCACTCTGGATCCTAAGGGTTCCACAAAATCTAACAGCCCAGGCCTCCAGAAGAGTTAATCTGGCCCTGGGTGGGATGGCAAATGATGTTGAGAAAGCAGTCCTCAGCTCACTGCCTCCTGTCTACTGCTTCCGACAGGTTCCTACGGTGCTGAGTCCAGCTTTTGGGTCTCTGGTTGAATTCAACGGGCATTAGTTCCCAAATTTTAAGAAACATGGTTCCACTGGGTACTCTTATCAGAACAGTACCATGTTATTGCATGCTCACTTTTGCACATGCATTTTATAAAAGACCCTAGAGGGGAGTTATTAGTGCCCCATATTAAAAATTTATTTGCGACAAACTACCACATGCAGGTCATAAAAAAAAAATCAAAATTCAGCAGAAATTTTAACAGTTGTCACAGATGGCATATAAACACACATAATATGCTGAAGTGTTATTTGTAGCTGGTAGCTGTGAGTACTATAAAAATAGACATTTAAGGTGTTAGGCTCATTTATGGGTCTTTTGATTATACTTTGTACAAAATTCTAGAGGAAGATTGCTGCGTGGAAAAAGTAATTATTCTGAATCACGCCTGTCTGATGCGCCTTGTCTCTTACTCCGCTTCCTCTGCCCTCCACTCAGCTAGCAGTGGCTTCTGTTTCTGCCTCCGTGACTCTCCATTGTAGTTCACATTTCACCTCTTAACTAGAGTTGAGCAACATTTTCACCATGAAACACATCTAGCTTCAGTGACATATTCACAGATATTCTCAACACTGGGCTGAGTTTGAGTAGTTGTCCCTATACCCCAGTTCTGTTACAGGACTAGCATGTAGCGTGTACATGATCAGATCAGAGTTATCCCCAGAGACTTTTTTTAGAAAGGTTTTGTATAAATTGTTTTTAAAAATTTCCTTTCAACCTTGTTACTTATTTTAATTTTACCTATATGAGAACTTTTGGGAAACTGTTGGCATGAAAGGCACTAATTTTATGTTTTCTTACAAATCATTCATAAAATATTAAATAGTCTACGGCCATAAACAGATACTTGAAAGATGCCACTAGAAACAGACCCCATTCAATTACAATTTCCTGTTGTTATATTTCAATATCTATCAGTTAGCCAGTTTTTAATTCATTTGACACATGCCATTTTAATTTCATATTCTGTTTTTTAATAAAAATATTGTCTGGTATGAAGAAATCTAATATGCAGAAGTCTGATATGAATGACATTACAATTATGTTTATTAACAATGCTTAGAAAGTCAGTTTGAGAAGATCTCTTTTTTATAAACCCATGTTTATGCATTAATTACACCCTCTTTATGCATTAATTATACCCCCTCCTATAATTCTTTATTAATTGAATTCTGTATCACATTTCAGATGATATCTGAGCCATTAGCTATTGTCTCTGAAAAGTCATTATCTCTGAAAATCCCTTCTAGAAGACTGGAAAATGGCAAATATCATGCCCATATATAAAAAGGGAAATAAGGACAACCCAGGAAATGACAGACCAGTCAGTTTAATTTCTGTATCAGGTAAGACAATGGAGCAAATAATTAAAGAACCCATTTGAAAACATCTAGAAGATAATAAGGTGATAAATAACAGTCAGCATGGATTTATAAGAACAAATCATGCCAAACTAATCTGATAGCTTTCTTTGATAGGATAACAAGCCTTGTAGATAAGGGGGAAGCAGCAGATGTGGTATATCTAGAGGTTAGTAAAGCATTTGATATAACCTGTCCTTACCTTCTCATCAATATACTAAGGAAATACAACCTAGATGGGGTTGCTATAAGGTGGGCACATAATTGGTTGGATAACTATTCGCAGAGGTAGTTATCAATGGTTCACAATCATGTTGAAAGGGTATAATAAGTGGGGTTTTGCAGAGATCAGTTTTGGGACAGTTTGGTTCAAAATCGTCATCAATGATTTAGATAATGACATACAGAGTACACTTATAAAGTTTGTAGATGATACCAAGCTGGGTTACACGGAGGATAGGATTCTAATTTAAAATTATCTGGACAAACTGGAGAAATGGTCTGAGGTAAGTAGGATGAAATTCAACAAGAACAAATGCAAAGTACTTCACTTATGAAAGAACCATCAGTTTCACACTTATAAAATAGGAAATGACTGTCTAAGAAGAAGAATTGCAGAAAAGTATCTACTTTGGTTCTGGACATCCAACACTCTGGTCATCTGAAGAAGTGGGCTGTGCCCACGAAAGTTCATGATACCATCTACATGTTTTGTTAGTCTTTAAAGTGCTACCAGACAGATTTTAAGGGCAGGTTAGACAAATACCTGTCAGGGATTATCTAGATGGTGCTTGGTCCTTTCCTGAGTGCAGGGGAGTGGACTTGATGACCTCTCAAGATTCCTTCCAGTTCTATGATTTTATGAGTTTCAGTATAATGCAGTTGCATGCTGTAATTCTTTAATTCAATACAGAATTATGGGCTTAATCAAAAGTCAATTGAATTCAAAGATCCCCATGAATTTCAGTGGGTTGTGGATCAGGATTTTAATGCAAGATTTCCATACAGCCCTGATTCTTGAGTCCACACAAACTATGCTTAGCACACAACATGTAGCAAGATGATTTTCTGTACTTTTACAGCTCCCTAATATTGGGACAGGTTAGAGGATTGCTAGGGCTACAGGATAAATCAGAACAGCCATGTCTGGCGGCTAGAAGGCCAAAGACCACATTTCTCTAGGCTGACTTCTTTGCAAAGAAGGGGATAATCTTCTTGCCATGTTGCCATTTCAGAAGAGTTGGGGAGGGGGCAAACAGCCATGTGTACTGGGATGCGGCTTCCTATTCCCCGATGATAAGGGAGCGAGGGGAAAGTTCTTGGGTTCTATGAATTATTCCTCTGCCCCCTCCCTTCACCAGCCAGGAGTGAGAGGGATTCACAGAAGCCATGTACTTTCCCCTCACTCCTTTATCGTCAGCAGAACAGAAAGAAAAGCAAGCTGCATCCCAGTACGCATGGCTGCTACCGCCCCCTACTTCTCCAAAACAGCTCTGTTGGTTTCTTGAAATCCTACTTCTATCCTTCTCTCCCTCTTCCAACTTTGTTACTTAGTATCTCCAATTCAGATTATTCCTTCAGTAGTAAGAAGTACCTTCAATAGAAGATTGCTAGCTCCATAGTAATGTAAGAAAGGAAACATGTCCTGAAATAGTTAGTTATAAATGCATTCAGTAAATATCAAGGTTAGCTGGAGAAATAGTCTTGGATGGTGCTTGATGGCTTGTTTTCCAGTGCTATGGAAAGATTAACAGTATTCCAATAAATATTACACTAGTTGTGCAAACAAAAGCAGTTGACATTATTTTGAAGAGAAGTGCATTTATTGATTACTGTAACTCCTAGAGGAACTCTCAGATGGTGATTCCTCCATTCTACATGTTGTTCAGACCCCGCCTATGCTACTTGATGTTTGTAAGCATGGAACATATAGGAAGCACCTGGTTATATGTGGATGACCACCTCTCCAAATTGAGTGGAATGCTATTGCTAGCTAACCCCTGAATGTTATTGTCCCAGTGCTGGGAATGTTTGCTGCATCTCAGTCTCAGATCAGGGAAACAATAATACTATTTTACACTTCCGGTAGCAGCTTACATGTGAAAATTTGAATGTGGTTTTTTAATATTAATGAGATCTACCTTATAGGGGTGTAATGAGATTTGAAATAATAATGCATGACTTTGCTAAATGGAAAGGCCTCAACTATCCTATAAAATTTCACTTTTGTAACATCCTAAGTAAAACATGGCTTTAGTCAAAACACATTATTTAGTTTTTAAGTAACAGAGGGGTAGCCATGTTAATCTGATCTTTCAGAATATGATCTGAAGAAGTGGGTCTGCCCCTTGAAAGCTCATCACCTAATAAACTATCTTGTTAGTCTTTAAAGTGCTACATGACTGCTTTTTTGTTTTACTTAGTTTTTGTTTTTATTTCTTTATATTTATGTTCCAGATTATTCTTAGATAGATCCATTAAAATCTCACATAAAAGCCATTAAAGTTTTAGTTTTTGTATATTTATCAAAATGTACTTTATCTCTAATATAAACATATCTATTATTAAGGTAGAAAAATTATGAAGTTAATAAAAGGTGTGTGATATATTAACATTTTAAATATATTCACCGGTATTCAGCAAATGGAATTTAAAAGTCATAAGAAGCATGGGCTTTCCTACATGACTATTTAGCTCACAGCAAGCTGTGATATGAATCTACCCTGCGCCAGCCTGCCTTGGACTATCTGTCTCTGAGGACCCTGCTGATGTGCATTAACAGTTTGTTAATGCACTTTGATCTTTGAAACAGGACTAGACCACAGTACATTAACAAACTGTTAATGTGCTCAGCTGGGTCCACACAGAGAGTTCATCTGCAGCAAACTAGAGCAGGGTAGATTCACACCCCATCTTGCTGGGAACTAATTGTCTGTGTAGGCAAGCCCTAAGCATTTCACAAGTACATATTGTTTCTGTATTGAATGGCACATCACACACACAGCAGAGGACAGGAGTCTTGGTGGGCTAGTTAATCATGCAGTTGTTTCAAGAACTTGCTTTTCTCAAGGTATGTTTACATCTTTCAGTACTGTGTATATACCTGCATAGCCCTCTGCTTCTCTCCTGCAAGAGTATAAATAGGGTTAGGTCTACACTATTGCTTTTTTTCAGAAAAAGCTACTCAAATTGCGCTCTGCAATTTGCATAGCTTTTTCCGATTGCTTTTCCGGAAGAGGCTTTTCCATGATTTGGCCCTATCTAGATGGGGCCAAATCATGGAAAAGCCTCCTCTTTTGGAGGAGCCTTTATTCCTCATAGAATGAGGTATACTGGGCCCCCCAAAAGACCACGTTTGCTCTTCCACAAAAAAAAATGGAAGCGCAAATGCATTCTCTGGATGCGGCGGAGTTTATCCCGGAAAAATTCCAGAATATCCCACTATCCCGGAAAAACTCTGAAGAGTAGATGTACCTAAGGAGTGTAACCCCTGTGTAGAAGAGCTTAGGCCTCTCCTTCAAAGGCATCAAATGTTGCTCAGAGCAGCAGGCCTGCCGACAGGGGGGAGTGGGAAGGAAAGGCAAATAGGGTAGTTGCCCTGGGCTCTGGAGATTCAAAAAGGTCCCGGGCTCCTGGCTGCCATTGGCATTTCTACAGGAATGGTGGCTGGAGCTTTGGTCCCTTTAAATCACCACTGGAGCACTAGGTGATATTCTCTGGACAGCTCTCAGGGCTGGCTGTGAGATGAGGAGGCCTCTGGCGGGTGTTGAGGGTTGGCTGTTCCAGCCCCGCCCCTTTACTAGGGCCCCACCCTTTCTGAGAGTGCAGAGTTGGTCCCCCCCCCCATCCTGTAAGGCAAGTCTGTTGTCCTCCCTGCAGACCCTCGTCTTGTAAGGGGAATCATGTCACTATGTTCCTCAACAACATGCCCCAGAAGATGTACTAAACAGCCAAAGACAATAAATGTGGCTGCCAAGAAAGATTCCAGCAAACAAGCAAACTTGGAACAGACACTGGAGACTGCATTAGCTCAGGTCTCAGAGAACTCCACTGACATTGAGGCAACCTGGCAAAAGCAGCGATGCAACATGTAATATGGCATCCTACGTCCTTGCCTTTTGAAAGGCAGAAACACTGAAATTGGTTCAATGAGAATGACCCTAAGGTGGATGGCCACTTCTGTTGTTTCCTTGTTCTATTTTAAAGTTTTGTTCTGTTGCCCTGGCCTGAGGAAAGGTTTTCAGTAAGAAATGAAAGGACTCCTAGGGTTAGAAAAGAAAGAAAAGTGACTTTTTTATAGAATGCTATTGGGTGTTTTTATGGGATTGTTCAGGAAACTGTCATTTTCTTATTTCCCTGCCGATGCATTGGCTTGTGTGATTTTTGTCACAAGAGTTGTGTCTGTCATATTATGTGATATAATACAATGAGGCTGAGAAAATGTGATGTGACAAGCCACCTAATGCATTGAGTCAGTAGGGAAATTTAAAAAATCAGTCCATATCTTAAAAAGAGAAAAATAGAGTCAACTTCATTGAATGGCTTCTCTGAAAAATGGTTGGGGTCAGCTGTTTGTTCCTCAGTTGCATTTGAACAGTCAATTCCCTAATAGAATTGCCTATAACAAACAAATATTTCTTAATATAGTGAGTGGTGGCAAACAGTTGTATTTTAGTTGTGCCCAGACTCTAAAATCATATGAAAAACAGACTCTTCCTGAAGTGAATAATTAAATTTAAAGAAATTAGTTACCAGGAAAAAAAAGTGAGTGCCTGATATAATCTTTCAGGTAAATATTAGAAAACACTACTTTGTAGTAAATGTTGCCATAATGGTATATGAGAAACAGGCAGTAGTAGTGATACTGCAGTATTTCTTGGCAATAGTGTGTTGCAAAAGCAATAAAGGATGCATCCAGCCATATGAAACTAAAAAGAGGTTCTTCAAGTGATAACCCTCATGCATATTCCACACTAGCTGAATGTATGCCCAGTGCACTAGCATTCTGATGGCTGAGCAGCTCCCTCTACCTCACCAATCTTCTCATGGAAATGAGAGCCCTCAACGATTCCAGAGCAACTCTATATAACTGAGCCTACAAGAAAAAGCTCATTAAGCCACAATCCTGGTAACACCAACCATTCCACCAGTACTGGGCACTTGAACCACCTTTCTGCAGACACAGGTCCTTGAGAGGAAAACCTGCTGGGTCCTCCTCCCAGTTACCTCTCAACCCCACACAAACACCCACCAGGCAGTATATTTTACTCAGTGCATACTTGAGGCCAGCATATCATTCAGACTGTTTTCTTTGCCTTTCTTGCCTCTTACTGAGCCAGTATGAAGCAGTAGGTATGTACTCTAGGCAGTTCCCTCTTTCTGCCACTTTTGTCATGGTGGCTACACCCTATTTTTAGCATGCCAGCTAAATCAGTGTTAGTGGAGTATACATCCTCAAGCTGGAAGTTACTTTCCCAGCTCAAAGTGATACCCTTAGGCTGTGTCCAGACTCAGGGGTTTTTTCGAAAAAAGTAGCCTTTTTTCGAAAAAACTTCACCTGCGTCTAGACTGCAGCTGCGTTCTTTCGAAATTAAATCGAAAGAATGCGGCTTTTCTTTCGACAGCGGTAAACCTAATTCCACAAGGAAGAACGCCTTTTTTCGAAAGTGCTCTTTCGAAAAAAGGCGTTCTTGAAAGCAAACAGGCTTTTTAGAAAGAGAGCATCCAGACTCACTTGCTGCTTTCTTTCGAAAAAGCGGCTTGCTTTTTCGAAAGTTCCGTGTGCAGTCTAGACGCTCTTTCGAAAGAGGCTTTTTCGAAAGTATCTTTCGAAAAAGCCTCTTTCGAAAGAGGCTTGCAGTCTAGACATAGCCATAGAGTGTTTGCACACTTCGGGAAAAAAAGAGTTTTGCTAACTTATGTTAGTTAAGATGTATCCAAGAGTAGACAAAACAGGCTGTCATTTTAACAAATTAGCTGGTTTAAATACTTCCAAGGATCTCACTATAGCTGACCCCCAACCAGTTAACAATTGTAGAATAAACTCATTCCATTTGGCCTGCCTGAGCTAAGGTTTTAACATGCATCAAATGCCTTTTTAACCTAGTAAAGACAAAGCAACTTTGGGAGAGCAAATAGCCATGTGCTTCTTTGCAGAATTTAAAAATGTTGGTAATACCTGTCAGCTTCAAACCTTGTAAAATGAATCTATTTGTGCTGTTACCTGCTCCTACACATCCCATCATGACTTCCTATTTAATTATCATAACTTGTAGGCTATGGACAGCTGTATGAGAAAATGGTGTTTACCTAGTTGTTTTTCTAGTTCTTTGAGAACAATTATAATTTCCATAGCACCAGAAGGCTCTCGGCAAAGAAATACACGTGACCCTTTTTTGACCCTGGTACTAGAATTAGAATTAATGGCATTCCAAAAAGTTTGTTGGTATATAAATTTAATTTTAAAACATGAAATATTCAAAGTAATGTTATCAATGAGTTGGTACATAAATTAAAATTTCTTTAAAAGTAAAAATTCAGTTTGCTTCAACACTGTACAAATAGCACTATGATGTGGAATGAAAAGAACAAAATTTTTATATGTGGGTGAATGAAATTATGCTTCTAAGTCATATTTAGGCATAAAAGTAACATTTTCTGATTTTCTTCCCTTGACTTCAATGGAATTTGTGTGTGTGTGTTCAGCACCTTAAATATTTTTAAATTTTGGCCAAGGTCTTCACTGGTTTATGAAAAGACTTACTTTTCAATTCATACACCTTGCTTTTTCTTTTACTGCATTTTTAACATGTGATTTTGGAGGCACAAATGTAAATACCAGGTTGTTATATACACATTTGTTTTACGAGGACACTACTTTTTGTATTGTGCCTCATAAACCACAGGTAGTGTTTATAATCTATAATACTTTTTTTTTGTTTATAAGATCCAAATTTTTAAGTCTTTTACATCTATAAGGAATATACTTGATATAGCATAATGATAGGGTAAGTTATTGAGTAAAATACAAACTGAAAAGATAGAGATACTTTAATATTGTCAACACAGGCTATGTTTGACGAAGACATGACCCTCTCTTACAAACATTAGGAATAAAAATGCTTGTACATTCATGGAACACACTTTTTCATAAAAGGCTCTAACACCTGCATGTTTGCAATCTGAACAGTCCAATAGATCTCCTTATACAAGTGCTAGAATTTTTCTACACAAAAACTAAGAAATTTGCACATATTAATTTTGGAACTTGTGTTTATGCATGTATATTCTAAATCACACACAGTTCTTGGGCAGAAATTAAGTATGCATCAGTTTTTGCTTTATTTTCAGTTTTCCATGCATACAAGTAAAAGATTGCCTTTGAAAAATTAACCATAAATTATTATCCTTAGAGATTGGTAGAAAAAACCATCAGCTAATGTGAGAATAAGTACACTCACACACATTGTTGTTGATTTCATATTTTATATTACAGTATGTACTGTGCTAAAGAAATAAGAGAGGTGGGAAGTCATCATATCTTCCTGCCTTCCATAGCAATCCCATCTCTTCCTGCCTGTTTATCGTAGAAAGCGTGTAAGACATTGAAATTTTCCCGAATTTCAATTGCAGCTATTAACCCCCCCCCCCATCAATTTACATAGACTTTTCAGCACTTCAGCTTGGTTCTGAATAAGAAATCTCTCTCTCTCTCTCTCTCTCTCTCTCTTTTTACTGGCTGATGTTTCTAAAATGATCATATAAATGTGGAGGCAGGAAAAGGGAATAAGGGAATTTGTGCGCAGCCATCTTAGTCTTGTTAACAAGAGAGCAAGAGTCAGGCTAAGTCTGTGGCCTGACAACGCGAGATCTGTAATTAGACGCTGCCTTTGCCTCTCGCCTCCATACGGAAATAAGGATAGAATGCTGACTCTGGTAGGGACCTTGAGATAAGGAGCATCTGGGTGGAACTAAATAACTGTTAATCACTGGTGTTTGTAATGGGAAGGAGACTAATTGTTATTGTTGTTATATTTAATAGACAGTATATAAACTGCTTCATAATTGCTTGTATTGGAAGATCTGCCTCGGAGGGGGCCCCTCCCCCGTCCGAACCAGTTTTTCCCTTGCTGCAGCTAGTAATAAAACTGCCTCTGGCTACTTGTTGCTTAAACACAACGCAGAGTGAAGGCTTGTTTTCTTCCACATAAATGATATATAATGATTATTGGTAGTGCACATGTTGGTGAGTGCTATTTTGCTTTCGGTCAGTTTGGATATAATGCTCCGAGGAGGGCAGGATAACTAGGGTTTTTGATTTTGCATTTGCTTTGGACTAACTTGAAATGTGTGGCTTGATTATTAAGAGTTGAATATGGATGTTGATTCCAGGCCTCCACTGGAGTTAAGAGGCTCTGGAATATCTTGTATTAAATCAGCAACATTGTCAGATACTCTGTTTGCACTCCCACCTCCTGCTACTGTCATGCAGTTGCATGTCGTATACCTTGAATTGTGTCTTTCATAATTTCCACAAATTCAGAAGCTTGGTGAGAGAGCTTATCATTTACAACATATATCACTCACTTCTGAACCATGGTATCACAATAGTTGTTGTATTACTGTTCCTGGTCTTATTGCCTGTAGCATAATTCCACTCCATAATGATAATACTGGGACATATCTGAAAAGAACTGCTGCAGTTGAGTAGTGTAATGTAGGTCTGGAAGAGAATTTACATTTGCCCGATCATCCCCTTTCCCGGCTATGTGAAGGAATCAATTTAACAAAAGGTGAATTTCTGCAGATTGATTCTTGTTTGTTCTCAGATCAGCATTTTCTTGTCACATCCAAGAAGGATATGAATTGTTTTGTACACATTGCTTTACCTCAGTTATTATGTCCTCCCACTATCTGGTAAGATGTGCTGTAGTGAAAATCCTGCTGAGTCTGTTAATCATACTGCTGCTTTCACACAATGTTTTTTTCCCCCATTTTGTAATAATGTAATGTGCAAAAAATCCCACAACAACCCGTTTTGATATCACCTTTGTTTTAGCTGTATGTCCACATGCTATTTTTTTCATCATTTGTGCTGCACAAATGTGTAATGTTGTAAAATCAGTTGACCTTCTCCTCTCATGCTGTATTTTAAGAGAGTTATAGGAGACATCTGGTTGAAAACCTCTTCAGTAGCATGTATTAAAGCCCAGCTAAAGAAACCTTCTACTTTTTGTTGCTTGAACCAATGAGTTAGAGTATCTCAACAAATTAAGTCCAGCCAGCTTTACATTTCTGGGCAGCTTTAGTTAACTCTCAGCATCTGATGCCTGTAGTATGTTTTCTGAGCACATAAAACAGAATATCAAAACAATGTTTACATGATGAAAGTCTCTCAACAACTGACACTGTGGCATCCAGATTGGAGTCTTATACTCCCATTCTTTGAAGCTCCAAGCAAGTGTCCATATGTATTTTAGAAGGTGAAATAGCAATGTACTGCAAATAGGAATGTACTATTGTATTTGATATTATTTCAGAGGCATCTTATTTTTCATGGATGTTAATTCAATTTTGGTCAATCTTGCAGCCAGTTTTTAATTCAAGATTACCTTCTTTACCTATGACCCTTCTGCTGGTAGCAGTTGGAAGCTAGAAGGGCTGGGGTTCAGTATCTAGGGAGGTCATCTCAACAATGTAACCAAACTGACTCGAGCCCCCACCCAGTAAACTGGGAAAATTTCAACCTACCCACTGGGCATCTTTAGAGTGGGCTCCCCTGGATTCACTGGGCTCCCTGCTTGCTAGCACTGAGTCAGAGATAGAAACAGTCTGTTAATAACAGTAATCTAGTATCAACCTATGGAAACACACATAAACAAAGAAAACCCATAAGCAAGGTACCATCCCTGGAGTCTGTAGGGCAGAGTCTTTTGTTTAAAATCTTTAGTCCAACCCTCAGCTCACATAGTGTGCTTTCCCCTCACTTCAAACATCCCACTCACGGCTCTGTCCAGTCAGCGCAGACCCAGAGTTCATAGGTTCATAGGTCATGACAACTCCCCTCATTGAGCATGTGATAATACCACCTACATGCTATTCCTGCCAGCCACCTGCTGGCTGCTCCTGCTGGCTGCCTGATGGTCACTTGCCACTGCTCCCATCGGTCGCTTCTCGTCTCTACTGGCCTTGTGATGAATTTGGGTTGGGCCAAAGATAGTGATTTCAGCTCTGTGTGATTTCAGCTTCTCGGTGATTTCAGCTCTTGTCCCACAGCACAGTCAAGCCTAAAGATTCCCGCATCCACTGGAATGAAATTTGTAAATAATAAAGAGACTCCTTATGGAGTCTCTTTTAGTTCTATCATTAGAACAGGAGGGAAGGGAGGAGAGAAACAGGTTGAACCAGTCTCACATCTCATGGCTGGATGGGATGCTGCCTGCTGGTTCAAAGCTCTTCCCTTTCCCCCAGTTGACTTCACAGAGTTTGGCAGAGGAATTCTTGTCCATCTGAGATTCTTTACACTGACAGTTTCATTCCTTTGAACTAAGTTAAACACAGTCTGACATTTGTGCATTCCCAATAATTGCAAGCATTGTGGTAGTATCTTACAATTCCTACATTTAGGGTTACACAGTTTGTGACTCCTCAACAGCCAAATGGGGGTATGTCTACACTACCCCGCTAGTTCGAACTAGCGGGGTAATGTATGCATACCGCACTTGCTAATGAAGCCCGGGATTTGAATTTCCCGGGCTTCATTAGCATAAGCGGGGAGCCGCCATTTTTAAATCCCCGCTGCTTCGAACCCCGTGTAGCGCGGCTACACGGGGCTCGAACTAGGTAGTTCGGACTAGGGTGCCTATTCCGAACTACCGGTACACCTCGTTTCACGAGGAGTACCGGTAGTTCGGAATAGGACCCTAGTCCGAACTACCTAGTTCGAGCCCCGTGTAGCCGCGCTACACGGGGTTCGAAGCAGCGGGGATTTAAAAATGGCGGCTCCCCGCTTATGCTAATGAAGCCCGGGAAATTCAAATCCCGGGCTTCATTAGCAAGTGCGGTATGCATACATTACCCCGCTAGTTCGAACTAGCGGGGTAGTGTAGACATACCCGGGGTTACAATAGGCAAAACACCATTCTAACAATTGAATATCTAGCAGGCCTAAGCAATGTGAGTGAACACAACCACACCCAGGATTTCTTTCCTGTGCCAGCATGAACTTTATTTACATAATCATTGAATACCTAGCAGGTCTAAGCAAACTGAGTTAACGTAACCATACCCAGGATTCCTTTCCTATTCCAGCTGGATGCATTGGAAGCATTGATTCAGACCTTGCTTCTATACCCATTTTTTAAAATATAATTGATATGGTTTTCACTTTTAGTAAAGATACTAGCTATTGGTATGAGGTCAAATTGACAAATCAAGTAACTTCTCCTTTCATTTGGTCTTTTGGCTTTCGGTTTTCTTCTTTCTCTCCTTTTTGGCAATATGTATGCCATTTGAAGTTTTTACCAATGTGGAGTTTTAACTGTCTATTAATTTGGATAATTATTTTCACACTGTGTTTTTACTTTTTATATCTTTCTTTAATAGTCACTATGGTGGGATGAATGCTCTTTGTAAGGCAGAGTGAGTTAAATTCTGATGATTAACCTGATAAGCTCCACTTGGGGAAGAGTCGGGGGTTGAAGAACTAACTGAAGATGGAAACAGGAAGGAAGGAATGAGGGAGGAAGGCCTGGTATAAAGCCTGGAAAATGGCAGTTGAAAGAGGCTGCAGGGGAACCAGGCTGGTGTCACTCCCTGTTTATAAAGAGCTGTCTGAGGCTATGGAGTTCTGTGGTCTGCAGTTATTTCCTGGGAGGAGGGAGTTTGAGCTGGTACCAATGGCAGGAAGCACTTGACAGGGTTAGAAACCGTAGTAAGGAGTCCAGGGAAACAGCAACAGGGGCTGAGGGAAAGTATACCACAGTTATCAGATATTGGGTCCCCAGAACAGTGAGTGAGTCTGGGCTCCCCTACCAGCAGCTAGGAAAGTGGTTCTGGGCCTGGACTTGGACTGGAAGGCTGACTGGAATGAGATGTGGGCCACTAATTCAGTGAGACTTTCATACTCTGGAAGAGGGAGAAACCCCAGTGACCTGGTCAGAGGGCCAAACCATGAAGACAAAGCAATCTAAGTCACCGAGAGTGAAAGAGTGAGCAGCAGCAGGTAGGCACACAGTCAGCTATTCTGACAGCTGAGAGGCACATGGCATTTGCACTGAGGAAACTTGCAAGGCTGGATTGTCACTAGTCAGTGAGAAATCTTCTTGAAGTTCGAAAATACACTGTGTGGATAGTCGTGCAAATATGTAGCCCCATTAAACTTCCACTGCTAAGCAGGACTGGGATTCTTGGCAATTTACAGTACATAATGGATCAATTTTCAGCAATGGGATTTCCATACTGTGGTGGAGAAATAGATGGCGCACACATTCCTATTTGGCACCATCCTACCTTGCCCCCATAGTATATCACAAAAAGCACCACTCTTGTATGATTGTGCAAGCTTTGGTAGATAGTCAACGTTAGTGGGGGCCTGTCAGGGAACGTGCATGATGCTCATAAATTTAAGAACATTTAACAACTTTAAATTCTGAAAGCTACAACAGGTTTGTCTTTCCTGACCAGGCTTATCAGTGACAAAGTTGAAATGGCAATAGTGATCCTGGGGGTCCTAGTCTACTCCAAGCTTTCCTTACTAATGACACTGTACTCTGCTCACCTTGATAGCACCAAGAAAAGAGTCAGATACCAGCTCAGCAGGTACAAGATGACAGTTAAATGTGCTTTTGGTAGATTGACAGTATGCTGGCATTGTTTACTCACAAGACAGGATTTCTTTGAGAGAAATATTCCAATGGTATAGCTGCCTGCTGTGTTCTGCATAATGTCTGTGAGGCACAAGGGAAAAGTCACCAAGGGTTGAGGTCTGTTGAGTTTGAATAGCCAGACAACTGGGCTATCAGAAGAGCTCAACACAGAGTTATATTGCTCAGGGAGTAATTGAAAGAGATCTTTAACACAGCAATGTGTCCTGGTGGACTGTTCTTTCTGGTCCTGTAATTTTGGGTCTGTTAAGAATTATGTAGTGCTTGCTGTACAATTGTGAATATAAATCTGTATTTGTCATGATCATAAGAATTCTGCCACACTGTACAATAAGTAAGTGGGTGCTTTCTATACCATTAGTCACTCTGCATGTTGTGAATTATTAATGTTGAATTATTTTCCAAAAAATACAATTTTATTGAGTAACAAAACCTGTGCAGAGAAAAGTCTGTGCAATTTAAAAGCAAGTATATTAAAAATTTAGTAAATTAATGGTATGGACCTTATAAGGAAAGAACATTCATATCCAATTTGGTAACATATGCAACAATCATGGGTCTCACAGCTCCATGTATATGACACTTTGGTTGTCACTAATGTTCCCTAGTGTGGAGTGGTAGGTGTATGGATGAGGCCCTGATGCCATGTGGAATGGTGTGTGTGTGTGTGAAAGGCAAAGTTAATTCTGAGACAACCCCTGGCCATTTTGTTCCAAGTTCAATTTGATGTTCTCTAGGACTTCATAATAGATTGAATTTTTTCTTTTACTTTGTACTGATAGTTTGTTTGGTGTTTATTATTAATAAGAATAAATAAGCATTTATTATTAATTTCCATGGATATTCTTTTCTTGGTATTCAGTAGATAGCATTTTTATATATTGGTTATGAACCAATGCCCCATGATGAGATTAGGAAGCATTCTCGGCCTATGGAAAATATCTGTTTTGTATGAGATTAAAACTGAGGGCCTTTTGGGCCTGAGGCTATGACTCAAGCTACACTGAACTGGTAGTTATTACTCTACCTCTGCACTAGGAAAAGTTCTATTTTACATCTGCCTTAAGTAGCACATGTAGGCTATGGCCATCATAAACTCAGCCATTTACCCAATTAAAGATAAAGCCTGTTGATTGGAAAAAGCAGTGTTCCTAGCCAGCTATAAAACCCTTATGTATCTGCACCTGGTTAGTAAGAAGCCCTTGAAGGAAGAATTTTACATACATTAAATTGATGGAAACAGTGTACCTAGTTGTATAAAATATTGCTTCCATAGATTAATTGTATTCCTATGATTAGATTTAGTCAAATGCCATACAGCAAATATACTATAGCAAATCTTGGTCCAATAATTTACTTGAAGGATAGTTTTCAGAATAATTTGAGCAGCTCTATAATTGTGTAAATACTATTTATTGAATAATTTATTAAGTAAGCAGCATTATATTTTAAATTTTCAGCCAGCTTTACCAATAATTATGTTAAGTTTGGCTCTATAATGAAAGGTTGAGTTTTCTAATAATTATTTTAGTACATTCTCATTTTAATGTATTTCTTAGTAAGAGTCTCTGTGGGATGCTTCCAGATTTATTTTCTCTGTTCTCTATAAGGAATTTATTCCAACTCCTGTATGCATATGTATAATGGCAGAAAGCTCACAAGGTTCACAGGTGTGACCTGTCCAAACCATTCCCACTCACAACGAAAGGGGGACAGATAGTACTAGTTCTGGCATTGTTGAACTCCAGAAGAAGCATTCCTGGGCAGAACAAGGATGTGGTTACTTCCCTTCCCATCCCACCAGGATACATAAGCTTTGAGAAGGGTTTGATACACCTTTTTTGCCATGTCATGTATACTATGTTGCATTCTGCAGTTATTCACTTATCCCTATTGTATATAGACTCACCTACCAGAATGTGGGAGATTTGTCTATGGTCCTACAAGGCCAAAAAGAAAAGTCTGCCTTAGCTACCTAGAGTAGTGTTTCCCAAATGGTGTTCCGGTGAACCCTGGGGTTCCACGAAGTGAAAATAAGGGTTCTGTGAGAAAATTCCATTACAATAACATGTTATTAAAATAATAATAATAATAAATATTAAGCATTTATGAATTTTATTGAAACCAGTTTTCATTTGTGTTGATCTCATGACCTTGTTTAACATTTGTTTATTATTATCCTTACTTATTTGTGGTCTACCTTTTCAGCTCCATATATAAGACTGCTATTAGGGGTTCCACAAAATTCTTTTGAGTTTAAAAGGGTTCCATGGCCAAATAAAACTGGGAAACACTGACCTAGAGGGAGCAGCCAGGGACTTGGAGAAAATTTCCAAGACTCTATGTTGTGATAATGTATCACTTTATTTGAAGCTGATTCTTGATGTGTGTGATCATATAGAATACAGGTGAAAATCCATTCCTGTAGCAGGCCTTTTCCATCTGAATAATCTTTGACTTTGTATTTTCTCTTTTACATCTTTAGTGTTTTATTTGATGGGGGCCACTCTAAAAATTTAGTAAGTGGTCAAGGACTGCACTCTTCCATGATATTAATGGAAGAGGTACAGAGTCTAGGATGGAGGTTGGTTCAAAAAGGAGCTTGGGGTAGGGCATTGGGCTGCAGGAGGGGATGTGAGGTTTGGGAGGAAAGTTTGGGTAAAGGAAGGGGCATTTTGACCTAGGTTGGAGACTGGGGTGCAGGAAGGGGTTCAGGGTTTGGAAGGGGACCAACCAGTTAAGTAGTAGTTCTGCAGAAAAGGACCTGGGGATTACAGTGGATGAGAAGCTGGATATGAGTCAACAGTGTGCCCTTGTAGCCAAGAAGGCTAATGGCATTTTAGGTTGCATTAAGAGGAGCATTGCTAGCAGATCCAGAGATGTCATTATTTCCCTTTATTCGGCTTTGGTGAGGCCGCATCTGGAGTATTGTGTCCACTTCTGGGCCCCCCCACTACAAAAAGGATATGGACGCATTGGAGAGGGTTCCAGCGGAGGGCAACCAAAATGATTAGGGGGCTGGAGCATATGACTTATGAGGAGAGGCTGAGGGACTTGGGTCTGTTTAGTCTGCAGAAGCGAAGAGTGAGGGGGGATTTGATAGCAGCCTTCAACTTCCTGAAGGGAGGTTCCAAAGAGGATGGAAAGAGGCTGTTCTCAGTAGTGACGGATGGCAGAACAAGGAGCAATGGTCTCAAGTTGTGGTGAGAGAGGTCCAGGTTGGATATTAGGAAAAAGTATTTCACTAGGAGGGTGGTGAAGCACTGGAATGGGTTACCTAGGGAAGTAGTGGAGTCTCCCTAGACAAAGCCCTGGCCGGGTTGATTTAGTTGGAATTGGTCCTGCCTAGAGCAGGGGGCTGGACTTGATGACCTTCTGAGGTCTCTTCCAGTTCTATGATTCTATGATTCTAAGGGGTTATATTTATGGGTGCAGGTAAGGATTCTGATCTGGAGGAGGTGTGTAGAAGAGAGTGCAGGGTCAGGGAATGGATTGTGACCTGGGATAAAGGTACAGGAAGAGGTGCAGGTGTTTGAATTGTGACTGAGGGCAGGAGAGGATTGTGGCCTGGGGCAAAGGGTCTGTGAGGGGGTATAGGTACAGGAGAGGATTCTGACCTAGAGAATGTTATAGGAGGAGTTCCAGGATCTGGGAAAGATATATGAAACTGAGGAATCAGAGAGTTTGAGTGGAGGGGGGGGGGGCAGAGGGTTGGGGGTCAAAGAGGGGATTGGGTGCCAGGTGCAGACTCTGTCTGGGAGGCACTTACTAGGCAAGTTAGCAGCCCAGTGGGTCCCCCAGGCAGTCTAGAAGGTCCCTCAGGCAGGCTTCTTGCTTGCTGCACCCCACAAGCCACTCAAAGTGGTTGGCTGCAGGACCCATATGCTGTCTGTGCACAGCATGCGCCTTTAGGGGGAAGAGGTCTCTGCATGCTGCCTGTGCTGCAAGGAGGTTCAGGCTGCACCTATTGGTGTGCAGGGTTAGAGCAGCCATGCCCAAGGCTCCTGCTAGGCCATGGACTGGATCCAATGGGAATTTTACTTGGGAATAACATAGGGTATGTCTACACTACAGCACTAATTTCGAACTAACTTAATTTGAATTAGTTAATTCGAACTAAGCTAATTCAAACTAGTGCATCTAGACCTAAAAACTAATTCGAATTAGCGTTTTGCTAATTCGAACTAGCATGTCCACATTGAGTGGATCCTGAACCAAAGTTAAAGCTGGCCGGAACAGGTGCCGGCAGGGCATCAGGTTAGGAGCTGCTGCCTCAGGCTAGCTGAGGGCTGTGCTTAAAGGGACCCGACCCCCACCCCGGACAGACAGTTCTCAGGTTTCCCCGCTTGCTTGTCTACCTCGATGAGGGACAGCAAAGCAGTCCTGTCTTGGAGTTCCCTGAGGGCCCACACTCGGCACATCACAGCACCTGGCTATCAGCCTGGCTGCACTTGCCGCAGGCTGCTATCTGGGGGGGGGGGGTCAATCGGGGAGCTGTCAGGATCCAGGAGACCCTGCAGGAGAGCTTCCACCCCGAGGAGCCCGCAGAGCCACCCCAGTCCTCCTCATTGAGGGCTCGTGCCCCATTCCTCCTTCACCTCCTTCCACTTACCCCTCCCTAGCCCCCCTTCCTGATATAAAAAATAAAGGACACGTGTTCAAAACTAGAAACTCTCTTTATTTAACAAAACTGGGTGGGGGGGATTAACCTCTGGGTAGACTGGGAAAAGGAGGTGGGAGAGGGGAAGAGAAAGGGTGGGAGAGGGGAGGGGGAAACCTGGGAGGAGGGAGCTGGAAGGGGGAAGCCAGGGGAAGAAGGAGGAGGGGAAGTATAAAACTATGGTACGCCATATCTTCAGTACTGTGTACAGATGTGGTCTTCTCACCTCAAAAGATATGCTTTGACCTATGAAATGGTTCAGAAAAGGGCAACTACAATGATTAGGGGTTTGGAACAGGTCCCATATAAAGAGAGGCTAAAGAGACTGGGACTTTTCAGCTTAGAAAAGAGGAGACTGAGGGGGGATATGATAGAGGTGTATAAAATCATGAGTGGTGTGGAGAGGGTGCATAAAGAAAAGTTCTTCATTAGTTCCCATAATATAAGGACTAGAGGACACCAAATGCAATGAATGGGTAGCAGGCTTCAAACTAATAAAAGAAAGTTCTTCTTCACAAAGAAAGTAGTCAACCTGTGGAACTCCTTGCCAGAGGAGGCTGTGAAGGCTAGAACTAGAACAGAGTTTAAAGAGAAGTTAGATAAAGTCATGGAGGTTGGGTCCATGGAGTGATATTAGCCGGGGGTAGGAATGGTGTCCCTGGCCTCTGTTTGTGGAAGGCTGTAGATGGATGGAACAAGACAAATGGCTTGGTCATTGTCTTCGGTCCATCCCCTCTGGGGTAGCTGGTGTTGGCCGCTGTCAGAAGACAGGCTACTGGGCTAGATGGACCTTTGGTCTGACCCAGTATGGCCGTTTTTATGTTCTTATGTTCTAAGCTCAGGGCTCAGGGTCGGGGGTCTCACTTGACCACCTTGATTTTCATGCAAACCTGCTCCTGGGTTCGGATGTGGCCTTTGGTGGCCAGGCTGGCAGCTATCCTGCCCTAGACGGCCACTTTCCTGTGCCTAGTGCAGAGGTCGTGGATGTTGGAGGCCTCCCCCCAAACCTGGATGAGGTCCATGATCTCTGCACTAAACCAGGTGGGTGCCCGCCTCTTGCAGGCCCCGGCAGGCTCCTAGGAGCCACCAGCCTGGTCCCGAGAAGAGGCGGAGGGCTAGGTGGCAGTGGGTGGCTGGCTCATGCCGTGCCACGTGCAGGGTCTGCTGGCTGGGTGCTGGCAGGCTTGCACCTGGCACAAGCACCGTAGCCAGACCGTGCCCCTTTAAGGGCTCTGGGGCCAGAAGGGGGGCAGAAGAGTTTCCCTGGTGGTGCCCAGAGTGGTCACCAGGGCAAGCTGGGGAGGGCTAGCCTCCTACTAGTTTGAATTAAGTGGTTACACAGCCCTTAATTTGAACTACTTAATTCGAACTGGGCGTTAGTCCTCGTAGAATGAGGTTTACCTAGTTCGAATTAAGCGCTCCACTAGTTCGAATTAAGTTCGAACTAGTGGTTTGCCTGTGTAGCGCCTATGAAAGTTAATTCGAACTAACGGCTGTTAGTTCGAATTAACTTTGTAGTGTAGACATACCCTCAGAGAAGGCAGAGAATGGTTCAGCCTTGAGATACCCTGGTCACAAGGGAGAGAGAGACTTATGTTTACACCCAAGAGAGATGACGGGTAGGGGAGCCAGAAGATGGAGAGTGGGTGTCCTTGCTAAACTAATCAAGGGAAATAGAGGAACCATTGCTTGACCTATCACAAGTATCCCCAAGACTTTGAAGGGGGATATGCAGCAAATTTGAAATGCTTCCAGCTCCATAGGGAGGTGAGGGAACAACTACAAACATATTTCTATGGTTTCTCCCAAGCAAATCTCCAGAGAGATGCACAAATAGATGTTGGACTTTGAGGGATTGTGGCCAGACAGACTAACCCCATATCATCCATCTTATTTGCCTCTCTGAAGCACAGGGCAGAGAAGGAGCAATAATATCAGCATAGTCTATGCTGGCTCATCTGATCCTGAGAAGCTGAAACATAGATATGAGGAGAGATCAGGATATGTGAGACTGCCACCGGCTGGCACCTATGTTGATTCGAACACACACACAGTCCCTGAGAGGAATTTCCCACTGAGAAAACAATGTCCTGTACTTCCAATTTAATCATCTCAAATCTCTCTTACAAGTGTAAATTAAGTTCACAACTCTCTTGTAAGAACTGGTCTCACAGCAGACAGACCAGCATCAATTGGCATGACAGATAAGAAAGAGAAATACGTGACCCCATGAGTATAAAAGATGGGCCCAGCATACACTCACTTTGAGTGTCATTCTACCCTGTACCTGCTGGTCGGGTTAGGTGTTTGACCTCCCGAGGTTCTATGGGGACGCCCACCTCGTATTTTCGTCTTTCCTAGGAATTGAGGGACCGGCCCTGGCCTGACATGCTGGAGTCGAGAGGCACTGAAGGGGGTAAAAATGGTACCTGGATGTGGTCCTCTGTCTTAAGTGTACACATAGAAAGAGTAAGCTGTTACTTGGTACCATTATTTCTATTTTTCTATCTTTATCTTCTTTGTAACCATTTTTAAGACCTATATTTTGCTAATAGTTAAGAAATAGAACAATAGCCATTGCAACCATATGATTTATAAGCTTCCTCAAATAAACCTGTAACTGTTTAAGCTTTAACCTGCCTCCTTCAGTTGCTGTAACAGAACCAAGCACAATTTAAAAGAACTTCAGCCGGTCATAAAGGGACAGTTATAGGAAGAGCTTGGGCGTTTGGATCTGTGTCACTCCCAGGTGACAGGATCCACTGGGGCATCTTTCAGTCTTTCTCCAAGGCTGCCCGCTGCGAAGGAATTATGAATTCTAGCAGCTGAAATCTAAGATGTAATAAGCTCTTCCTATATAACGGGGCGTCTGTTGGCCTGCTGGCCACCCTCTGCGATGGGACCCCGGTCCTAGCAGTAAAGGCACGGACGTTAAACCTTTTCTCGGAAACATACACACACACACTGCCCTGACCGTCGGCTGACAGGGATTGGTGTAAAAGCCTTAACAATATATTTGTTTTGATTTGTTTTAAATTTCTTTTGGCTTTTCAGTAGAAAAGATCAGATCCATCATTCCCAATAGAATACCTGTCATGGCTTGTATAGTAGATCTCCCAGAAAATGTAAATTAACTAAAAATCACACAAACATTTTCTGAAATACAAGATTTACTTTTTTGAGTTGGTTTTAGTTTAAAAACATCAAGTTTGTGCTAGAACCCTCTGTAAAAATATGTTCTGAGTTAAAACCCACCAACTTTAAATTTTCTTAAATATTTCTAATTGTAGTACGGTTAATTTATATAAAGGAAAAATTAACTGACTGGAAACAGTAAAAATCACTGCACATAAAGGAATCCAAACACATCAGCTACATTTTTTAAAAATAATTGGTTTTCCTACTGTTACACATGTAAAAAAAAATAAGCTTTTATTGTAACTATAGTAGGTTCAGACAAATGTGAAATTCAAGTTGACTATCATTAAAAATCAAATATTTTACACTTTAGTTTCCTTCTAGTCACTATTTTTGGGGCAGCTCTATTCAGTGAGAGGCCAGCAGGAGTTCTGTCTGAGTATGAGTTAGGAATCTGAATAATTGTTTGAGTGGGTGAATGGAGATGGGTAAGTAGCTGAGGAGTAAGTAAATAAAATAATCAGTGCTTTTGTTGTGCTTGATAGTTTGCTATATTTACTTATTTGCTCTTGGCAGATTACATTTTCCTTCCCAATCTCTTAGCGTAGAAAAAAGGCAGATAGAGTTGAGTTTGCTATGAAGACTAAACTTTGCATTACTCTGAGTCGGGACTTCTTTGGATCACACACGCCCCACTGCTTCTACAATGGAAGTGAAGCCGGTACTTGAAGGTCCCAGAATACAAAGTGATACCTTCCCTTTATGTGATCCCACAGAAGTTTTTCCAAAGGGTTCCAATTTTGCAGGAGTGGGATGGGCAATATAGGGGAGTGAACCACACTGCCACACTATTTTCTCCCCAGTCTGCAGTGGAAAGACTTCTGCAGTTACTTACAAGTTACAACACCTGCAGTTACTTAAAAGGCTCTCTCTCCTACTGTGAAATTCCTTCCCTTTCAAAGGTATTTGTAGGCTTTGAAGCCCCTCACCCTAAAACTCCCAGAAGAAGAGGGACCAACTGACAATGCAGAAGCAAGGGGCCTCCTCTCGAATAGATATTCCCTCAGATCTTCTAGTTATAAAGCCAAATGCTACCTAGTCCCTGATGGAAGAATTGAAATGAAACTGGGACACCTCTTCAGATGGCTTCAATGGAGCTATGACAATTTGTGACAGTTGGGGATTTGCATATATGGGTGCAAACTTATACTTTTAATACCCTAAAATGACTGTTCCTGTTTGTGGGAACTCTGGACTGTGTTTCATTCATTCACAGCAGCAACAGCACCTAATCACAAAAAGGGGTTCCACTTAATTTTTCCAGATATTATTTTTTAAAGTAGAATAAACAGACACTCAAGCATTCTATATAGAAGACTATCATCCATTAATGAAAATAATACTTTCCTTACCCCACAAGGCAGTTGTGTGATTAAATTCAATAAGAATTGTGAGGCACCAAAATATTAAAGTGGTGAGAGCCATAGAAATGTCTATGAATAACAAAAATAAGAAGTACTGAACTGGATAACTGTAGCCGGCCAGAGTAAATTTAAGGTCTGACACTGGGTTCCCAAAGTACAAAGGACGCCACACAGGTATCTGTCAAACACAAATAGTTTATTTCTTGGCAGCTAACAGCTGTTCCCCATAAATAGAAGAACAATATAACAAAGAAGCGGCATATTTTACGTCCCTTCGTGCAAGCCTGGGACACCGGGTAGGCTACGGACGAAGTGGGAGGTTGTCTCAGCTTCCGAGGCACCGGTACCCAAAGCCCATCGGTGAAGTCTGATTTGCTAAGCTCTGAGGCAGCCTTAAATACAGTTTTCCTGTCCTGTTCGGCAGTTTGGAAATTTCCAGAGATTACTTATTAGTGCTGATGTAGAACTTAGCTGTTAGTTATCAATCTGGTTCTGATCTGGATTTTCTTGTCCTTTAGCCCTGTTTACGTGATCAGAAATGTTCTTGCCCTTTACCCTTATCTCATACTTGTTCTTGCTATACTGGCAACAATGCTTATCTTAAGTGGTGTATGTTCCCAAAGACTTGCTTCTGGCTCCTCAGATATAGGGAAAAGGGAAAGGGGGAAAAGAATGCAGGCCTCACCACCCCTAAACTATCACGTACAAAGTTCTTCCGCAATTGACCACTACAATAACTTACACACACAATTTAATCAGACTGACTCTTGATTATGGCACATATAGTAGAAACTCTAAATTGGTCAATATTAAGCAGAACAATTCAATTCTCTTGGATTACCGAGAAGCACTTTAAAGATAATGATGATTAAGCAGAAGAAAGCAAGTCTAATAAAAATTACTAATTACAAAAATGTAAGTATACTCAGATTCCTTTATAATATAACATCGCCAAGGGTGGCCCGTGAGCATAGGCAGACTAGGTGGTCACCTAGGGTGCCACCGGCCCGGGCACCCAATGATGACATCACGGGGCCCTGGGCGCCCCATGATTACATCATAGTCATTGACGGCCGTGCAGGTGGGGGCGCCGATCTCGCCTTCCGCCTGGGGCACCAGCTGCTACAGCCAGCCTTGGGCCACTCCTGAACATCGCTCACTTGATATTTCTGAAACACCTGATTAAGTTACAGTAAAATAAAGATGAAATTTATAATTGAAAGACAATTTATTTATTTTCTATCAGGGACTAAAACAATTGGAATTGGAAACTTGAGTTTAATCTGAGATCTTTCAAGTCAGCATCAGAAATGCAGGATTGGAAGGCTCCCGTCTGCACTAAAGCAGGCTCAATTATGCATAGACCATCCCCGAAAGATGTTTGTCTGACTTCACCTTAAACACTTCCTGTAACGGGGAATCCAGAACCTCCCTTGGTTACCTATTCCAGTACTTAACTATCCTTATAATTAGAAGGTTTTTTCTAATATCTTCCATAAATCTTAATCCAAAGATTAAGCCCATTTCTTCTTGGCCTACCTTCAGTGGATATGGAAAGTAACTAACACAGCATATGCAGGCTGGGTGACTAAAAGATGGCTGGCTGACAATTCCTTCCACTTCCAAAAAAAATTATTTTTTTTTCCTTTGAACCAAAAATGATTAATTTTTTTGACAGATTGAAATGTTGAAACAAATATTCATCTAGGGTCTAATGAAACATTGTCCTGAAATGAAATGTTTCATTTGGATTTCAATTTGGACTTTTACATATTTCTGAATTTAAAGTGATCCTCCGAGTACCTAATACTTCAGAAAGAAATTGTTTTGAATTGCAATGTTTCTTTTTTAAAATGTTGAAACAAAACACTTCCTGTCAAAGGTAGGGGCCCGGGCAGAGAGAGGTGCATCCTGGAGGTGAATGCCTGGCTGCGAGGATGGTGTCGCCAGGAGGGCTTCGTCTTCCTTGACCACAGGGTGCTCTTCCAGGAAGGACTGTTTGGCAGAGATGGAGTTCACCTTTCCAGGAGCGGGAAGGCCTTGTCTGGACACAGACTGGCTAACCTTGTGAGGAGGGCTTTAAACTAGGTTCGACGGGGACAGGTGAGCAAAGCCCACAGGTAAGTGCTGAATGTGTGGAACTGGGAGATAGGTTGGAAATGGGGGGGACTACGGACTATAATGGCAAGGAGAAAGGAGAGTCAGGGCACAACAGGGAGGCAAGATCAAATCAGTATCTTAGATGCCTATATACAAATGCGAGAAGTATGGGTAATAAGCAGGAAGAACTGGAATTCCTAACAAATAAATACAACTATGACATCATTGGTATTACAGAAACCTGGTGGGATGGGATGCATGATTGGAATGTTGGTATGGAAGGGTACGGCTTGCTCAGGAAGGACAGACAGGGAAAAAAGGGAGGAGGGGTTGCCTTGTATATTAAAAATGTACACACTTGGACTGAAGTGGAGATTAACATAGGAGATAGCTGTGTAGAGAGTCTCTGGGTTAAGCTAAAAGTAAAAAATGAGGGTGATGTCATGCTAGGAGTCTACTACAGGCCAACTAGCCAGGTGGAAGAGGTGGATGAGGCCTTTTTTAAACAATTAACAAAACTATCCAAAGCCCAAGATTTGGTGGTGATGGGGGACTTCAACTATCCAGACATATGTTGGGAAACTAACACAGCGGGGCACAGGCTATCCAATAAGTTTCTGGACTGCATTGGAGACAACTTTCTGTTTCAGAAGGTTGAAAAAGCTACCAGAGGAGAAGCTGTTCTGGATTTGATTTTAACAAATAGGGAGGAACTAGCTGAGAACTTGAAAGTGGAAGACAGTATGTGGGACAGTGATCATGAAATAATAGAGTTCATGATCTTAAGGAAAGGTAGACGGGAGACCAGCACAATTGAGGTAATGGATTTCAGGAAGGCAGATTTTGATAAGCTCAGAGAATTGTAGGTAAGGTCCCATGGGAAGCAAGACTGAAGGGAAAAACAACTGAGGAGAGTTGGAAGTATTTCAAAGGGACGTTGTTAAGGGCCCAAAAGCAAACAATTCCGCTGTGTAGGAAAGATAGAAAATATGGCAAAAGACCAGCTTGGCTTAACAAGGAGATCTTGCATGATCTCAAAATAAAAAAGGAGTCCTATAAAAAATGGAAACTAGGACAAATAACAAAGGATGAATATAGGCAAGCAACACGGGAATGCAGGGGCAAGATTAGAAAGGCAAAGGCACAAAATGAGATCAAACTAGCTGCAGGCATAAAGGGAAACAAGAAGACCTTTTATAAATACATTAGAAGGAAGAGGAAGACCAAGGACAGGGTAGGCCCACTGCTTAGTGAAGAGGGAGAAACAGTAACAGGAAACTTGGAAATGGCGGAGATGCTCAATGACTTCTTTGTTTCGGTCTTCACCGAGAAGTCTGGAGGTGTGCCTAACGTAGTGAATACAAGCAGAGAGAGGGTAAGTTTAGAAGATAGGATACACAAAGAACAAGTTAAAAATCACTTAGGAAAGTTAGATGTCAGCAAATCACCAGGTCCTGATGAAATGCATCCCAGGATACTCAAGGAGCTGATAGAGGAGGTATCTGAGCCTTTAGCTATGATCTTTGAAAAATCATGGAAGACAGGGGAGATACCAGAAGACTGGAGAAGGGCAAATATTGTGCCCATCTATAAAAAGGGGAATAAGAACAACACAGGAAACTACAGACCAGTCAGTTTAACGTCTGTCCCAGGGAAGACAATGGAGCAGGTAATTAAGGAAATCATATGCAAACACTTGGAAGGTAATAAAGTGATAGGGAATAGCCAGCATGGGTTTGTGAAGAACAAGTCATGTCAAACTAATCTGATAGCTTTCTTTGATAGGATAACGAGCCTTGTGGATAAGGGAGAAGCGGTGGATGTCATATACCTAGACTTTAGTAAGGCATTTGATACGGTCTCGCATTATATTCTTATTGATAAACTAGGCAAATATAACTTAGATAGGGCCACGATAAGGTGGGTGCATAATTGGCTGGATAACCGTAGTCAGAGAGTTGGTGTTGTTAACGGTGCTAAATCCTGCTGGAAAGGGATAACAAGTGGAGTTCCGCAAGGGTCTGTTTTGGGATCTGTACTGTTCAATATCTTCATCAATGATGTAGATATTAGGATAGAGAGTACGCTTATTAAGTTTGCAGATGATACCAAACTGGGTGGGGTTGCAACTTCTTTGGAGGATAGGGACATAATTCAAAATGACCTTAGCAAGTTAGAGAAATGGTCAGAGGTAAACAGGATGAAGTTTAATAAAGAGAAATGCAAAGTATTCCACTTAGGAAGGAACAATCAGTTCCATACATACAAGATGGGAAGCGACTGTCTAGGAAGGAGCATGGCGGAAAGGGATCTAGGGGTCATAGTGGACCACAAGTTGAATATGAGTCAACAGTGTGATGCTGCTGCAAAAAAAGCAAATATGATTCTAGGTTGTATCAACAGGTGTGTTGTAAGCAAAACTTGTGAAGTCATTCTGCCGCTCTACTCTGCACTAGTTAGGCCTCAGCTGGAGTACTGTGTCCAGTTCTGGGCGCCACATTTCAAGAAAGATGTGGAGAAATTGGAAAGGGTACAGAGAAGAGTGACAAGAATGATTAAAGGTCTAGAGAACATGACCTATGAAGCCAGGCTTCATGAACTGGGCTTGTTTAGTTTGGAAAAAAGAAGATTAAGGGGGAACATGATAGCGGTTTTCAAATATCTAAAAGGGTGTCACAAGGAGGAAGGAGAAAATTTGTTCCTCTTGGTTTCTGAGGACAGGACAAGGAGTAATGGGCTTAAAGTGCAGCAAGGGAGGTTTAGATTGGACATTAGGAAAAAATTCCTAACTGTCAGGGTGGTCAAATATTGGAATAAATTGCCAAGGGAGGTGGTGGAATCTCCCTCTCTGGAGATATTTAAGAACAGGTTAGATAGACATCTGTCAGGGATGGTGTAGACAGAGCTTGGTCCTGCCTTGAGGGCGGGGGGCTGGACTCGATGACCTCTCGAGGTCCCTTCCAGTCCTATGATTCTATAACACTGATTTTTTGACAACCCTCCCCCCCCTTTGGCAAAACTGTCACAAATTCATGAAACATTTTCATGTCACTGAGTCTGTATTTTTGTAAACAAACATGCAAAATAAAACAAAACAAAACAAACAGTTTATCAAAAATATTACCCCAGTTTTATTCACGTCTATCTTTGTACAGTGCCAGAACCACAGAATCTAACCAAGTCCTCCGAGGGCTACCTTAATGTAAATATGAGTGCAGCAGTTTGTTCACTCAGAGACCGTCTCTCTTCATAGCTGAAGGTAAAACAAAACTTGTAGATGAGTCACATCTGTGGTCTGTATTTATTTCAATATAATTCTAATGGTAACTGATCATTTTCTTTCCATTGTTCTTCCAGTTCCACCCTCTGTTCCCTGATGTGTACAGATGACAAAATATATCACCTCTTACTCTGACTGCTGTCTGATCATTATTTGAAAAAACCCCATCTCAGCAAAGAAACCTTTATGCAGCACATAACTGAAGTAACTTGTGGATTGTAGACAGTAAGAATCCTGTCTGTAAAAGAGTAGAGAGAGAGTGTTGCAGTGCAATCCTCTGAAAGTGGCAGATTTATTTTATTTGTTGTTGCATTTTGCATAACATTGCAAATGCACAGAGGGGTCTCCATGGAGATGAAAAAGGTGCAGAATGAAAATGTAAGCCACTGGTATGCTGAAACTAACCTTGAAAATAGAGACACTACATGCTACCGGGGGACAAGAACACATTATAAAACTCAGAAAAAATCATACTGTAGACTTGACTAAAATAACTAGTGTTAAATTCATTCAATGCAGCCAAAATACAACAGAGATCTAAATTCACCTAACAGCCTTGTGAGTTAATTTTATAGTATGGACTGCAATGAGGAAATGTTTACTTTCAACAGCATTGTCTCTCATAAATCACCATATGCAAAATGATTTATTTTTAAGCTTTCATTAGTATGACCAGGAAACAGCTTTGTTATTAAAGGATGATCTACTATATATTTGAGAGAGTAAGTTTGTCTGTGAGCAAGTGTCCGTCCATTTGTTCAAGAACTCCTCCTTAATGGTAAGAGCTAGGACTAGCAATTTTGGTATACAGATTCCTCTTATAACTTAAAGCAAGGTAGGGGTTTAGTTGAGGTGGAGTAGGTTAAGCTCCTCCTCCCCCAATGCATACAGCAATGCCTAAAACCATCCAGAAAAGAGACAGAATCATAGAACACTAGAACTAGAAGGGACCTCGAGAGATCATTAAGTCCAGACCCCTGCCCTCATGGCAGGACCAGGCAGTGTCTATATCATCCCTGATGATAACCTGCACTTAAATATCTCCAGTGATGGAGATTCCATAACTTCGGTAGGCAATTTATTTCAGTGTTTAACCACCCGGACAGGCAGGAAGTTTTTCCTAATGTCCAACCTAAACCTCTTTTACTGCAGTTTAAGCCCACTGCTTCTTGTCCTATCCTCAGAGACCAAGAAGAACAATTTTTTCACCTCCTCCCTGTGACACCCTTTTAGATACTTGGAAACTGCTATCCTGTCTCCTCTGTCTTCTCTTTTCCAACCTAAACAAGCCCAATTCCTTTAGCCTTGCTTCATAGCTCATGTTTTCTATACCTTTAATAATTTTTGTTGCTCTTCTCTGGACCTGCTCCAGTTTCTCCACATCTTTCTTGAAATGTAATGTCCAGAACTAAACACAATACTCCAATTGAGGCCTAATCTGAAGAGTAGAGTGGAAGAATGACTTCTCATGTCTTGCTCAAAACACTCCTGCTAATGCATCTTGTATGCATCATGTTTGCTTTTTTTGCAACAGTGTCACACTGTTGACTCATATTTAGCTTGTGGTCCACTGTGATCCCTAGATCTCTTTCTGCAGTACTCCTTCCTAGACAATCACTTCCCCTTCTGTATGTGTGGAACAGATTGTTCTTTCCTAAGTGAAATACTTTGCATTTGTCCTTATTAAACTTCATCCTATTTACCTGAGACCATTTCTCTAGTTTATTCAGCTCATTTTGAATTTTGACCCTATCCTTGAAAGCACTTGCAACCCCTCCAAGCTTGGTACCATCTGCAAACTTAATAAGCGTACTATCTATGCCAGTACCTAAATCTTTGCTGAAGATATTGACAGAACTGGTCCCAAAACAGATCAAAACAGATCCCTGTAATACCCCACTTGTTATGCTCTTCCAGCATAATTGTGAGTCATTAATAACTACACTCTGAGAATGGTTATCCAGCCAGTTATGCACCCACCTTATAGTAGCCCCATCTAAGTTGTATTTGTCTAATTTATTGATAAAAAGGGTATGTGAGACTGTATCAAATGCCTTACTAAAATCCAGTAAGGTGAGAGGCAGGTGAGAGAGGCTAGCTCGGGATGTCCCCTCCCCCCAGCTGGGACTGCCCTAACCCCAACCCTCCCCCTGCCCGGTGTCCTTTAGGCTGGGCTGGGAGCCTGCTGCTTCCCCACTTCCATTCACATGGGAACATTGCTCACTGTTACTTTTTGGTTAGGGAGTGGGGGAAAGTGAACAGTTGGCTCTATTCCTCACTCTGGCTGGGAAGCACAGGAGGGCAGATGTACCTGGACCTGCCCTGGCCAGGGAACATGAACCCCTCCTCCAGCTGTGCCTTGCTTCTCACCAGGCCCCCACATCCTCTGGTGAGAGAGGGCGAGGGTAGCCCTCTCTCCCCAAGGCAGCCTGCACACTGAACTCCTCGTCCCCAGCCCCACCCCAGAACAATGATTTAAATGAAAAAACAAAAACAAAAATTGAGTTTAGGACCTGCCTGCCAGGTAAATGCCAGGTAAATCTAGTAAACCATATTAAAGGTATCTGCATTTTCCTGATTTTAGCATTCATTGGATTACTAAAGACAGAAGAGAGCTTCTTTGACATTATTTGCATGCGTCAGGGTGATTGCAATTAATTGATTCGGGCTTTGAAACTGCACTCATTTTTTCCTCTGCAAAATTCATTTGTAAAGTCTTCATTTCATCTGGAGTGGTTGAAAGCAAATTCTGGCTATCAGTGTATACAGACTTGCCCTCGCTTGTTCTTTCTTTTCATGCACCACTGACATGATTTTCTCATTCCTCTTGCCACAGAGGCATTAATGATTTTTAAACAAGAAAAGATAGAACTACACTATTTTCCTGATCATTTTCCATTTGAGTAGCAAATTACTAGATTTTTTTAATCATCACTCTTCAGCCCCTATTTGCTTTGCCCAAATGGCACAGTGAATTTTGAACTTCACTGAGCTTTTGATGAAGATGTACACTGTTGATTTTTATAAAAGCCTCTGAACCTGTCTCTTGCTTTATTAGTGTCCTTGTAATCATAGTGTGTGCTCCTGTTAATTTTTTGAGGGTACATTTGACCCTGCAGTAAATTTGATGGCTTTTTAGCACAAGCCCAGATTTGCTTTTCATTAAAAAGTTAGAGACCTATAGAGGATTCCTTCTCAGCATACTGCGCTTTGTGATGCCAAACTTAATCCTACTTGCATATGGAAGATAACACTTGACCATTCGGTAGGGTATGTCTACACAGCAAAGTTATTTAGAAATAACAGCCGTTATTTCGAAATAACTTACTAGTGTCTACACAGGCAAACTGCTATTTCGAAATAAAATCGAAATAGCAGAGCGCTTATTTCGAATTTGGTAAACCTCATTCTATGAGGAATAACGCCAAATTCGAAATAGCTATTTCAAAATAAGTTCTGTGTAGACACATATCGAAATAGGGGGCCGCCAGCCTTCCAAGGGTGCCCTAGTGGCAACTCTAGCCTCAGCCAAGAACACTCCTCTCCTTCCCCCACTCCCTGGAGCCCTTAAAGGGGTTGACTCTGGCTATTGTGCCTGTGCCAGCTCCAAGCCTGCCAGCCCAGAGCCAGCAGTCACTGCTCCTGACCCAGTGGCCCAAAACATGAGCCAGCAAGCCACTGGCAGCCAGCCCTCCACCACTCCCCAGGAGCAGTCTGCCAACTCCCAGGACCTTGGCAGGGCCCGGAGAAGGTGGGTACCTTCCTGGTCCAGGGTGGAGATCATGAACCAGAGCACGCAGAGACAAAATGTTTTGCTGTCCCTCATTGAGGTAGACAAGCAAGCAGGGAAACCTGAGAACTGGCTGGCCGGGGGGAAAGTAGGAGGGTCCCTTTAAGCACAGACCTCAGATAGCCTGAGGCAGTAGTCCCACACAATAAGTCCTTACCTGGTGCCCTGCCGGAACTGGTTATGGCTGGCCTTAAATGAGATTCAGAGTCCACTCAGTGTGGTCGCGCTATTTCGAAATAGCAAAATGCTATTTTGAAATGCATTTTGTGTGTAGACATGTTATTTTGAAATAAGCTATTTTGAAATAACATAGTAGAGTAGACATACCCTTAGATACAAAATAAATATTTTTCACCTTCACATTTGTTACTTAAGAACACAATAACAGCCATACTGAGTCAGACCAAAATTCCATGTGACTCTGTATCCTGTCTTCCAATAGTGGTCAATTCCAGGTGCTTCAGGTGGCAGAAGAGATAATTGTCAAGTGATCCATCCCCTGTTACCTAGTTCCTGCTTTTGGAAAACTGAACTAATAGCCATTTGTCTAGTTCTTTTTTGAATGCTATTATAATCTTAGCCTTCAGAAAATCATCTGTTTCCAGAGGTTGCCTGTAAATGGTGTGAAGAAATGCTTCTTTTGTATGTTTTAACCCTGCTGCTTATTATTTGATAATAAACTTGGTGCCACCATGTTAGAGTGATTTTTGCATTTTAAATGAAAGCATAAATCAGAGAGAACTTATGCCAGCATATATGAAACACTACTTTAATACACAAAACAGAGAAAGCATAAAGGTGGGGGTGTAAAAGCAACACATTTTAGTTTGAACTCCTCCCAGGACCAAGGATGGTTAGTATAGACTGAGAATTAGTAGTGGGCTATGGTGTCTTCACATCAGTCACTGGTAATTGGCACTGAATGATAATTGGCGCTCTCATCAGAATCTGAACTCCTCTTCAGAAAAAAGGTCAAGGTGTTTTAACTGGCCTAAGAAATCATTTCTTGGTGTTACTTTATCATGTGGTCATCACTTACCTGAAAATTGATCTCTTTGCATTGACACATTGTAACTTTAGTTCACAAGGTTTTTAAAGTGGTGAACACACAGCGAGAAAAACTACCATCATTCCTCTGAGTGCTGTACAGCATTTTAGTGCACTGCCTAATAGCTTTTCTCCTCTGTAAGAGCCAGCTTTGTTCATGATTATGTGGTTAGTGGGTTTGCGATTATGATCTTTTTATTTTGCTTTTATCTTAATTGCTCAGTCACTTGTCCTTCAAACAAATCATCTTTCATGTGAGTTGCTGCTTCACCCAATATAGCCTGTTTTGTCTCAGTAAACACATGTTTTCACGTTCAGACAATCGGCCATGGATAATCACCATCGTCAGCATCTCTGGGAAAGAAGTGACATTATATCGGGTACAAATAAAACAAAGAAGCAAGAATCCATTATCATATCTGACTTTCAGATCTCATACAAATTTGAAGAGGCTAAGCATTCCTACAGACAAAAAATCAAGCACAGCAGTTAAGTCAGTGTACAGAAATTAAAACTGAAAAAAAAAATGTTGAGCAGGAAAATGAAGTCTCTGGATCAACATGAATAAAATAATCATAAATGTGTTCATCCCTCAGCAATATCATAACATTGTAAAGGTGGAGATAGTACAGTCATAAATACAGATAGAGAAACCTGTATACCGAGGACTGACTCCAGCTAACAATGGTGAATTCAGTGTGGAAATTAATTACCATTCCATGGTGAAACAGGGAACTGACCATCAGTGAAAGAAAGGAGAGAAGCAATTCTAGGGCATGAACTAAAACCTGTTGAGTAGAAATACTCCTCCCTCTGACCTCAGTGGGTTTTGGATTAGGCCTGTAGAAACAAAACAGAACAAAATGAGAAAGAGCATCCTAGAAAACAGTAAGCAACACAGCACAGAAGCCACACACACACTAAAACAATGCAGGCAAGTTCTGAAGGAAATCAAGGGTAATTAGGGACTTCACATAATACAAGGACCCAGTTAATATTTGTAGCCTCACAAAACAGCACCTGCAGGCATTGAATATGGAAGCTGAAATAAATTATGAGCCGCGGCTGATCTCTAAAAGGAAGCAAAATTGTCCCTTCAGTTAGAAAATCTGGTAAATTGAGCCAATTGAGAGCAAATCTGTTCTATAGAAAACTAATTTTTCATACATGCAGGTTTAGATTAATGTTCTGTCAGGTTAAACAGAATGTACTGGATTTTTATAATCAAATCGTTGAATTTAATATGATAGTGCTTGCTAGAATGTTTGTTGGCAAGAGGGGAAGAAAGCTGAATATGCCAGAAATTATATAACCCAACTGTGATTCTGATACACTACTAGAAATAATTTGAATGCAGGCAATAATGTTAATAGAATTTAATGGTCATATGTGATCAAAATAAAATTAGATCTCATAATTTTATGGGTAAGCTTCCTGAAATTAATCTTCCTTTGTATGCTTTAAGAATTGGAAAACCTGATTTTTAGTTGCTGAGTACATGTATTATTTGCCTAAAATTGCTGGTGGTTCTTTTTATAAAATTGTTTAGTGAAAGTGTGTTGAACAGCAAGCATTGATATAAGCAGGGGCTGAACTGCTGCTTGCTGTCAGCCAGCTAAAAGGAGGGGTGGGTATGCCCACTACAGTTATTTAGCTATGCAAGGTAATTAACTGTTAACTGTTGACATGTAAATACTGCTCAGAAGAGAATCTGAGGTGTGGCTATGTAAATCCCATTCAGCCAGGGCTGATGGAAGGTCAGTGTTGGAATGGAATGTGGAGAAGTGTATATAATTTGGGACTGTTGTGAGGGTAACTAATCATGCTATCCCTAAATGTGGGAACTGTAAAACATGCCACCAGTGCCTGCAGGAGAGATACCACCATCATGGTAAGAGGTCTCAGAAGAACAAGCCTCCCTCCTCCCAGAGTTGAGTGAACAGAGCTGGGGGAAAGGGTTAAAGGGTTTGAGTCAGCCTGCTTCACACCTGCCAGGTGTGAGCTATAAGACTGGCCCAGCCTGCACCTTTCCCCCTTTGTTTTAAGGATAGACCTAAAGCAGACTCTCTGAGGAGTCTTTTCTTTTGCCAGTCCAGCTGGTGGCTAAAGAGTTGAAATCACTGAGAGCTGAAATCACTGGTTTGGCTGAGTACCAGACCTGTTGCACCAGTGAAGTAGCGGCGACCAGCGGCGTGGTGTGGAGCGGCGGCAGGTGAGGAGTGGCAACCAGCGGTGTGGTGTGGAGTGGTGGCAGGTGAGGAGTGGCAACTAGCAGCGTGGTGTGGTGGCAGGCGAGGAGCGGCGACCAGTGGTGTGGCGTGGAGCAGTGGCAGGTGAGGAGTGGCGACTAGCGGTGTGGTGTGGAGCGGTGGCAGACGAGGAGCGGCGACTAGCGGTGTGGCGTGGCGTGGCGCGGCGGCAGGCGAGGAGCGGTGACCAGCGGCGTGGCGCGGTGGCAGGCGAGGAGCGGCCATCAGCGGCGTGGCATGGAGCAGCGGCAGGTGCCCAGTGGAGCATCCAGAGACATGGAACGAGACAGTTGGTGGAGCATGGGTTTCGTATAAGGTGCCCCCTATCTATCTCCTGACCCCCATTTCTACCCAGCTTCGGAGGTGAAACCCTCCGGGTGAACTTTGGGACTCTGCGTGGCACGGACCAGGGACAGAGACCTTTGGGGTGTCGGACTTTTAGGACTTCAGGTGATTCTTGGCTGGGATGGAGGCTTGGCTCATGTTTGAGGTTATGAACTCTGTTTGTGGTGTTTTCCCCCAAGTTAATGTTTCATTAAATGTTTCTTTCCTACACTCAGATTCAGTGCTTGCGAGTGGGGAAGCATTGCCTCTCAGAGGTGCCCAGGGGTGTGTGAATTTCCCAGATTACTGGGTGGGGGCTCGAGCCGGTTCTATGTGTGATGGCCCCAAGATATTGAACCCAACCCTGGTTACTGCCAGGCCTACCCAGCAGAAGGGTTACATCAATAACACATTCTTATGATATATATCCCTGTCTGACAGGAAATATGTAATCCTGTTTTGAGGTCAGAAATAATACACTAATATGCATGGACAGTTCATAATCTACCATAGGACCTTTAAAGTTGTTTTTATATATTTAGGGTAGCACACAAATATACAGTACTAGGAAATTTCCATAGAAATGTAGCCGTGTTAGTCTGGGGTAGTTGAAGCAAAATGCAGGACAATGTAGCACTTTAAAGACTAACAAGATGGTTTATTAGATGATTATTAGATCATCTAATAAACCATCTTGTTAGTCTTTAAAGTGCTACATTGTCCTGCATTTTGCTTCAGGAAATTTCCAAACATTCAAGAAAGGATGGTTCTTGTCCTGAGGATCCTACAAGAAAACAGAGCTTTGAAGAAGGGGAACAACAAGTGATCTCTAAGGGCATGTCTACATTGGGGTTATTTCAAAATAACTCCCCTTATTTTGGTGGGGTTGCCGTGTTAGTCTGAATCTGCAAAAACAACGTGAAATCTTGTGGCACCTTATAGACTGACTATAACGTTTCCCAAACTATGGGCTGCGGGAAAAGAATACCGGGCCGCAGTGTGGCTGCCAGTGTGTTCTGGGCTCCCGGACTACCTGTGCAGAGCCGGGTTCCCCAAGCCATCAGCTGCGCTGGGTGGATGCAGCCGTATGTTTCAGGCTCCCGGCAGAGGCATAGTGAGGGTTACCAGGTGAGCTCTTATTGCTGGCTGTGGGGGTGGGGGGATTGGATACGGGCTGCAGGGAAGCAGGGTCAGGGCAGCGTAGCTTCCCGGGAGAGATAGGGAGGGGAACTGGCCAGTGGAAGCAGGGCTGGCGGGAGGGGGCAGCGGGAGCAGTGGGGCTGGCCAGGGGAGATGGGGGGGGCAGGAACCGGCTGGCGGGGGCAGTGAGGCTGGCTGGGGGAGATTGCAGGGCTAGCTGGGGAACCGGTCAGCGGAAGCAGGGCTGGCCGCGGGAGCAGGGGCAGTGGGCTGGCCAGGGGAGATTGTGGGGCGGGGGAAACCGGCTGGTGGGGGCAGTGAGGCTGGCTGGAGAACTGGCTGGTAGAAGCAGGGCTGGCCGGGGGGGAGGGGTGGCAGGCGCAGTGGGGCTGGCCATGTGAGATCGCAGGGGCGGGGTGGATCTGGTTGGTGGGAGCAGTGGGGCTGGCCGGGAAGGATAGGTGGAGGTGAGGAGAACCGACCAGCGGAAGCAGTGATGGCAGGGACAGCAGGGCTTGCCAGGGGAGATCGGGAGAGAATTGGCTGGCGGGGACAGCGGGACTGGGGGGGGGGGGCGGAAGGTGGTGGGGGAGGAGGGAGAGAATCAGACAGCGGGGAATGGAACAGTTCAGGGTGCACGCAGATCCTGAATACGAATGTAAAAGCAGTGCCTTTTAAATATCTCCACTGATGACAGTGAGGTTTAAAGGCACTACAACGTGTCAGAATGGAGAGCACCTGGTGCATTCACCATCCAGAATGAGAATATGGATAAACAATTCCAAAGATGGTGTCAGCTTTTGGAAAATAAATGAGCCCCTTTTCAATACACGATGTGGTGGTACAGGGTTTTATTGGATTACAGTCAATTTTTCCAATCCATATTCCCTTAACTTGCTAGTAAGAATATTGTGGGTGGCCGTATCAAAAGCTTTGCTAAAGCTGGCCCTAGGGGCTTTGGGAGGACCAAAACCAATGTATTTGTATATTCATCATTTGCTTAATGAATATGCAAATATGCGAATGAATGTTACCAGTCCTCCGAAAGCTTGTGAATGGATTTACTGGTCCCCATGTCAAAAAGTTTGGGAACCCCAGGACTAACAGATTTATTGGAGCATAAGCTTTTGTGGACAAAGACCCACTTCATGCATCTGATGAAGTGGTCTTTGCCCACAAAAGCTTATGTTCCAATAAATCTGTTAGGGTATGTCTACACATCAAAGTCAATTTGAAATAACAGCTGATATTTCGAATTAACTTTAACAGCGTCTACACAGGCAATAATAAATAAATTTGAAATAGCGGAGCACTTATTTCGAATTTGGTAAACCTCATTCTACGAGGAATAATGCCAAATTTGAAATACCTAATTCAAAATACGCACTGTGTAGACACTTATTTCGAAATAGAGGGTCTCCAGCCCTTCCCAGTTTCCCCTGGTGGCCACTCTGGGCCAAACCAGGAAAACTCCTCTCCTCTCCCCCAGCCCCAGAGCCCTTAAAGGGCTAGACTCTGGCCACAGGGCATATACCAGAGCCAGGCCTGCCAGCAGTCACTGCCCCTGACCCAGTGGCCGCACAATGAGCCAGGCAGCCAGTGCCAGCCAGCCATCCACCACCCAGTCCCCCAGCTCCCAGGAGCCAGGCAGGGGCTGGAGACGGCGGGTGCCCTCCTGGACTAGTGTGGAGATCATGGACCTCATTGAGGTTTGTGGGGAGGCCTCCAATGTCCATGATCTCTGCGCTAGAAGGAGGAATGCCGCCGTGTATGGCCGCATAGCTGCCACCATGGCCACCAAAGGCCACATGGGCACCCAGGAGTAAGTGCGCATGAATATTAAAGAGCTGCATCAGGCGTACACCGGGGCCACATGGGGCAGCTCCTCAACAGGAGCAGACACCTGTCCCAATCTTGATGCCCTGAACTGCATCATGGAGGGTGGGACAGTCCGTGCCACCACAGGGCCCTGATCAGGGCGCAAAGGAGGATCCGCCACAGAGGGTGCCACAGCAGCTGGACCCCTGAGCTGTCCCAGCAGTGGAGTCACCAGGGTCATCCAGGGAGGCCACACCATGTAAGTGCCATCACTGTCCCCATCCTGGGGTTGGCAGGGGGGAGGAGGGAGGGAAGACCGGGGACTGCTCGCTTGGGCCTTGCTTACCATGGATCACGCAGCAACCTCTGCATGTGTGAGCATGTGCTGTGCCACTCCTGGGCAGGTGGCTCCAGCAGCGTTCTACACAGGGTCTGTGGCATGATAGCCACATGCGTGTGTGAAGAGACCTGACCTGCTCCTGACCCCGGGGCGGGACACAGAAGGACGGCCTCCCTTCACAAGCCCCTTCTACACAGAGGCAGGGGACATCTCCCCCCGCCACCTCGGCCACACTATACACAGCACAGGGGCATGGGTCCGGTCTTGGGGCAGCTCCCACTCCCAGGGATAGCTGAACATTCTGACCATGGCTTCTGTGGAAGCACAGCAGCTCTGATGGTACATGGCACGGTCATCCTCACCTCGCAGAGTGGGACTGGGCTTCACCCACTGCGTCCCCAGGGAGAACTGACCACTTCTCTTCTTTCTCCACAGCCCCACCAGCTGTGCATGCAGGGCACACCACCCCACCCGGGACATCCTCCTGCACCCAAGACCAGCAGCTGGGGGCCCTGTGAGACCTGCATCGCACCATGGAGCAGAGGGTGCAGGACAAAACGGGAGTTCTGATGGAAGCTGCTTGCCCAGGGTCGTGCCATCTGTGCCCATCTGCAGATCCTGGTGCAGAGCGTGTTGCCTCATGCCACTCCAGCGCCTGCTGCCTCCCCAGCTCCCACTCCTCCTCTCACTCCTTCTCCCCCTCCTGCCTCTCCCTCCTCAATCTCTAAACCCCCCACCTCAACCTCTACACCCTCCTCCCCATCCCCCCGGGGACGCCGAGACCCCCGCACCTGCCATGCTGGGAGACAGTTGGCCCGGCAAGACAGTTGGCCCCTGAGCCCTGAGCTTCCCCTCCCCCTTGTTCCCCTTGCTTCCCCCTTCCAGCTCCCTCCTCCCAGGTTTTCCCCTCCCCTCTCCTGCCTCCTTTCTCCAGTCTTCCCAAAGTTTCATACCCTCCCCCCCAGTGTTGTTAAATAAAGAGAGTTTATATTTTTGAAAATATGTGTATTTTATTCAACATCAGGAAGGGGGGCTAGGGAAGGGTAAGTGGAAGCATGTGAGGGAGGAATGAGGCACAATCCCCCAGTGGGGCAGGCCAGGGAGGCTCTTAGTGCTCCTCAGGGGTGGAAGTTCTCCCACAGGGCCTCCTGGATACTGACAGCCCCCCCGATGAAGCTCCCGGATGGCAGCCTGCAGAAAGTGCAGCCAGGCTCGCAGCAACGCATCCAAGAGAAGCGCCAGAGTGCCCAGGGGCAGCTCTGGCTCCATGTTGCAGAGTGCTGCCATGTCCTGAGTGAGGGCAACAAGAGCACTCCGAGACACAAATGCAGGCAAGCAAGCAGGGATACCTGAGAACCAGCTGCCCAGGGTGTGTATGTGTGGGTGTGTCCCTTTAAGCACAGGCCTGAAATAGCCTCAGGCAACAGCCACACAAAGACACTTCTTACCTGATATCCTAACCCTGACCAGGTTCTGGCCAGCCTTAAATCCAAATCAGTGTCCACTCAGTGTGAATGTGGTATTTCGAAATAGCAAAATGCTATTTTGAAATGTATTTTGTGTGTAAACAAAATACATTTTGAAATAATGGGCTTGTTATTTCGAAATAATAACTCCTGTTTGTGAAGAAGAATAAGTTTGTTTCAAAATAATTATTTTGGGAGTTATTATTTCAAAATAAATTATTTCAAAATAACCTGCTAGTGTAGACATAGCCTAAAATACCAATCTCCACTTGTTCTTTTATTCCTCTGTTTTTTAAAACATATATATACCCGGTCCCCAAGTTACGAACAGGTTACGGACCAAACACTTGGCCGTAACTCAAAATGTTCATAAGTCAGACCCCATTGAGTTATATTGTGACCGCCTTTTTGACCACTTAATAGGACATTTGGTCATAAATGCGACTGGTCATAAATCGATCATTCATAACTTGGGGACCGGCTGTATTTTTTTTTTCAATTTCCTTGGCGGTTTTCTCCTGTTTCCTATTATTATCATTCAAGTATTTCATACTGACTTTTCAGAGCAATCTGATCAGTTCAGAATAACATTAAAATAAGACACTGTATAATTAACTTCAGGTCTTTCTGAGTCTTGCTTTTTGTAGAGAGTGCAAAATTATTTCATTTATGAATTTCAATAAGTTGACATTCTACAGAGTTTAATGAAACTTTATCATTGAAATGATGGTTGCTCTGCACAGTGGCAAAATTGCAGCAGCCGTTTCACCAAACAACGATTTTTGAAAAGGCACAAGACAACAAATGTCAATGTGGTAAGCATAATTCGTTCAGTTCCCAGATGTCTCAGGGAAAATGTGGTACTAGAGACAGTCTCTTCTCAAACACACATAGCTAGTGACTAAAGACTGGCAGGACTTCTCTCTTTCATTCCTTTTGAAGGATGTTATTGATAGAATATGTTATTGTTGGAATTAGTAGCTGTGACTAGTATGGTTTCATTCAGGCTTGTACCAAAGTTTATATCCCCTTGCAACAGCTGTTCCCACTCTTGACCCTAAACGACAGTAGGTGGTATTGCTACTCCCTATTCTCCCTCAGTTTTTCCACCAGAAAGATGCAGTGAGAAATCATGACCAAGATGCCACAGTAGCTTGACAGGAGATGCACTTTTGGGGCTTCATTTGCTGCCTGCAGGCCCCACGAGCAGAGGAGAGATTGCAGCTCCTTCCCTTGACCATATTTTTTTTTACTGGCAAGGCTTCTGTGACAAAGACCTATCCTATGAGTTTATAGAAACAAGAGTTGTGGAGACTAATTGTGAATCTGGGTATTGCATTCATCCCACATATTATAGGAGTATGGTTGTGCAGCAACAATAAATTGGCCCTCCACCCCTGTAGAATCAGAGACGTGGAGGTCTTGTTTGGGTCAGCCAGGGAAAGAAAAGCTTTGCTCATTTAAGGATTATGCCCTTACTCCTCCTATGTCTCTGGGAATAAGAAGAGAGGAGGAGAGCTGTGTGGTTGATTGGTTGAACAAAAGCTGTAATATTTGATTGGTTGGATAGAAAGGTGTAGCATAAGTGTATTGGTTCCTGAGTATCCATGCAGAGGATTATAAGATCTTTTCCATGCTCAAAGGCACCTTGCTGGTCAGGAAGTAAAGCCCTCCTTCCCCATTTGGTGTTAGAGTAGGGGACTGAACTTGATGACCTCATGAGGTCTCTTCCAGCTCTATGATTCTATGATTCTAGGGTCTTGCTGTGGTCCTCTTGCCAATTGCATTTGGAGCTGGGAAGGAACTTTTCTGTCACTGACAGATTGGTCAAGGCTGTTTGGGGTTTTTTGCCTTTCCTTCAGCAGCCCAGGAAACCGGTGGGAAGGTAGGTTCTAAAGTTCATTTTGTTACAACTTGGCAGGTAGCCACTGCAGGCAATGTTTCATTATGGGTCTAGTTCCCAGGATTAGGGGAGGCATCTCCTAAAGAAAGTGAGGAATGGGGTTAGGACTCCTAATGTATATCATTGAAACAACCCCATTTCCCAGTCCCTTAACTCACCATTGACACCCCAACCCTTCCTATCTGTATCTCAGTATAATGCCAGGACAAAATGAACAGAGTGGAGGGCTGATGGCAGCCTCTCTGACAGGTGGTATGGATAATAAATTAGAGATCACCTAAATTAGAGTTGTTGGATAGTTCTCAAATATATTATCTAATAAAGTTGTGGTCTTGTTAAGCCATATTCCTGGTGGGTTTTCTTTCTTCCTGATCTCTGTGGAGCAATGGCATCTTACCGGCACTCAATACACATACAACATTTTAAAAATAATGAGATATACCTAACTTGGGAAGCAGTAAAGAGAAACAAAGGGAAAAATTTAGAGAGGAATTCTAATTTTCTGTGCCAAGCAATCTATACATCCCAAAATGGATTTAAGGATTTCAGATACTTCTAACCCAAAAGAAGTTACTCTCTTTTACAAAATCTCCTAGGACTCTGTTTTACAGTAAAAACAACACTCTCCAAAGCAGCTTCAAATGTCACTGATCCATTCTTTTTAGCATTGGGGGACAATAATTTTTCCATTGCCTAAAGATGTTTTCCTCTCTAAAATTCTATTCCTCATTATTTCCTAGGTAAAAGTGCATATGCCGTTGGTGCATTTAATAGCAGATTTATTTTTTCTACAATATTGATCCAAAGCCATGAATTATTATTTATTCTCATTAATTGAGGTGTGAGCACTGCAAAATAAAGGAAGCTGTTAGCAGATAAATCATGATTCTTTGTAGGTGAGCCAAATTCCAGGCTTACGCGGAACATTAACTGAACCTAATATGTTCTCAATAATGAATTCTGTGTCCTCTTACTCTAATACCTTTCCCTTAGGAAATGCATTGAGATGGCCAGGAAGAAACCGATGGAGGGCAGAGGTTTTCTGTGATAATTACCCATTGAGAGATGCTTGTAGTTTATCAGGAACTAATTGTTGCTACAGATGTTCTCTGCCATAATGACCTGAACAGACAGCTTGTTATCAGTTATGTAAATAAAGATAACACAAAAAAAGCTTCTCCGGTAACTATACAATTTTCTTTGTTTCTTTTCTGTAATCATACATGCCCCTGGTCTTCTGTAGGGCCTTCTTCTGAAATAACCCTCCCCCCAGTTTTAAATTTATAAGTGGTGCATTCACACCATCAAATTGATTATTTCGAAATAATGGGCCATAGGATTAGAACTCTGTACTCCTGCTTTTCATTCATGAGGAGTAACGCTAATTCTGAAATAAGCTTAGAAAACAACAAATGGTCTGGTAGCACTTTATAGACTAACAAAACATGTACATGGTATCATGAGCTTCCATGGGCACATTCCACTTCTTCAGATGACTGGAGTTTTGAGTTTAGGATGTGCAGACCCAAAATAAGTAGGGGAGAAGGGAGAGGAGGGAAGAAAAAAAAAGGAAGGGGGTGGGAAACAAGGAATAGAGGGTATGAAAATATCAAGGGGAATCTGAAGAAGTCTTTCTCTTGAGTATTTGTAGCCAAATTAGTCCCCATCATATTGTATATATAGTTGGGATTGTGTTTTCCAATGTGTATTACTTTACATTTATCCACATTAAATTTCATTTTCCATTTTGTTGCCCAATCACTGAAAATGCATTGTTATAATTTGAAAATGTATTGTTATAATTTCAACATTATTGTACTGGAGTGTACAATAGCAGGAGATGATGCTATGATGGAGTAAATTCTTCTTTTATGTGAATAACTTCGGTAATCAGAAACCACAGTCAGAATTTTTTGAAAAACATGTAAAAGAGGGATGGATTTTCTTTCTCATCAGTTATATTGTAAACTCTTCCCCAGCATGAAAGAACCTGTGAAACCATATCAGAATTTTGTTTTGATAAATCTCTCTTAGTCATCTACATACATTTTCAAACCTCATCTTAAAAATCCTGGACTGTTAATCACTTCTGTGTGTATTTCAATAGTTTGATTCATATTTGACTATCAACAGTTTCTTTTATTTGTATTTTCTTGATCTGTTCTTACCTGAATGTGATGACGTCTGGATGTTTCCAACAGCAGTGATGCCTCAGATTCAAATCCTCCTTTCTCCCACAAAGGAGTTCTACTTCAGTCAATGGAACTTACTTATGTATGTAAAGGGAGCAAACTTTGTCTCAGAATAGATAATACCTCAGCATGTAAAAGCAAAAATGACAGTCAAATTAAGTCATTTGAAGTAAATGGAAGTTCCACATACAGATGGCTTGCAGAAACTCACTCATAAATAATATATCATTTTATGGGTGGGAGATTGAGATGTTGGGAATGAGGACTAAAGATTAAAAAGCATCATGAGGGTTTATCCTGGTTTCATATTAAACATTTGTCAATTCATACATTCATACTCTCTTAAAATGTGAATAATAACTGTAATGTGTGAAATGACCTATGTGAAACTCAAAGGTCTAATCCTTGGTCTAATGTATAGTAGTAAGTCAACAGACATAATTCAAAAGGAAGTTTTATCTATATTGTCTTATATGCTATCTCATCAACCTTTAAATATATGTGCATATTTAAAGAAACAATTTTCTGAAGAACCTACAAGAGCATCTAATCTATGCTGGAATGTAAACTGTTTATCAACTCCATTATAAAACATTGTTTTCAAGTTGTTTCAGATTCAAATTTGAATTGATGCTTGTGGTTCTATTATTTAGGAAATATTTGCAACAAACAAGGATGAGTATGATCAACACTGTGTTTTTCTAAGTCTAGATAAGATTTTTTTGTTAAAACCAATTTGTAGTTTTAATATAATTCTACTAGAGATTAGGACGTCATATCTCAAAAAACCAACAGATTTTAAAATATGCTATGTTTGGCAATTATTTTCACATCAAATCAGCATAAATATGATGAAAACCAATGCTGCTGTTTTCTAACAGCATGATTCTGTTAAAAATAACTGTTTCAATTACTGTTAAAATGTAAAAGTTAAAACTACAGTCTCTATATGTTATAGTAATGGTCTAGTAGTTCTAATCAATTAAATAAAACGTTAAAAAAGTGCTTTGTGAAGATGGCTCCATTTCACTTTCAGAAGAATTAAAAATTAAATACCTTTGACAAAGGCCTTGAAGCTCAAAACATTGGTCTGCTGTTTATTCTCCCTTCATCCAACTAATGATGTAAGCTTAACTTTGAAGTGATTGACAGTTCTAGCCTTCACTCATGATTTTTAGAGTAAAGGGTTTTTGTTTGCATACTCAGACTAGTAAATTAAATCTTTTGCTAACTAGGATCTTGGCTCAGTGTTAGCCAGTGGCCGGGGTAGTGAGTGGTCTGTGAGCCCTATCACACCCAAGTCTTTAACAGCTAGGACAAAGTCCCTTCGCAGCGGGAAGCCAGGGAGGCTGACAGGTGCCCCAAAGTGGTGCAGAGAGAGCTAGTTACACCCGAGACTTTGATTGCTAGGACAAAAGTCCTTCGCAGCGGGCAGCCAGGGAGGCTGACGGGCGCCCCAAGAGTCTGCCCCGTGGAGGCGGCATGACTTAATGCTCAGCTCTTACTGCATTTACCCCTGACCGGCTATGGTTCTTTTTTATTGTGTTTGGTTCTGTTACAGCAACAGGAGGAGTCAGGTTAAAGCTTAAACAGTTACTATTTTATTGTTACAAGGCAAGCTTAGCTGTTAAATGTTACTGCTGTGTTACAGATGATACAGACACTACAAAGACAGAAAATACAATAACAGTCACTTAAAGGTACCATGGAACCCTTTTGGTTCTCTGAGCTCTTATTGAATGTGCGCAAAACAGACACCTAGGAGGTATATTCTCACCCCTGTGATCCTTACTCCGGTGAAGCCAGTGTTTCTCTCAATCCCAATGGGAAACAGTCGATACGAGATGAAGGCATCCCTAAAGTCTCGGGGGTCCAAGACCGCCTGACCAGCAGGTATATGGGTGGATCTCCAATTAGAATGGGGCACAGGGCCCCACTTTATACCCCTGTGGTCACGTAGATGCTTCTCTTGTCATTAAAATGACAATTAAGTTGGAATGTCTTTGTGATGCCCATTCCCACAGGGGGTCCAAAGCTTAATTTGTACCTGTGAGGTGGAGGCAACTAAATCATTAGGGCCAGACATTCTTTCTGATGAGGCGGCAGATTCCTCTTCTGGGACGGTATGCAGACGTATCAATACTGGTATCAGCCAAGGGCAGCTCGAGGCCCTGATTGCCTGCTGGCCCAATTGCTGCTGTTATCTGGCTCCTGTCTAGCATCCAGGGCCATTGTTATTCCAGCACCTCTGGAAGCCCTGGAGCCTTTGAAGACAGAGTTTCACTCTCAAGGATTCTCTCTCCCAAGGATGGCAGAGGGAGGAGGGGAGAGGGGATGGTTTCTGTCTGGCTACACTCAGCAAAACATTTAAACTCAAATCTATACAGGTTGGGCATCACTTATCCAGCACCCTCAGGACCTGACTGGTCCTGAAACAGGGAATTTGCTGGACGAGAGAAGGTTTGGTTCCACAGCTCTCAGCCACCGACTCTGCTCCCGCGGACTCCTAGTGGCTGGCTCTGGCCTGAGTTGGGCTGCCAGGGGCTCCAGTCCAAGCCCGGCAGTAGCCTGCAGGCTCTGGCCCCAAGTCCCTGGGCTTGCCCTCCTCCCACTAGGCCACCAGGGATCTCTGATCAAGAAACAGACGATGTTGCTGGACCAGTGAATGGTTTTGGGAGATGCAACCTTTATGTATTCAGCAAAGGACTTTAGCACATGCTTCATTTTATACTTGAACCTTCCTCCCACTGACTGTAGTGGTGGTGCATTCCTTTATCCAGCACAGAATAAAGACAAGAGGGAATAGCAGTTGCATATTTTTAATGTAGAGCAACAATAGTTTAATTTTGCACAATCACACTTTTGTTACATTCAAGTACTTCCTTTCTCATGTACTGTACTCTAGTCATCTATCTACAGAGACCATGTTTCTGAGATATCTCAGTCATGCAATATCCTTAAGATTATGATTAAGGCATTTTTTTTTCTGTTCGTGGTCCAAAACTAGAGGAAACTAATTTTAAAAGAGAGATTTCTCCTCTTTTGGTGTCAAGTAAGAGCAAGGTTAAGTTTGAGAGCCCCATCTGTGGATTTGCATACATCAATATGTCTGAAGGTTAAGCACTAACTATTAATTTTCTTGTGTTATTATGCTTGTTTTTTGAATAATTACATTTTTGTAAGTTTTAACTTTTAAGTTACAGTGATGTACTCTGTGCTAGCTTTGTATAGTTGTGTTTTTATTCCAGCATGGCATAATTTTTTTCTTGAAATATATAGTAAATATAAGAACTTTAAAATACAGTGTTATGAATATACAAAATATGTTAATATTTTGTTTTATTCAGAAGTATGTGCAGTTACTGAACATAACTTTTCTCTCTACTGAAATGTATCGTTGCTCAACATTATAATACTACAGTAGTATCTTCGAGGGTTAATGGAACAAGCATATCTATTTTAAATCTGGATATAAAAACAAACAATGTACTGATATAGAAATTATTATAGAAAAAATGGTAAGCAGAAAACATGGAAAAAATGAAAATGCATGAAATAGGTCAGCAGAATATTCAAAAGGTGGAAATAACATGTTTCTACCATGGATGTTAATCTTCTCCCATTTTCAGATAGCATTGCCATTTCCATCATACAGCCATTTTGAATGCTGGCAAAGAGATTAAACAGATTAAACCACTTATAGTGATATAAACTTAAAAAACAACAAATGGTCTGGTACACTAACAAAACATGTTGTCTATAAAGTGCTACCAGACCATTTGTTGTTTTTTAAGTTTATTCTGCGCAGACTAACTCGGCTACCCCCTGAGGTTACAGTGGCATGTTAAACCATCCTTTGGAACAGGAATCAAACGCCGTGTGGCAGTTGGTTCATAAAGAGGAAAGGGTCTTCAGTGAAATACAAAAATCTGGCAACCACTGGAATAAAAAATAATTTGGTGTTTCTATCACCAGTTTAGTGTTTGTGTTGAAGAAAAATGATTGGTGAGTCATAATCTATTTTAATTATTATTAACGACTGATTTTGTAGACTTTCAATTATACAGGTGTAGCCACTGCAGGTGTAGCCACCTACGTGGACCCTGGTGAAGTCAGGCTCTGCAGGGTTCAGGTGTTTGCCCTTCAGTTCTTTTGCAGGTGCAAACACACATGACGAGAAGTAGGGAAGGAGACTGAAGTGTTAAAATAGATAAACTAAGTGGGTAATATTACATAGTAAGGAGCTTCAGGGGGTAGCCGAGTTAGTCTGTTACTGAAAAAAACAACAAATGGTCTGGTAGCACTTTATAGACTAACAAAACATGTAGATGGTATCATGAGCTTTCGTGGGCACAGCCCACTTCTTCAGATGACCGGAGTTATTATAATAAAAGCATGAGATTGACCCGAAAGTATATTATTTCCCCACAGTTTCTCTTTGGTCAGGCTTCATTATCTTTTCTTTGTGGTCTAATCTTCAGGGCTTTGTCTACGCTGGTGGGTTATTGCGCAAGAATGGCTGTTCTTCCGCAGAGCATCCACACTGCCCACCCGCTCTTGTGCAAGAAGATTTACAGTATGGCGTGGTAAGAGAGGGCTTCGTGCGCAAGAGCTACGCTGTTTTCTAACAGGTGTAAGCCCTCTTGCACAAGAGCTTTTGCGCAAAAGGGCAGTGTGGATGCGCGGCACGGGTTTCTTGTGCAAGAAAACCCTATGGCTAAAATGAGAGCTTTCTTGCACAAGAGAGTGTCACACTGCCATGGATGCTCTTGTGTAAAAGCACATCTTGCACGTGGCAGTGTGCACGTGTTCCTGCGCAAGAGTTCTTGCACAAGAACCCTTGTGCAAGATGTTCTTGCACAATAACCCACCAGTGTAGACATAGCCGTCAAGTGTCTGCCTGTCTCCAGGGCTGGGCTATTCTGCTAATTTCTTCAGCCTTCATCCAGCCTCAGGCACCCTGGATGTTCTTTCATCATCTCCAAGTGCCTCAAATCTTTTTGACCATCTGGATCTTCCAATTTACAAAGTATTTCAGACAACGGATTACAGAGTTACTAGAAGACACAACTTAGTTTGCAATAAAGACATTGTCTAATCATGAGACAGTGTGAAATACAAGCACACACAACTTATAAGCAAATCTTTATACATCAAACTTATATTCTTATACCAGTTCTAAAACATTGCATTTTTGATACACAGCAACAAAGTATCACCAAAGTATGAAAAGTGTGAAATACGGAATGATTTCCACTGAATTGGCCAGGCAGGTGCACAATGTTGGTGCATTGGTAGCTTAATAAGCAAGAGGATCCTTTCTCAGTAACATTGAAAAGAGAGAAAGAGTCTAGCCATCAAATTGCTGGAGGGTTAAGCCATTTGTGGTGTTTGCCCAGGTGGAAGAGATAAAAGGAATTTGGAAGTGGGGCCTGAAGACATGGTGAAAGGTTAGGACAAAACAACAGTGTGGGGATGAGTATATAAGAAAATGCAAAGAAAGTAGAGGAAGTAGTCTTCCATAGATATTTTCCATTCATTTTCTAGTTTTTACAATTGTATAAAATCCTATATTGTGCTAGACTTTAAAATGAATGTTTTTTAATTTTTTTAAAGGAAACTATTGATGTGTGCCACTTCAAAAATTCTGTCATTCATTAGGGCTGTAAGTTAGTATGTTATGTGATTTCACATATATAAAAAGTCATTATCCTCAGAGCTTATGTAGTTAGGTTACATCTACAGACCAGGGCTAATGTCAGATTAAGCTACACAACTTGAGCTATGTTAATTGCGTAGCTTAAGTCAAAATAGCTTATTTCAGTTTTTGGCACTGTCTACACAGCAGAAAGTCCGAGAAAGAGTACTCTGACTTCCCTTATTCCTCGTAAAATGATGGTTACAGGAGTCGGAGTAAGAAGTCTTCCATCTCGCCGGTATTTCAACATTATGTCAAAATAACTGCTTGCTGTGTGGATGCGGACTATATTATTTCAGAATAACGTCAGTTACTCTGAAATAATGCTACTGTGTAGACATGACCTTAGAAAAGTACAGTATTATCCACTGGTTATTTGTATGGTCTTTTAAGAGCTTTCTATCATGTTTTTTTGGACTGTTTAGGAGCTTGTTTTTATGTTTTCCAAACTGATGAAAAGACTTAATTGACTGAAAATGTATATTGAATTAATAACCAGAAAGGCAATTTATCATCTCATTTTCTCCATCATTTATAGTGGCTAAAGTATTTTTGAAAGGAATTTACACCAATCTGAAAGAAATAATGCACCCTGATTCTAATGTAACCCATTTCTGTTGTTAACACTACTTTGAAGTCTGCATCTTTGATCACTTTAACTAAAATATAGTTATTCTGCAGTTTTATTGCTATATATTTGAGAAAATAAATGATACATTTCAATATTTGGGGTCTGCTCCTCATTCCATTTACATGAATGTTTAAACTCCCATTAACCTCAGTGGAGGTAGGAGTTGGCTGTAAATCAGGTGATCTTAAACTATCAGTATTTTCTTTAATAAGTGAATATTAAATATTTTTTATTCTAATAGGGACTGGAGCACTTGATGATTGCCGGTTTTGTTCATTCCCTTTGTACATCTGGCATTGGCCACTGTCAAATGACTGGTTACTGGGCTAGATGGACCTATGGTTTGACCTACTATATCATTCTTCTGTTCTTATTCCTACATGTATAGTTTCATTAAGTATCAACTCTTATCAATTTTTGCTAATTACAGTAAGAAGCAACATAATCCTAACAATGTTATTGGTCCATTACAAGATGGAAACAGTAGAATTAGCAGTACTAATGCAGAAAAGGCAGATGTGTTCAATATATTTGGTGTATAGGGAAATGTCACTTAACCTTTCATAAAACAATATATGATTTTGACCCCTGTCATCCTGTTTGCAGTTTGAATACGGGATGGATAAAATACTATTTGATGGTAACAATCACGGATTGGTTGAAGGGGGCATACTAAAATCCAGCTTTATATGCTAAATGGTTTTCAGCCACAGGCAATCACTGTAATTGTTGCTGCATTAAGGTTAAAAGATATCACAGGATTTCAGAGGGTATTTTTCCAGGAGAGCAATCTAAATGCAAATTCTACATCTGAATAAAATCCAAGAAGCATATATAAAGACACTTAGGGAAAAAGTTCAGTGGTAATGACACCCAATAAATTAGTCTGTTGTAAACTTTGATTGTGAAACCATATCATTGTTTTTTCTGATTCCCATTAAAGCTGCATTACATTTATAAAGCAATAGTACAGAATGGGTCCTTTATGGCATAATAATCTAAAGTGTATATATATTGTCTGAACTATAATCAAGAAAGAAATCTTATCTGATATCAGTTATTAATGACTTCTGAATCAATGAATTAAGTCTTCCATTTATTTAATTCAAAGTAACATTTCAAAACACATGGAACAATGGAAGTCATAATAAAGAAGCATAATGGTAACTTATGAACAAGTGATAATGGCTTGATCCCATTTATAATTTGGAAACAGAAATAAGTAATACACACATACAGTGCACTAAAAAGGTCTATTTCCCAAAGCTGAAAATATTACAAGCTAAAGCAGAAAACCGTGAATGACAATTAGGAATTAAGAATCCTTTACAACATACCTAAACTGTCACAATCAAAGAAGGTGGCGGTACTGGTTAAAAAACTGACCTTTTTTTAGAGGGGAAATGAAGGAAGGCATGATAAATAAATAAAAGAACAAATGGAGGAAAGGGGAACTTGATGGTGGTGATTACAAATCAGAAGTTAGAAACTATAGAAAATTGATAAGGGAATCAAAGGAACACAAGAAAAATTTGATGGCTAACAGAATTAATGACAATAAAGAGGAATTTTTATAGTGCATTTGTAACAACCACCAAGGCAGATTTAAACCTGGGACCTCACTCTAGGAGCCTCTACCTGCTGAGCTAAAAGCCAGCTGGCTCCCAGCCCATGCTGTAGAGGTCTCTTGAGCTTAACGGTTGCAGTGGTCTAGGTGCTACTTGCATTACTCAGTAACCACACTAGCTGTGTGGGTTACACATTACTCTTTCCATATGTGGAAATCATAGATTTATCAATAATAACGCAGAAGTATTCTATAAGCTGACATTCTAGAGTTGTGAAAAAAGTATTGTAATTATAACATATAACAACATTCTTCTCATTCCACTATTATCTCAGGAGATAGTAGACAATGACTGCTAAAGCTAATATTGAAAAAACCAGCAGATTTGGATAACTTGAATCCAAGATTTCTAAAAGAGTTGGCTGAGGAACACACTAAGCAGTTAATGTTGATTTTTGCTAAATCTTAGAATACTGGAGAAGGTATAGAAGACTGGAAGAAAGATAATGTTGTACTATTAAAATAGTATAAACAGAACAACTTGACATCAATCCCAGGTATGATAGCAGAACGGCTGATTCGGGACTCAATTGACAAAGAATTAAAGGAGGATAATATGGTTAATGATAATCAAAGTGAGTTCACAGAAAACAGATCCTGTCAAAATAACACAATATATGTTGATGAAATTACAATTTTGATTGATAAAGGTCATAATGTTGATGTAATAGACTTAAACCTCTGTAAGGGTGACTTAGTACCACATGCCATTTTGGATAAAAAACTAGAATTATATAAAATTAACATAGCAAATATTAAATTTATTGAAAAGTTAGGAAACAGGTCTCAAAATGTAACTATAAATGGGGAGTCATTGAGCAGGTCTGTTTCTAGTGGGCTGCTGCAGAGATGAATTCTTGGACCTGTGCTTTTTAACATTTTTATCAATAACCTGAAAGAAAGCATAAAATCATCACTGATAAAATTTGCAGATAACACAAAAATTGGGGAATGGTAAAGAATGAAGAGCACCGTTAACTGTTTCAGATTGATCTGGACTGCTTTGTAAACAGGGTAGAAGCAAACATGTATTTAATATGGCTAAATGCAAAGGTTCATATCTAAAAATAAAGACTGTAGGTTATATTTACAGGGTAGGGGACTCTAGGATGAGGAGCAGTGGCCTTGAAAAGGATTTTGGGATGGTAGTAAATAATTAATTGAACATTAATTCATAAAACAACGCTAAAGGCAAAAGGGCCAATGTGATTGTTGGCTGCATAAACAGGGGAATCCTAAGCATTTGTGGAGAGGTTCTTTTAATCTCTGTATTAGGCACTTTTGGAATTCTGTGTCCAGTTCTAGTGCCAATAGTTCAAGAAAGATGATAAAATGGAGAAGTTTTTGAGAAGAGCTATGAGAAGGTTTGAAAAACTTGCCTTATAGTAGTAAACTTAAAGAGCTTAGTGCATTTAGATTAACAAAGAGAAGTTTAAAGAGTGAGTTGATTACAGTCTATAACAGTGTTTCTCAAAGTGGGCCTGGGCCTGCTCTGGGAAAGCCACTACTGGGCCCATACTCCTTTATTTACTAAAAGGGTCCATAGCTACAGAGCCTTATGGCTCCTAGAGTGTGTCTAGATTACACTCCTCTTTTGAAAGAGGAATGTAAATGAAGGAAATAAAAAATGCAAATGAAGCACAGATTAACAAATCTTGCACTTCATTTGCATAATTGCATCCAAGCACTTTTTCAAAAAACTTTTTTTTGAAAAAAAAAAAAAAGCAGTCTAGACGCGGTTCTTTCGGGGAAAAAAGCCCCTTTTTTGAAAGAATCCTTATTCCTGAAAAAATGAAGTTTACGGGTTCTTTCGAAAAAGGTTTTTTTTTTTAAAGAACCCTGTCTAGACTGCATTTTTTTCCGAAAAAAACCTTTTTTGAAAAAGCTCTTGTACACGAGTATGCAAATAAAGCATGAGATTTGTAAATCTGTGCTTCATTTGAATTTTTGATTTCCTTCATTTACATTCCTCTTTCGAAAGAGGAATGTAGTCTAGATGCACCTCTATTGGCTCCAGTTCACCATTTCCAGTCGATGCGGAGCAAATATATGATAATGGATTCTTCAGTGTAGCAGAGCAATATAGTAGCACAGTCCAATAGCTGGATGCCAAAGCTACACAAATTCAGCCTGGGAATAAAGTGTAAATTTGTTGAGTAATGGCAGGCCCCATTTAAACTGCCTGGGTGTTACACTCTGGGAGAAACTAAAGGGTTGGTGGGGGAAGGCTAGTCTTAGCTCTGCCCCTTCCACTGGAGACCCTGCCTTTCTACAGACATGGAGCAAACCCCTCCCCCTCCACTTTGTCTAGGGACCTGGCAAGTTTCTTCATAGCCCAGAGTGAGGTAAAATTTTTCCAAAAGATAATTACATGGAAGGGTAAAGATAGATTTTCCATTGCTGACAATTTATAAATCAAGATTGGATATTTTTTTCCCAAAAGATCTGTTCCAGGAGTTATTCGGCACCAGTGTTATACAGTAGGTTAGCTAGATGATCATAATAGTCCCTTCTGGCTTTAAAATTTATGAATCTATGAATGAGGAGAAAAAAACAATTCAACTGCACTTCAGATTTTCTGAGTAACTCTAAATATATCAGTGTAATGGTATCTAAAGTTATTTCTGGCCATACTGAATAGAACACAATTAAAGTATAACAATGCCTTCTATTCCCACTGCCTCACACATCTGTGGTTACAAATTTGAATGGGGGATCCTCTGATGCTGTGTTGCTTGGTAGAAATAAGGAAATTTGAACAGCCACCACTCAAACTGCATATGAATGCAGTTTAAATATTAACAGACAAAATGCTAATGTCATTTTAAACCTAAGTCAAGTCTACTTTGCAAGTTTACAAAAGGGATTAAAAGGCTCTGTGCTTGGTGCCTCTCAGTGATTCCCAGAGTAAGTGTACTCAGTTTACAACTTTAAATACTTTACAGTTGTAAATACTTTCCCCTAATTTCAGCCCTGCAAATTGAAAGTGAAGCTTGAATGCTCAATAATATTGCAGAGGTGCAGCTGATTAAAATTTAGTGAACAGTGGTATTGATAGTGTAGTAGAAGGTCTAGAATCCAGTTCCCTAGTATCTGTGGGTATGTCTACACTACCCTCCTAGTTCGAACTAGGAGGGTAATGTAGGCATACCGCACTTGCAAATGAAGCCCGGAATTTGAATTTCCCGGGCTTCATTTGCATAAGCGGGGAGCCGCCATTTTTAAAACCCCGCTGGTTCGAACCCCATGCAGCGCGGCTACACGGGGCTCGAACTAGGTAGTTCGAACTAGGATTCCTATTCTGAACTACCGGTACACCAGTTCAATGCATTGTAGAGGCCAGGAACAGCAGTAATGCCATTTCCAACCCTGTGTGTAAAACACACAGACTCAGACTCTGAAGATTACTTTGTGGAAACTGGTGTTGCTGGGGCTCCAAGATCAGTGCTCACTGCCAGTACATTTGAGGACATTTTAAGGTGTCTGTTTTTTTAAAGATCTGGAAGAAAACAACTGAGCTTTCTGACTAGCTCTCTTTTAAATCAGAATCCTAAATAGTTTAGATACTGCCTCCCTGAGAGATCCTCTCTTTGTCTGTTAAAGGCCACAGGTGTTGTGTTTGTGTTTATCAGTATTCATCTAGTTTAGGGCCTGATCCAAAGTCCGTTGTAACTAATTTCTGTGGGTTTAGGATTAAGCTATTATATTGTTCCCACAACTGCAATGTCTGTGTCTATCATGAAACTGTGAAGTATACAAGTTAACATCACTTTCACTTTGTTCACTGACATGGTGTGACTTGGCTCCATGGTTTATTTTTAAAATTAATTGATGTGCATTTCCTTTTTTTGTTGCTATTATTATGGAAACGGTTAGGTAAAAGAAGTGGGTTTTGTGGGTTAGCTGGTGGCCAAGTTGACAGGCCTGTAATTTAACCATGAAGATGATGGAGGCAAAACATTTTCAATTAATCTCTCTGGATATGTCTACACTACAAAGTTAATTTGAACTAACGGACATTAGTTCGAATTAAATTTCATAGGCGCTACACTAGTGCTCCGCTAGTTCGAACTTAATTCGAACAAGCGGAGCGCTTAGTTCGAACTAGGTAAACCTCATTGCACCTCATTGCACGAGGACTAATCCTAGTTAGCACTTACTAGTTCGAATTAAGGGCTGTGTAGCCCCTTAATTCGAACTAGTGGGAGGCTAGCCCTCCCCAGCTTTCCCTGGTGGCCACTCTGGGCACCACCAGAGAAACTCGTATACGGTAGTTCGGACTCCGTGCCTGCAGCTACACGTAGTTCGAATTAGGTAGTTCCACGAGGAGTAACAGTAGTTCCAATTAGAAAGCCTAATTTGAACTACCTACTCCGTGCCACGTGTAGCCGTGGGCACAGAGTCCGAACTAGCAGGGCTTTAAAAATGGCGGCGCCCGGCAAGATGCAAATGAAGCCCAGGATATTTAAATCCTGGGCTTCATTTGCAACTTTGATTGCCTACATTAACCACCCTAGTTTGAACTAGGGTGGTAGTGTAGACATACCCTGAGTGCCTTGCCAGTGTGGGCACCTCAGGAGTTACTGCACCAGAAGCTGATTTACTATGCTGTAGCTTGTCAGCATAGATACGGTCTTAAGGAAAACCATGGTGGAAAGTTGCTATCTTTCTTTGTTATCACTTTAACTGATAGTGCTTGCATCTTAAATGCTATTTAGCAGCTCTTCAGTGGTTCTTTCCAATAGGAACTGGTAGGACATGTGTCCTCATCTCAGCCTGTTATTGTCTAATGTAGTGGTTCCCAACAGCCAGTCCATGGACTGGTGGCAGGCCACAAACCCCTGCCAGGTGGTGTGTGGCACACTGCCTGGCCACATCCCCAGCTGCTAATGAGTCCCACCTGCTAGGAAGCACAGTTCCCTAAAATTCTCATCCCACCCTACAACCCTCCCATGGTGAGTGGTGCTACTGGCTGCCCTATGTGCCGCGGCCGGAACCAGGCCATGTTGAGGCTGTCCCTACTGGGGAAGCCTCACCACCGCTCTAGTTCCTCCTCCACAGAAGTATACTATATCCACTAGATCTCCCTCCTCCACATGTTTGTTGACCACCTCAAACAACTCTAGTAGATTAGTAAGGCATGATTTCCTTTTGCAGAAATCATGTTGACTTTTCTCCAACAAATTATGATCCTCTATGTATGTCACAGTTCTATTCTTTATTATAGTTTCAACTGATTTGAAACTGATGTTAGACTTACCAGTCTTTAACTGCTATGATCACCTCCAGAGCTCTTTTTTGAATATTGGTGTCCTGCTAGCTATCCTCCAGTCATAGGGTACAGAAGCTGATTTAAAGGATAGATTACAAACCACAGCCAACAGTTGCGCAATTTCACATTCGAGTTCTTTCAGAACTCTTAGTAAATGCCATCTGGTCCTGGTCACTTTTTACTGTAAGTTTATCAGTTTATTCCGAAACCTCCTTTAGTGACACCTCAGTCTGGAACAATTCCTCAGATTTGTCACCTAACAAGAATGGCTCAGGTTTGGGAATCCCCCTAACATCTTCAGCTGTGAAGACCTAAGCAAATAATTCATTTAGTTTCTCTGCAATGATCACAAACAAAGGGGCTGAGGGCTGCATGTGGCCCGCAGGCCGTGTGTTGAGTAGCCCTGCTCTAATAGCATAAAGAAAGACTGGGTATTCTGAACTTTGTGAGACACAAGACAGAAGCCACTATTTACTAAAAGGGAATTTCAGGACATAGATGCCAGGTCTGAATATTGTTCCTTTAGCTAATTGGTGCTTCCCTGCTTCTTCCTTTTACTTATACTTATCACTTCCTTTCATGTGAGAATATCTTGTTCTTACTTGACAAGGAAAATTGTCCACATCAAGATTTTAGTGTAGATATATTCACTGTGATTATCAATAAATGTAACTTTAATGAAGCTATGATCAAAGCAGTAGTTAGTCGTGACTAAATGTACTTTCCAGAGGAACAATATAAATGTTAACTGTCAAGAAAAAATTGGCAGACTTTTTGTTTTTCTGAGGGAGCATGAATGTAGAAGGATAATTTTCCCATGCAAATAATAATATACGTTTTTATAATGGATTTTAAAAATATCTGTCTGTTGCATTTCCAAAGTACTTACTATTATGATATGCAAGCACAATAAAATGTTAGGGAATTAACTGCAAACATTTATTGCTGACTGAAAGAACATGAAAGCTACCACACTGGATCAGACCCATAATCCGTTTATTCCTATGTCCTATCTCCAATGGTGGCAGAATTCAGGGGGTATGTACAAAACTGGATAATTTTGGAGAGCTCTGTCCTTAGCTTCCCTCCCTGGCTTCTGGCAATCAGAGGTTTAGGGTTTCTCCAAGCATTTTGTTGCACTCCTGACCATCCTAATAGCCATGAATTTATCTAATTATTTTTTGAACCCAGTTATACTTTTGGACACCACAACATCCCAGGGTGATGAATTCCTCAGGTTAAGTGTGCATTATGAAAAAGTACTCCCTTCTCTTTTGTATTAAACTTATTCATTCCATTGGGTGACCTCCCAGTTCTTGTATTGTGGGAAATAACACTTTCCTATTCCTTTACCACACCATTCATGGTTTTATAGACTTGTATGATAGTCCCCCTTAATTGTCTTTTTCTAAACTGAGCACATATTACTATTCCCTTTCACTGTAACTTTCCAAAATGAAACCCAGGGATCATGAATGGTTGGTAAAGGTAGGGCTGGGGGAGGCAAGTCTGAGGTCCTGTCCCCTTCCCATCCCCCAATGGGGAGGTGGGACAGTGTGCCCCAACTGTGTGGAAGGCAGGTGAGTGGGCAGGCACACACTCACCCCAGCATCCCTGTCTTCGGGGGGCAGAGTGTGGGCGGGACCATGGCTGGCGGTTTGGGAAAGCAAGACCTTCCCCTGCCTAGGCTACCAGATGCCCATTCCAGGGAAGCAATTCTCTGTGTTTTAATCCTTTTTTTCTTCAGTTGCTCTGTAACATCTAGCAACCAAACATCTAGCTTCATTCAGTGTGTTTCCTTTTGTAATTGTTAATAACAATCTCCTTTTAAAGACCATAATCTCATTTGTATCCTACATAGCAGGAGGTTCGGTGTCCAGGAGCCCAAGACTGCAAGCCATATTACTAAGAGAAATTACAGTTTTTCAAGCTCTGTCAAGTTAAAAGAGCTTGAGGATACCTTACAGGAAGGAATTCCCAAAATACACCTTCCTGGATTTTCAAAGGGGTTTTTGAGTTCTGGTCGTGGCAATGATACCGATCCACGGACAGAGATTCTGTGACTTTGTGGAGTTTTAACACAAGCCTTTAGTTCCCATCTTCTGCACTTGGCATGACAGAGTGTGTAATAGACTGGACAGAAGGATTTAAAAAAAACATATTTAAAAGGAGCTTTGCATGAGTAAGGAAATGGAATCTGTTATAGTCTCATGCTTATTGTTGTGAGTCTGTGGAGGTCCTATTGACTTAAAGAATCCTAAATAATTCTTTTTATTTCTCTCCTAGTATTTCTATTTTCTAGGCTTCCATGATTTTATTTTGATTTTAACATATGATACTGCATGAATGCCTCGTAGGATGAGGTTTACCGGGGAGGTCAATAAAGGGCTTCCATGTCAGCAGGGGAGCGTCCAGACTGCCCTGATCTGCCGACAAACAGCTGATCGGCAGAGCGGGGCAGCCATTTAAATTTAAATGAAGCCGCAATTATTTACATCGCTGCTTCATTTCCCTTTGCCGAACAAACAAATCTACATGGCCATGTAGTTTAGACACACCCTCAGAGTCCTCCCCATCTATAGCTCCATCTTTAGGCTTTCGTGATTTTTGATACTAGCAGTTGCAAATGGATATATTTTAGTTAATCACATCGTACCATCCCTTCCATAAGCTTATCAGTCTCAGTTTTGGAACAGGTTAGGTTTTTTTTGGCCTCACTTCTCCACTTGAAAGACTGTTCCAGAACTTCATTTTGGTAGTAGAGAAACCTTTCTCTAATTTCAAGTCTAAACTCAGGATGAGCAATTCATACCTATATGTTCTTGTGCCAGCATTAACCCTAATTTTTAGTAACAGCTCTCCTTCCCTAGTATTTATCCTTCTGATGGATTTACAGAGAACAATCATATCATCTCTCAGCCTTTGTTTGGCTAGGATAAAAAGCAACCTCCATGAGTAAGGGCTTGAGTAAGGATTTCTGTTCCACTGATCATCCTTGTAGCCCTTCTTTGTACCTGTTCCAGTTTGAATTAATCTTTTCTTAAACATAGGAAACTAGAGTTGTATACCATGTTCTAGATAAGATCTCACAAGTGTTTTGCATGATGGTAATAGCACTTCCCTCTCTCTCTTGGAAATACCTTGCCAGATGGATCCTAAGATTGCATTATACCTCTGTGGGATCTTGGGGGAATTTGCTAAGCAGTGGCCTCCATCCTTTCTTTTTTTGGAATAGTTATGTGCCCTCCCCCTGAGCCTCCTCCATTCCACTCCCTGGCAGAAAAAGGAGGCAGGGTCATCATCTTGATCCTGCTGACCGCATTCAAAGAATTCACTGTCACTGGCCATCATAAATACTCTCTCGGTCCTTATTGTATTTTCCTAACTCAAAGTCTCATTATAATATGTAAAGGATGGCAATTGCTAAAGAACGAATGGGTTTGTAGGTCAAAATGGATATTGAGATTGTGGTTTTATTAAAATATGGACAGCTTGTATCTGATGACTACATTGTTTTTTATTTAAACATCTACATAACAGAATAGCAGTCGGAATCGGGAACTGAATGAAGTCTGTAGCTGATTGCCATCCAGAGCCTGACCTCCCAAAAGAAGGATGACCTTTGACTCTACATCTCACATCACATGATCCCTTAATACAATGGTGGTAACTTCACAGATACCGGTGAGTTTTGAAGTTGGTGGTTGACAATACTTTCTGTGCATAATACTACATTTGCTGAGATGAGTCTTGCAAAATTTCTGAAAAGTGTTTTTTTTCCACTTATTTTTTTTTCAAAGAATGCTTACTGCTGACCAAAACACCCTCAACAATTCAAAAACACCTATAATCAAAATTAGCTACTATTTTAGGTCCAGAGAAATGAAAATTGTGCTTCAACATTAACTATAGAGCCAATAGTGCTGTCTCCATAACACTGATGCAAACACCAATTCCGTGGCTCATCTATCATTCTAAAGGCCCAACCTAGACAATTAGAGATTTGGTAGCTGGTTATTTTCACTGTGGGTCACAAAAGTAACAACTTTTGTAGAGAAGGCAATTTTGAGCAGGTGTAATATATGCAGACCTTACATTGAATATATTAATTGAAATTAGATTAGCAAATTCCCTAAATCTCAGACCTGTTTGATCCACTAATTAATCTGTAGAACTATTACACTAGTGATATTTAAATTTGCCAGAGAAATAATCGTTTTCATAATTCAACTGCTTCACAATTGGTTGATCAAATAAAACTATCACAGTCTGACAGGTGTTAATCTAAAATTCCTGTATAAACCTAGCATCACAATATACCAGATATATTCTGATAAATATGGGGCCCATTTATATTCTTTACTAACATTCTAAGACAAATGTTCTCCCAAATTATCTGTGCAAAACCACTGACTCCAGTGATTTTCTGGAATCTAACCAGCACAGAATTTAGCCTATGGTGGGAAAACAGAAGACATTTTCAGAGCCTGATCCAATACCTGTTGAAGAGAGTGGCAAGACTTTGACTTTGAATGGATACTAAATTACCCCTAAGGGTATGTCTATACAGCAAAGAAAAACTCACAGCTGGTCTGTGACAGCCAGCTTAGGCTTGCAAGGCTTAGGCATTTTGTGGATATTTGTGTGGATATTTAATCGTTGTATAGATGTTTGAGCTGAGGATGGAGCTCAGGTACTAGGGCCTACAAGTAGGAGATTCTCATAGTGTGGTCTAACAGCAATAAAACAGTCCAGCAGCCCAAGCCCTGCAAGCCCAAGTTGGCTGTCATGTGCTAGCTGCAGGTTTCTCTTTGCTGTGTAGACACGAGTTTGTGGCTTTTTAGCAGTTTCTGCAGTGTGTTCCTGTTTAGTGCTGAGTGATTTTCTTACCTGTTTGTCAGCCTGCTCATGCTGTATTCCTCTGGGAACACAAAAAAGAAAGTCCACTTTTAAAATGGAGCTAGCACAATGCAGAACAGAACTGGTTGAGAGAGAGAGAGATACCACTATTTAGTTAGATTAATTCAGCATAGGGGACATTTACTAAGAAACAGTGAAACAGGTTCAACTGGTTGATCAGCTTATATAAGGGTCTCAGCTGTACAACTGGCAGTGAAAAGGTGGGCTACTGCACCAACAATAGACAGCCCTGGTGCTGTCTACTGCACCGACAATAGACTGCCCTGGTGCTGTGCATCCACCCATACACTGTCAGTTGTGGGTATAGGGCCTAAAACAGAAAGGCTATGTCTACACTGCCCCTGTTTTGTGCAAAAATATACAAATGAGGTGAAGCATGGAACATTGCCGTGCCTTGTTTGCATAATTAATGAGGCTCCATTTTTGCGCAAGAGGCTTTTGTGCAAGAGCCGTTCTTCCTGAAAAAAAATGCGGCAGAACGGCTCTTGCGCAAGAGGGTTTTTTTGTGCAAAAAGGAGACATGTAGATGGCTCCTTTTTGCACAAAAGCCTCTTGCACAAAAATGGAGCCTCATTAATTATGCAAATGAGGTGCGGCGATTTTCCACACTTCACTTTATTTGCATATTTTTTGCACAAAACAGGGGCAGTGTAGACATAGCCAAAGAGATTTGTCCTTCAGCTGTAGTCAGTTGAATACTCTCATTGAGGATAGTGGGACTACTCCACAGAACGAACTGCACCCTGTGTTAAAGCCTCGTCTCCCACTTGTTCAGGCTTTGCATAGTGGTTAGAGAGGGCCACCTGGGTCCAGAGCTTTTCCTTACCCTTTGATGTCCAGTATGGGGTTTTTATGCCTCCTAACAGACTCTGATTGGGATTCTTTTATGCCTGCCACTGTACAAACTTTGAGGTAGATATATACTTATGAGTTTACAGTCTAAATCAGGATTAACAAAAGGAGCAGACTAGGCCTCTAAAACATGTGTTTTCAGGAATTTGGCTATAACATTAGTAATAATTATTATTGCAGTCTGTAGACAAATGTGGCATCATAACCTCTTGGTCTTATCTGTTCTGCAAGGCATAGATTTATCAGCATTATGGTCAATCTTTTCAAACAGATATTTAAAATAGAATTCATAAACTTGGATTTTCTAAGCTTATATTTTCTATATTCCTTTACAGTGGTGTCAGTAAGAAGAATATTTTCAATTTAATGCTTTATCTCCTTGTAGTAAACACATAAGATCTATTATTTCTATTATGACTCAGGGAACACACTAATAGTAGACAGCTGTAATAAAAGAATGAATATAAGTTAAACGTAATACATGCTTTTATTTTGTATGTCTAGCTAAGCCAAATTAACATTTAATACATGGTTAAATAATACATCAACTCCTTTTACACGGATTTAAATTGCTACAAAGGAAAATTTCATCCCCTCTAAGCCAAGGGTAGGTAAGTGGATAAACAGATGAGGAAAGTACATTGCTTCACTGACTGTCTGGCATACTCAGAATCATAAATGCATGGATCACTTATGATTTTGGGCTCTGTTCTCACTTACGGTTTCTGTATCTCCAGTTTTAATAAAAAAAGATAAAATGGAAAGAAAATGCCATGACATTGCAGAGAGGAGGAGCAGTGAACCTGACTAATAGTAGAATTAACAAAAATATTTTTGCCAGATTTTTTTGGAGGGGGGGTATGTGGAGCTCAGATTCTTTGGTTATTTCATTCCTAATTTTTGGCTATTATCAAAAGCCGTTCCTCGTTCTTTGTTCCACTTTCTTTTAATTGTTAGTCAACAGATGTTAGACATGAAATAATAGATTCTGATTTTACCCCAGTTCTTGATGTGTAAGTGAAAGGGGAACCGCTTCTCGGTTTATATTATGTATGTATGTATATGTGTGTGCATCTCTATATCTGTAGTAAAAAAATCCAGTCTGTTTATCAGTATCTCTATAGATAAATGATGTGTGTGGTTCTAATGTAATGGTATCCCTTAGGCAGGAGTGGCCCGAGGCCGGCTGCAGCAGCTGGCGCTCTAAGAGGGGCGGTGCAGTCGGTGCCCTTGCCTGCACGGCTGTCAATGGCCGTGACATCATCATCGGGCGCCCGGGCCAGCGGCGCCCTAGGCAGCTGCCTAGCTCGCCTAGGCTCGCAGGCCGCCCCTACCTTTAGGGCACATCTACACAGCATGGCTAAAGCTGAAATAAGCTATGCAATTTGAACTATGTCAATTGCGTAACTTAAGTCAAAATAGCTTATTTCGGCTTTTGGTGCTGTCTACACAGCAGGAAGTCCTAAGTAGAGCACCCTTCCTCCGACTTCCATTACTCCTCATAAAATGAGGGTTACAGGAGTTCGAGTAAGAAGTCCTCCAGCTAGACATTATTTCGATATTATATTGAAATAAATGCTTGCTGTGTAGATGCTATGTTATTTCAGAATAACATCAGTTATTCTGAAAGAAAGCTGCAGTGTAGACATAGTCATAGGGAGCTAGACTGTTTGGCTAACTTCCTAAGATGAAGAGCTACACATTGCAGAGTTCTGTGCAAGGAAGCTGGAAAGCCAGTGGCTACTGACATGTGGAACAAACAAGTTATGTCCAGTCTTGATTTGTCACATTGGAAATCACTTTTCCCACCCTTGCTTTGTGTTAGTAACATAACTCACCTTCTCCTGTTCAAGGTTTCAGATTTGTTTCTCAGGCTAGTAACAAGCAAGACAAGTGAAAGATCTTGGAAGTGGAGGTCAAAGTTCCAAGGTGTGGAGGAAATAGCATTGAGCCAGCAAGGATTGGCAATCAAAAGAAAATGGATAAAGGAGCTAAGTGCTATTGGTCTCTGGGTAGAGAGGGCTATTGTGAGATACGGGGAGATGACGTGTGAATAGGGTGGCCATTGATGCATGCCTAAATACAGTTTGTCCACCACCTCAGATCACCCCTTCCCCAATCTGCTGGCTGTGATCCAGGATAAAACCACATCTGGTTTTACATCCATACTAGACAGGGGACAAACCAGATAGAGAAAAACAGGACACAAGGGAGGCTGGGAGCAGGATGAGAAAAGGGGAGGAAACTCTTGTTCCCTGAATTTTATTTCTGAGGACAAGTTGGCTAGGAAGGGAGTGATGATGGACATAATCATTATTATTTTTAGAGTTAAGTATTATAATGCTTAACACAATGGAGGATACGAAATAAATGGCAGGTGAATGATTCATTTACATCACACTGTCTATAATACTGTTTTACCCTAGTTATCTATCTAACTGAAAGATTGTAAAATGTATTATAAAGATGTGTGAGAATAACCCTTGCTTTTGGGTTCATTGGCTGGATGGAAAAAAAATGTTCCTGTAGTGTAGCTCTGCTCTTGGACTCAAAAGATAATTGTTCCACTATACTTGACACTGGGGAAACTACAGCTGGAATACTGTGTCCAGTTTTGAGCCACATATTTTAGGAAAGCTGTTAATAAATTACAGAGTCCTGAGGAAAAACAACAAAAGTGATAAAAGTTTAGAAAACTTGAGTTATCAGGGAAGTTTTGACAAAACTGGGCTTGTTTAGTCTTGAGAAAAGAAGACAAAGGAGGAATCTGAAAACAGTCTTCAAATATGTTAACGGCTGTTATAAAAAGGATGGAGATCAATTGTTCTCTTTGTCACTGAAGGAAGGATAAGAAGTAACAAACTTAATCTGTGTGAAGGGAGATGTAGGTTAGATTATAGGTAAAACATTCTGACTATGATGGGTAGTTACATTTTGTCACAGGCTTTCAAAGGAAGTTGTAGAACCCCCACCATTGGATGTTTTTAATAACAAGTTAGATAAACATCTGTCAGTATACTTGATCCTGCCTTAGTGCAGCAGTCTGAACATTGATGACATCTGGAAGTCCCTTTCAGCCCTATATGTCTACAGTTAAAGAGCTCTGAGATCAACGGAAGGAAAACACTATATAAGAAATAGGTATTGTCATATTCACAGTAATCAGTAGAGGAAATGGGAAATAGGGCTGTTAGAATCTTGTGACATTCAACACATAAAGGGGCTCGTAAGCATTTTGCAATTTGGTTTCCTGCCCTTGGAAACTAAGAACTGCAATTTTGCCTGAGGGTTAAAATTTACTGGCCTAAAACCTCCTGAGAGGTTCGCTGACAGCTGATCTTGTTCATATCTCACTTTTTTCCCCCTCAGCAAGTCCAGGGATTTCCTCTACCTTTGGAAAGAGTGTTTGCCAGAGACAGCTTCTAGTACAGAGCAAAGAAATCTGAAAGATAAGTTGTCAGGCTTCCTATCTTTGCCATCAGCCTCGTTCCATATTCACTAAGCTTTCCCAAGCATTGTATAAGGCTTATGAATGCATTGAACCTTGGATCCAACAATCAGTTTGAGCGGGTCTGTGACTATATGTGAATAATTCATACTGCACTAAGGTTAAATAAGCAGAAGGGATTCCTGTGCACTCTGATAATGCTTACAAGATGCATATGAGGCAATATTCTTTGGTACCATGCTGGGACCATAAGGCTACGTTCGTTCATCAAAACATCTGTCATAGTACCATGATTTTCATATCACTTTCTTGACCACATACTACATGAATATGTATTTGTTTTTCCTAGATTGACAGAGACTGCCTGAGATTTTTCTAGTAGTTATTATTGAGCAGAACTAAGATCATCTGCTTTTGCTAGCCTTGTTACAATTTTGTAGCTTCATTGCTAATGCATTTATGTTGAAATCCTTAGAGATTTTGAGGATCGTTTCTCAGTGTGGCAATATTTTTCTTTCTTAGCCATTACCTGAGTTACTCTTAAAAAGTTTCAGGTTTTTTACAACATTAGCCTATGGAAACTTCACAGGTGGAATTTCAATCAAAGTGAAATCATGGTATTTCTCACACCATTGGTTTAAATAGCATTTAATATAGCGTACACAGGTATCAGTTGCATGACCCCCAGCTGTCTCATAGTTATTAGAGTAAAGTGATGCTGCATGTTAATTCTTGTTAGAGAAAATAGTATTGTTGAAATTCCATGATTTGCACAAAGCAACTAAATCCAGACATAATCTTGATGCATTCTTAAGCAGATGACTACCTATACAGGTAATGTCCTTCATTTTATGCCATGAGTAATGATTTCTGAGTTGTCATTGTAAATCAGTCCAGGAAACAATCCTAAAGTCAATGCATGATGCACATCAAGGGTCTGATTAATCATGACTCCTACACATGTCTGAGCAGGCAGATGGAGTTGGTGGTACTGAATTAGGATGAATACAGCTGCCTCAGAAATATATTGATGTAAATATCAAGAGCTGATTAACCTTAGTCAAACAATTCACTGGAATTAAATCCTATTTGTTTGCATACTTGAGACCAATAGAAACAAAGGAATATCATTTCTTTCAGGTTCAGGCTTGTGTGTCTGCAGCGCTCATCAATGTTAAATATGTAACTTCCCTGCATTTTTATTTGATTGTGTCTGCTGCTGTGAAGAATGTAATAGACAGCACTAGCGACCTCACTTTTTATAGCAATTATTCCATTAGAACACTGTATGTGTTCTAGCCTTCATTTATTATTTTTACAACATTCCTTTATTTTTTCTTCTCTTTTTTTGCATTATGACATTTGTTATGTATAGTTTTAGCATTGTAAATCCATTGGAAGATTTTGAAAGTTTCACTTGTATCTATAGTCCTTAAATGCTTTTCTCTTAAGAAATTTAAAAATTAGCATAACAAGTGTGTAGCGTAATATTTACAGTTTAGTTAAACAATGATTCTGTATACATGAATAATCTATGTGTAAAGAAACAGTGAACTTTTGCATCCAGCCATCCACATCATTGAGATTCTGTGCCCTGTGATGTGCCAGAAGTCAGAAGATATGATTATGGTGGTCCATTCTGGGTTTAAACTCTATGACCATCTGAGGAGAAGACTCTCTTCCTACTCCCATCCTATATTTCACTGTGACTCTTGGCTTCTTACTCTGTTCCTCCATGTGATAAAGTGGGTAGAGAGCTGGGAAAGGCGCTGGGAATGATTAGTGGCTGATTCCCTCTTCCTAAAGTGCTGGTCCATGGCTAGGCTGGGCATCAGGAATGAGGTTATATAGCAGCCTTTTCAAGGTTTCAGGAACATACTTTCCTTTAGCCCTCACATATACTAGAATCCAAAGATAAGTGGAGAGCATGGGGGAAGAGGGAAGCATTCTGAGTCACAAAGTAAAGTATGGTAAATACCATTTCTTATATCCGAAGAACCATATTCCATTGCCTTTCTCCCAGTCTGTCAAACCACAATGCTAGGGGGTCAGCAGAGAATGTGGGCCATCTCAAGTAGGTATCCGCATTTTCTCAGGGCTCCTTTAGACTATGCTAAAGTGTTGAAAGAGGATATGAAAATTCCATGCTTCTGATTTCACTTTTGAAGCAAAGGGAAAGTAGTCAAGATGCGGGTTTTTTTGGCAACCCCCCCTTTTTGGGGTTTTTAGCCACCTAAACCTCATTTTTTGAGGAAAAGCAGAATTTGCATATCCTCTTTTGACACTTTAGCGTCGTCTAGATGAGCCCTCAGATTCCTCCAAAAATTAAGACAATCGAGGGCATGAAAGGCTTTTTCTGGGTCAATTAAAATGCAGTATTGTAAAGTTCCCCCATTTGTTTCAAGAATTTTCCTTAAATTGCCGAGCACAAACACTTACATAAATAGCACTGCTTTGTGACTGAAAATTGCACTGTAAATCTACCTAGGATTACTGTAATCTGTGGTATTGTCCAGCAGTCTCTTGAGAAAAGCAGGTTAATATTTTGCCAGCAGTTGACAGTGAAAAGATAGTTCTAGAATTGCAACTGTCCCATGTTGGGAATGATTAGGTTGGCATCTTTTATCTCCTAAAGTAGTATTTCTTGGATTCTGTTGACAAAGCTGTGTCATCAGTTAGTGAATCAAATTGATATATTAAGCCCTATTACGTTCATGAGTGTTAACCATTTTTCAATGTGTTCATTGATTCAAAAATATCTTCATAGGCAAAGTAAGCTAAAGGTGTTCTGTATCACTTCTGTTTTTTCACATGGTCTAGTGCAATCTCTGTGATGGTACATTTTATGGTCAAGAAAGTTGATAAAGTTTGTGTCATAGATACATAACAGACGGTGGATAATTTCTTGATGAACAATTCACTTCCACCCAAAACACACACAAATTTTTAGCATTCTTGGCAGATTGACAGTTTTAAGTGTTCATAGAATATGTTTTTGATTGGCCTCCATGTGACCGTAGTTAAACAACTTTGTTACACATCGAGCTTACTGCATATGCTGTTAGTCATTTTTTTCTTGTAAGTATTCTAGAGTACCCCACTCTTCTGCAGACTGATTGTTCTGCATGACAAATTTGTATGCCTTGAAGCTTTCTAATGGACAAATCATTTTTGTCAAACCATGTGTAGTTTTTGGTGCTGCTTGAAGTGAAATGTATGTCTTCAATCATGTTACTAATTGTTCCTAAGCCATATATTGCTACTCGGACATGAGCATATTGATTGCCACATTTTTTTTTCTGTCCAGGCACAAGAAAGATTAAGTAGACATTTATTCACTGCAGGGTTTTCATGCATTCCTTGTGTATTCACAAATTGGATATAGTGAGTTCAGTATTTGACTGGTGAATCTTTACCAGCCAGGAGCTGTGCTTGTGAGAGGGACAGGCCTGGGATTCCTGGCCCCAGCATCTCTGGTGGTAGGAGAATTCTAGGGAGGGTCAGTGTGATGGGCGCCTGGCAGGGATCCCCCTGTCCAGCACTGTGGCTAAGAGCCAGGGTGGTTGGGGTAGGGGTGCGCTTACCTGGTCCAGCGGGTGGAAAACCTGACCCGCAGGTAGACACTGTGCTCCTATTGCGGCTGTTCCCAGTGGTCACTCTGCAGTATCCCCGTTCCCTGCGCTTGCTGTCCTCATTGGTGAATCTGAAGTATGTCATCCTCCTCTCTGTGCCCCTCCCTTTCAAAATACTGCAAAACCATCACATTGCAGGCACGTCCCATTGTCTCATTTTTGTGCCGACCTTGTTTTAGGTTAAGGCAAGAGGAATCTGCATGCCAGTTTGGTGGCCCTAGCTCTTAGGGTTTAGCTCTTGTACAAATGGACTCGCAGACACATAGACACACTCTAATATTGGAAAATAAATGAAAAGTGCTTTATTTTAATGATTGTATTTTTTAAATGAAGGAAAATGAAGGCTGGGGTGAAAGTTCGGGGGTAAAGGAGAGGCAGGAAGTGGGTGGCTTAGGGCAGAGGGTTGGGAGGTGGAAGGGCTCAAGGCAGGGTATGAGGGTCTCAGGGCAGAGGGAAATAGTTAGGGGTGCAGAAGTCAAGGCAGGTGGGAGGTGCAGGACTCAGGGCTGGGGGCTCAGGGCAGGTGTCTGGGAGGAGGTGCTGGGGGTATCTTACTGGAACCACCCATGGAGGGTAAGGGTAGTGCTGCTCTGGCAGTGGCTCCTCCCAGGGCAATGTGGCAGCACTGTCCAGCCAGCAGCTCCTCCCAAGGTGCTAGGTTTGTGCTTCCTGGAGTGTGGCTCCTCCTGGGAGAAGGAAATACAGGTTTGTGTGCTTGTTGGGTGGGGGTTCAGGTTCTGTGGGCCAGCCCCAGCATCCAGCTGCTCCCCTCCCTGCAGTGTGCAGCCTGCTGGGGAAGCAGCTTCCAGGCCCCCCAGCCTGCAGCTGTCCTGGGGAGGCCTTGCATGGGGCAGTGGCCCCCCTGTCCTGCAGCCTGTTTGGGGAGTGGTGCTCCATGAACTGACGCCAGCTTCTAGCTGCCTCCTGCCCTGCAACTGGTCTGGGGGGCATCAATTCAAGGGCTGCTCCTCCATCTTGCAGCCAGTTTGGGAGGTATTCTGAAGGGTTGGCAGTGCTCCACGCAGGGGGAGGCGAGGCTCTAGGGGCTCCCACAGCCTCCAGTGGCCCCCTGTGGCCTGTAAGCTCATTGAGTTGGAGTTGAGGCTCTAGGTGTTGCCCCAGGCCACCAGTGGCCCACGAGCAGTCTGCAGGGTGGTGGTGGGCTCCTGCCCTGCTACAGCCCCTTCCCAGACAACCTGCAGGGCACACAGGGGGTATTGGTGGTCAGGGGCAGCCCTCTGTGGCCTTGAGACTGTCTTGGAGGTGTTGAAGCTCCAGTGGCTGCCCCATTTCACAGAGAAGTTTCTCTAATTCTTCATTAAGCTGTCCTTGATTCACATTATTGTCCTTCACTTTACAGGAGTATGATTTTTTAAATGCTGTATAGCCTCTGTTCTTAAGTAGCGTCTGAAAGATTGCTAATGGATTCTTTATGCCAGTCAATTGGTGGATTTATAGTTTTATTCTCTGTGTATTTTAGGAAATAATAGTGATTCTAGCCTTATGTCTGCTTTTGGCTTCATTCATTTCCCAAATGGAATAGTAATCAGAACAATCTTCAGTAAGTTGGCCCTCATTTGCTAACTAACAAGTACTAAGGTCTTTCTTTTCTGTTCTTTCCTCTGTTCTAGGGTTCTGTGTGGCATCAGAAACTAGTTAGTAGCTTTGCTTGCTTCACTGGAAACTCTTCTCCTGGCCTTTGTCATATGCAAGCACTTGCAGACAAGTGAGAGGTGAGCAATTCCATAGGAGTCACATGTACTATATACTGAATGGTACCAATTATATGCAAAGACTACCTCATTGGACCACATCCTGGTCCATCCTAAATCTAATGTGCTCTGATTTGATTGTGCAAACAGATTTAAAGCTGGACTAAGCAGCCATTTTTTTAGGGTTTTCTCAGCTTGCAACCCACACACAATGCAGGGCTTGAGTATCACTGCATTCTAGAAATCCCTGTTTGTCCCAAAAGCCCCTTGGAGTTTGTTGCAACTGACTGCCGGTGAGAAAATCCCTGAGGCTAATTTAATAAGTGTGGAGAGGCAAAATGGCCTTCGGCAATCTCCTGGGTCAGAAAGCATGACAGTGATAGAATGCCACCGTATCCCCTCTTGGAATATAGAATAGAAGAAGAAGTAATATTTCTATTGAATATAGAAGAGACTGTTAGATTAAAAGCAGAAAATAGCTGGCATAGTGCAAAGGTAACAAATATCTATGCACAAAGGTCATGAATCATAATCCACTCCTGAGGGTTATTCCTGTAGGAGGAACAGAGGATATCTAAACAAAGCCAAGAGAAGGACACTAGGGGTGTGTCTGCACTGCAGTGCTAGCTCGATATAAGATACACAATCTGAGTTATGCAGATTGCGTAGCTTATTTTAAACAGCACCAAATTTCTACATAGACTGCTATTCGGACAAATCCCTTAATTCTTGAGGAATGAGGTTTACCGGGCTGTTGGAATAGCAAGTGTCATGGCTCCTTCCCCACTCTGGCATTATAAATGCAGAAGTGGGGGCCAGCAAGTGTACCCCAAAGCCTTATCTACCAGGCTTTGGTATAAAACTTCCCCCAAGATCTTAAAAACCTAGATCTTGGGAATAAAACTTCCTCTGCCACCACCCAAATGTTGCTAAAGAAACCAGGGGAAAGATCATTTGGGAAATCTCCCCCCTAAAATAAAAATCAGGGCACACCATTAACCACTGCCAGGTTAATAAAAAGAAAAGAAAGAACTTTTATTATTACAACAATATTTTTGTTGCAAACATAATAACTAGATAGGGAGGTAATAAAATATACTCATGGAGAAACTCCATGGGCCTAGAACTTAGTTACAAAGAAAACCCAAAACATCTTTTAAGCTGTGCCAGATCTCAGATCCCATACCCAACCCTTAAAACAATAAAACCTAACGAAACTACCTAAACGTTACCCTACTTACAGAAAATGAAGACTGGTGTCTTGGAGAGAGAGAGAGACATGCTTGTCCCTTTCTGTAGCAGCAGAGGACTCTCTCCCAGAGACAAAAGGGGAGAAAAAAAAAGCAAATTCCTTTGTCCCAGTTTGAAAAGTCCCACCTACATTCCTATTGGTCACTCCACCTGGCTAGGTGTAGTTAACCCCTTAATCCCCAGGCTGCTGGCTAACCCTCATAATCATGACAGCAAGCTTCCTATTTTCATTGCATTTTGAAATAGCGGGTTTGTTGTTAAGATGCAGAAAATGTGGTTTTGGGATACCGGATGTATCCCGAAATAGTGCACTGTCCAGACATACCCTAGCTGTCTGTTTCTTTAGGTCATACTCAATGCTACTGACAGAACATACCCAATCTTACCATGTCACTGGAAATGACGAACACCCAGAGTAGCAATCAGAGATGCTAGCTGGTAAAACTACCTCAGAGGTTGAAGAAGGCACAGCAGAAGGAACTACCTTGAGAAGCTGCAATGATCTCATCAAAAAGGCTACAAGATTCACAGATATCAGCTATTACTGACATCTGTCTGAAATGTCTTCCACTCAGGGGCGGATGAGAGTGCCGTGGGGCCCAGGGCAGCGCCGCAGGGCCCTGGGCAGCAAAATTTTGCGGGGGCCCCCCCTTTGACACAGCGCATGCACCGTGGTGCCAAGACGCATGCGTGGGGCCTCGGGAAGCGCGGGGCCTGGGGCAGCCGCCCCGCTCGCCCTGCCCTAAATCCACCGCTGCTTCTACCCCAGACATCTCTACAGAGGCTAACAACTCATGCCTTATTCTAGAGATACCTTTATAATTCTGAACCTAGCTGTGGTTACCAGACCTAAGCTTGATTTTTTTTCCCTGAAAATGAATCAATTTACTTGTCATCAAACTCAGTACAACCCCGAAATGACATTTAACTGAGCTAAATTGAACCTTATATTACCTACTTTCATTTAGTGTAAAGAATTGGACTCTATATTCTCAAGAAATAAATTTTTCTGTTCTTAGCCAATAGACACGCCAAGATCTTAAATACAAAGATATGATGTTGTAAACTTGTATAAGCACAAGGTAGCTTTACTTTATATTGTTTTCTGACTGGCTCAAAAAAAGGCATTTTTAGTTGTCAAAACACAAATTGTTTATTGTTACTTGTATTAGCACAATCAGCAGGAGCAGATAGAGAAGGTCAAAATGAGACTGTGGTAAGTTTTTGACACACAGTATTTCTAATAAATCCGACAAACCCATATAATATACAGATGCAACATATTTTACAAGAAAGGCAACTATTACAGAAAGCTGAACCACTACATGATTGAGTGTGGAATATATATGAACAATTCCTGTGGGAGCTGAGAATAAGGTCAATCTTGTATCCTTGGAAACAGTTGAACTTTGAGGGTAGAAAATACATTTGAACCTCTTTAATTCTGCAATGCTGGGAAGGAGCACTTACCTGGCACCCTGTGTTCGCTGTCACTCCCAAGCACCATCGCTCCCCCTCCCCTGTGGCTATGGAAGTGGCAGGAAACAGCCTCCAGCTGGTGTGAGGGAGGGGTCAGGGGCATTGTTCAGGGTTGCTTTCTCCTCACCTTGCCAGTGTCCGCATTGTGGGTGTTCCTGCATTAGGGACACCTGGGATGTGTCTAGACAGCACCCTTCTGTCAGAATAAGATATACAATTTGCGCTACTCAATTTATTCCGAGTCTAGGTCGAAAGAGCTTATACAGTGCTAAATTTAAAAATAAGTCACTATTCCAACAGAAAGTTACAGGGATGCCAAAACAGCGTGCTCCCTATTTGGGGAAATAGTGGGAGCATTTAAAGACATGGCATTGCTGTTTCAGGATGCTTCTGGTATCCCAAAATAGCACCACAGTCTAGACATACCTTGAGTACAGAGGTTCCAGTGTATAATTTAAATCTAATTTATATACTTGCTAGGCTAAAGAAAGGGCTAACGACAGGGCTAAACTGGGTTTGAGTTCTGCAAATTCAATTAAAACAAGCACAAAATAAGTCCATTTGAATTCCTTTTGTTTTTACCACAGGTTGTTTCAAGAGATAAAACTGAAGGGGTTAAGACAGTACCGAGTCTAACTGCCATATCCTTTTATGAGAATGTCAAAATCCAATCCTTGCAGATGTGGTTTTGTTCAATAAGCAGACTATTGCTATCTCACCCTGATGCTGGATTGTCTTTAAAAATTCAAAAACAAAAAAACTAAACCCATCACCATCACTCCCTTAAACTAAATCAGACTGGACTGTTTATTTTTGGGGAAGACTCTAAAGGGGAAATAGGCATATGAAGAGCTTTTGCATCTGCTTTGCAACTTTGACCAGCTCTGTAATTGTCTATAGATTTAAGAACAAGTTGATAGGGGAAATTGTTAATGGCTGCTATCTCAGTTCTACCTTTATCCAAAGTGAATTTTACTGAATGGTGACACAAGGAACTCCTGGTATGGGACAAGGTGAGAATGTCTGGTATTGGAGGGAATGGAGAAATAGATGGACACACATATCCCATGCCATGAGGTTGTGAATATGTAAAACGAATGGAAAATATTTCTACTATAAATATATGGGTTACTTCATACTCTGCCTTAAAAGTGTCGTGGAATTTGAAAGACAAGGCGAGTAAGGTAATACCTTTTATTGGACCAACTTCTGTTAGTGACAAAGATAAGTTTTTGAGTCACACAGAGCTCTGAGAAAGGTACTTCGAGCATCACAGCCTAATGCAAGGTGGAACAGATTGTGTAGCAAAAATAACAGGACATATTCTATTCATTGTGGCTGCAGCTAGACTGGCAAGTTTTTCCGCAAAAGCAAGTGCAAGATTGTCAGTGTTCTTACAGAAATACTATGCTGCTCCTGTTCAGGCAAAAGCCCTTTTCCAGAAATGCGTTTGCGCAAAAGGGCCAGTGTAGACAACTGAAAACTGTTTTACGCAAAAAAGTCCCGATGGTGAAAATGGCGATCGGGGCTTTCTTGCTCAACACTGCGTCTAGATTGGCACAGGCGCTTTTCCGCAAAAAGTGCTTTTGCGGAAAAGCGTCCGTGCCAATCTAGACGCTCTTTTCTGAAAATGCTTTTAATGGAAAAACTTTTCCGTTAAAAGCATTTGCGGAAAATCATGCCAGTCTAGACGTAGCCTGTAGGTGTTAGTTTAAAAAAACATCTTAACAGCCATTTGCTCTGAAAAGATGGATAACATCCAGGGCTCAGTCTACATGAGCAACAAAGTGGGGAAGATGCATGAAGGAATGCAAGGAATCCCTGGTGTGTGTAATGAGCTCAACTTACATAAGCAACAAAATGTGTCACCCTCTAGCAGATGTATTGTAGATATGTAAGTTTAGCTGTTCTTCTCTTTACTACTCAGTACAGGCATGGCCTCAGTACACAAGGTCAGAAAACTGCAAGGAATCATTCACTGCTATGCACAAGACAGGTGCAATTACAGTCCCTGTGGTAACTTGAACACAAGAACTCTGCCCTGCTCGTGCCTCCTGGGAGAAAGTAGCAAAATAACTTTGGGCGGGGGAAGTAACCAGGGCCATGAACCCAAAATCAGTGAGGAAGAATATATCACAGGAAGGGCCCGAAGAAGTGTACACTCCTGTGCATTTGGGTGCTCTCGGAGGTCTGTTGCTTAATGGCACATTCTGAACCTGTCCCTGGTTCCATGTTGTGACAGACCGGGCCGTGTCTGGGCACAGCTGAGGGCGTCCGCTCAGGGCGAATTGCACAAATCCGGGGCTCCTTACAGCCCCCCTGACTGGTGACCTCTCCAAATAGGCCACAAACCAGCAAAACCCCTCCGACACCCCAGCAATATCCGTGCCGCAGATGGCCCCGGGCCTCATACACAGGTGGGGGGGGGGGGGGTCCTAGCACCCAATCCCACCTACCCCGAACAAGTCCTGTCCAGTTCCAAGAAACCAGCCACAGATCCCTGGTCAATTTACCCTCTGGATCTTACCCACAAATCACTCTGGGCCAATCCTTTAGAATCTATAACTAAAGGTTTATTATGACAAGAAAGAAAAGCATGAGAGTGAGGTTGTTAAAGTACAGTACGTTACATGCACCGAATCTCCCAGTCCTCGATGCAGGCTCTAGCAGAGATGTTACAGCCGCTGGTCTAATAGTTCTTATTGCACATCCTATCATCAGGATGGGTTCACAGGTCTTCCAGGCTCTTCGATCCCTGCAATGCTGCCTCTGGGATGAAGTGCTGAGCTGAGAACAAAATGGCATCGACCACATGGCCTCTTTATACCCCCTTCCTGGCCTCTTCTGGTCTCAGCCGGTCACCTGGTCCTCAGCCTCTCTCTGCTGGCAGCTCTTAGGTCTCCGCCCTCATGCTTTAGGTGTGTCTTTGGCCCATCAAGTGCCATTGTTCTACAGGGCCTCGCTACTCAGCCTGTCCATAGCAATGCTCAACCACATTCCAAGAAATATTCGGCTTCCACACAGATTACAGATTCCTACCTACACACACAGACATTATATACTCACATAAACAGTGTACACAGGATCAGACAACAACAAGCTCCCATTCAATACCCCACGTGGCTCCCTTTTATACCAATTTCTGGGGCCAACACCCCCACCTAGGGGTGCAGCAGCGATCTGGCTGCTTCCCTCCAATTTGGTAATGTGACACATGTTTACTAATCAAGTTTTTCCCGAGGATCCTAAGAAAAAAAATTAAACCGAAATGGATAGAAGTTTCTACAAAAGATTCCAATAAATAGAGGAAATGTTTAATTTTATATTCATTCTGTTTAGAGGAAATAACTTTTTAAATAGGAAACTATTTCTCCAAGCATGAGCATCTCTTTCTTCCATTTTGAAGAACTCCTTTTTTTTTAATTCCCATTAATGGGAGTTAGGCTTGCCTGCTTACTAATGTCTGAAAACCAGAACACTATAGCAGGAGCGCAAGAATTTCCCCCTCCTCCACATTTCTTCTCTGAGGTCCCACTTGTTTCCATGCCCCTGTCCCACCTATGCCCAGGCACTGTTCCCTGCTCATTCCTCTCCTGTTCTGTCACTCTCCTTTACGGTTGTCAGGTGTCCGGTATTGACCCGGACAGTCTGGTATTTTCGCCTCCTGTCTGGTAAAAAAATTCAGAAAATACTGGACACCTAAAATGTCCAGTATTTTCTGATTCTTTTCCCTGCCAGGAGGCGAAAATACCAGACATCTAGCAACCCTACACATACTCAGCAACTGGGCCCAGCTCCCAGCGCCCTCCCTCTTGGCCCCCTACCCCAGGCCCCCGGCTTCCCCGCTTACCTGGTTCTGCAGGGAAGCTGCCATCTGGCTCTGATCTAGAAAAGAAGATGGCCACCAGCAAAAAGCCTGAAGTCTTTTCTTAAAGGGGCCATGCTGTTTTAATGCTGTTTAAATTTTTTTTGCTTAACTACTCTCAGGGTCCCCCTTTTTTTTTGCTCAACAACTTTGGTCTTCCCCCTTTTTTTCCTCTGGTGTTTTTTTTTTGAGGGGGGGTGTTCGGTATTTTTGTCACCCCTACTCTCCTGTCCTTTCTCCTCCTTCCTCATCACTCAGTTCTCTACACTTGCCTCCCCCCATCTAGGACCCATTGCTACAGGACTGCTATGGAACCTGAAGCCCCTGACACAGAGCCTGCCTGCCCATGAGATGCAAGTAGGAGAAGGCAGCCGAAGCAGAGCTTGCAAAAATTGATGACTGGTGCCTCTTTCATACCCCCTTTTCATGGTAACTGGTCAGCACATCTGACAAGGCACTACATAGGTCACCTTTTAACTGTATTTGCCAGTTGAAAACTGGACAGTTGGCAAACCTTTGCACGTTGTGAGCAAAACTTATCTCTAGCTCTGAGTTCTCATTTAAAGTGATAAAAGCTGGTATTTGAGGTTGCTATGTCATTACCGCTAATCACAGTTCTTTGGGAATTTTTTAGCAAATCTTTTATAAATCAAAAATGCTGAACTGTCTAAATCACAACTGTTTGTGAAAGAGGTTTGGTTTTGACAAATCTCCCAACTCAGAAAAAAAAATATTTAGACATAGTCAAAAATATTTTTTTCACATTTTCAAAAGCACAAGATCCAGTTTTTGAATCTGAAAGGAATTTTTTGTTTTGAAATCTAAACGAAGCTAGTTAGATAGGAAATCAAAGGTTAACAAAAGAGGGAAGAGGCTAAAATCAAAACTTTTTTGAAATGATCTAAATGAAACATTTCAGTTGACCTGAATCAAAAACATTGTTTAGGTTTTCAATTCCTGAACATTTTGGCTTTTCATTCCAATTGGGGACAATGAAAAATTTCAAACTTTTGGAAATATTCACATGATGCAAAGACAAACTCTGTTGTTAACTATAAATATGGTATTTTGATTATTTGTGGCTTACAGAATGTGAAAGAATCTTTTTTTTAATTGCAAAGGACAAATTTAACTGATTTCTTGCACCATCTGAAAACAGGTTCACCTTTTTTAAATAAAGTGTGAATCTGCTCTTTTCTTAAGTTGGTGGAAATTTAAGATGCTATTTTTAAATCCATACAGAAGATGAAACATGTCTTTTCTCAGCAGCTTGCAAAATTTACATGGACATATCTGCATTCTGCTACAAAGACCTTTTACATCTGCACTTGAAAGGGAATCCTCTGAACTGTCATTCATGTTAAAATTCGACACTCTCCGGGGGATTGAACAAAGACCCCAACTACCTTACCCATTACAAAGATAGCTTCCCCAATTATCACCTCTAATACCATTAGCTCACAGATATCTACCTTTCCCCACCTCTAATATCATTAACTCACAGACACTTACCTTCCTTTTCCTCCTCCCCCCCCCCCGCATCTCCCTTCTGTTCTGAAATGTGATTTGTCCTTTTCATATGTGTTCATTTTTTTTAATTGTATTCTTTGGTATATATGGTTGTGACTATTTTCTTCCACTATTTGATCTGAGGAAGTGGGTCTGGCCCACGAAAGCTCATCATCTAATACCCCATCTTGTTAGTCTTTAAAGTGCTACATAGTCCTGTATTTTGCTTCAGCTACACCAGACTAACACGGCTACATTTCTATCACTATTCTACATGGACATAGTGTAGGAAGCAGTAAAAGTTTTAATATGTTTGGCATGCAAGGAAGCAATATAACTTTTATCAGTTTGTGTGATTGTGTGATAAAAGCACAAATATTGGTTGGGCTATATCCTTAGGCCTGTGAAAATATGTAATATTCTTTGTTAATTAAAGATCCTATCAAAATGATAGAGTTTATTCCATCTAACTTGTCTCTGAAAGTTTAAATTGGCAAGACAGTATTTTAATGAATGTTTGGAGAAAAAAAAAGTTATGCTAGGCATAAGAGCAAGCAGGTATGGGGGCTTGATGGTTCAGAGGATACAGAACCTTTCATATCTAGGTTACTACTTCAAATGTGGTGCAATGGGCTGTTTCAGATTGTTGGTAGTCTCTGTCCAGCACTACTATGTATGGATAATCTCTGTCGAGTACCTAGTAGACAAAAATTCTCTTCACAGAAGACACCACTATGGTTGGCAATAACTAACATCCTTCTTGTTGATCGCAACAGAGAAAATAAGGAATGAGCGGATATTCTTTTACTTCTAGATTTGAACATAAGTGTTGGGCTATATGGAAGAAATTTTCACTACTACTACCTGTGCTGTATGCATCAAACTGCTCTGCTTTTTCCATAGACTTCTTCCTACTTCACATCTATCAGGTCCTTCTCCACCCTCTTCTGGGCACATACTTCCTTCAGAGGTAGGCTCCCTGGGCCTCTATTTTTCCCCTGGGTTTCCTACTTTCCTTCTCTCAGCCCAGAGAGTGACTGCATGCCCTCATCTGACTCTACTTCTTGATTTTAGGTTAGACTGCTCCTTGCCCAGCTTGTTGTCATCATCAATTACATGTTTGTCAGCCCTGACTCTCCTTCAGGTGCAGCTTACTAGGTTAATTGTCCCTTTCTCTTTACTTTGGTTTTGTGGGGTGTAAGCATCTGGTCACATAGTACAACTCAGCACTTGACATAAGCATATAGGGTAGAGCTGCCAGGTGTCCATTTTTGACTGGAACACTCAGTTGAAAATGGATACTGGTGGCTCCAAGACAGCACCACTGTGAAAAGTCTGGTTGGAGTGGAGATGGCATGTCCCCTTCCCTGCTCTGTGCAGATCCCTGGAAGTGGCCTGAATGACTGTCCAATTCCTAAGTGTAGAGGTAGCCGTGGAGGTTCCGCCTGCTGCCCCCATACTGAGCACCAGCTCTGCAGCTCTCATTGGTAGGGAATTGTGGCCAATGGGAGCTGTGAGGCAAGCACACAGAACGTCCTCTCCCCCTGCCTAAGAGCCAGTAAGACTGCCTGGGAGCCACCTGAGGTAAGCACTGCCAGGATCCTGCAACTCCCTCCTATGTCTCGACTCCTTTCCCCAGTCTGGAGCCCCCTCCTGCACTCCAAACCCCTTACTCCCAGTCTAGAACCCTCCTCCTGCACTGCATACCACTCATCCCTAGTCCTACCCCAGAGCTCCCATCCTCTTTTGCACCCAGCCCCCTGCCACAGCCAGAAGACCCCTCCTATATTTTGAAGCCTTGGACCCCACTCCCCACCCTGGAGCCCACACCTGAGCCACAACCCCCTCATACCTAGCCTTACACCTGAACCCTGCACCACCAGCCAGAGCTCTCACTGCCTCTTGCTTCCTAACCCCTTGCCCAGCCTGCTGAAAATGAGTGAGTGAGGATGAAAGAGAGAAAGGGACAGAAGGAGAGGGTATGGAATGAGCATGGGCAGGGAAGGGTGGGGGCAAGGTTGTTTTCTGCAATTGGAAAGTTGGCAAACTTAATACAGGAAACTTTTCAAAATCAAGATCCATTAATTTTATCTTTTAGTTCATGTTTGGGAGGTACCTTAATGGACCAGTACCTGGGATGCTAGTATTAAGAACAAGGATAAGGAAGGTAAAAGTATAGAACTGCAGGTTACGGAACTGGGATAAACTGAGGGATTGGAATGTAGTGATATATAAACAATTTTGTAACTTGTAAAATCATCCTATAACTTCTTCTAGCTGAAGTGTCTACGTATGGGTATCAGGTAAAGGTAAAAAAGCTGCTTAGATGGCTTCCCGGTGTCATATTGAACCTTTTTCCTGTACTTTGTTGTTATTGGCTTTTTGCAATAATGATGACTAATATTGATTATTTGGTCTGTTGACTATGTTTCATAATGAATATAAGAATATAGGAACAGAACAAAGATTCATCAAGCAATCCCTCTCCCATCACCCATTTCCAGTCTCTGATAGAGGCTAAGGACACCATTCCTATCCATCCTTTCCATCATTCCTACCCATCAATAGTTATTGATGGATGTAACCTCCATGAATCTAGTTCTTTCTTGAAGCCTGTTAAAGTGCTGGTCTTTACAACCTCCTCTGGCAAGGAGTTCCACAAGCTGACCATGTGTTATGTGAAGAAAATCTTCCTCTGGTTTGTTTTAAACCTGCTACCTATTAATTTAATTTGGTGACCCCTAGTTCTTATGTTATGGGAATAAGTAAATAACTTTTCCTCATTCACTTTTTCTATACCAGTCATGATTTTATAGACCTCTATCATATCCCCCCTTAGTGTCATCTTTTCTAAGATGAAAAGTCCCAGTCTTTTTAATCTCTCTTCATATGGGATCCTTTCCAAACCCCTAATCATTTTTGTTGCCCTTTTCTGAACCTTTTCCAATGCCAATATATCTTTTTTGAGATGAGGTGACCACATCTGTATGCAGTATTTAAGATGTGGGTGTACCATGGTTTTATATAGAGGCATTAAGATGTTCTCTGTCTTGGTGGCTACGTCTACACTGGCCCCTTTTCCGGAAGGGGCATGTTAATTTCAGAAGCCGTAATAGGGAAATCCGCGGGGGATTTAAATATCCCCCGCGGCATTTAAATAAAAATGTCCGCCGCTTTTTTCCGGCTTTTAAAAAAGCCGGAAAAGAGCGTCTACACTGGCCCCGATCCTCCAGAAAAAAAGCCCTTTTCCGGAGGATCTTATTCCTACTTCAAAGTAGGAATTCTTATTCCTACTTATTCCTACTTCTTATTCCTACTTCAAAGTAGGAATAAGATCCTCCGGAAAAGGGCTTTTTTTCCGGAGGATTGGGGCCAGTGTAGACGCTCTTTTCCGGCTTTTTTAAAAGCCGGAAAAAAGCGGCGGACATTTTTATTTAAATGCCGCGGGGGATATTTAAATCCCCTGCAGATTTCCCTATTACGGCTTCTGAAATTAACATGCCCCTTCCGGAAAAGGGGCCAGTGTAGACGTAGCCATTCTGTATCCCTTTTTTAATGAATTCTAACATTCTGTTCACTTTTTTGATAGACGCTGCATATTGAGTGGATGTTTTCATAAAACTATCCACAATGACTCCAAGATCTCTCTTGAGAAGTTATAACAAAATTAGTCCCCATCATATTATATGTACAGTTGGGATTATTTTTCCCAATGTGCATTACTTTACATTTATCAACATGCAATTTCATATGCCATTTGTTGCCTAATCACTTAGTTTGGAGGGATCTTTTTGAAGCTTTTCACAGTTTGCTTTGGTCTTAACTATCTTGAGCAGTTTAGTATCGTCTGCAAATTTTGCCACTTCACTGTTTACCGCTTTCTTCAGATCATTTATAAATAGGCTGAATAGAATTGGTCCTAGTACGGGCCCTTGGGGGGACACCATTAGTTATTGCTCTCCATTCTGAAAACTTACCATTTATTCCCACCCTTTGTTTCCTGTCTTTTAACCAGTTATCAATCAATATGAGGACCTTCCTTCTTATCCATGACAACTTACTCTACTTAAGAGCCTTTGGTAAAGGACCTTGTCAAAGGCTTTCTGGAAATCTAAGTACATTGTATCTACCGAATCCCTCTTGTCCACATGTTTTTTGAGTCCCTCAAAACTCCAGTGGGTTAGTAAGTTATTTCCCTTTACAGAAAATATGTTGACTTTTCCCCCAGAAAATTATGTTCATCTATGTATCTGATGATTTTATTCTTTACTATAGTTTCAGCTCATTTGCTCGGTACTGTCGTTAGACTTACTAGTATGTAATTGCTAAGATCACCTCTTAAACTCTTTTTAAATATTGGCGTCACATTAGCTATCTTCTACTCATTAGGTACAGAAGCTGATTTGAAGGATAGGTTGCAAACCACAGTTAATAGTTCCGCAATTTGACATTTGAGTTCTTTCAGAACCCTTGGGTGAATGCCATCTGGTCCTAGTGACTTGTTACTGTAAGTTTACCAGTTTGTTCTGAAATCTCCTCTAGTGATACCTCAGCCTGGAACAATTCCTTAGATTTGTCACCTAACAAGAATGGCTCAGGTTTGGGAATCCCCCTAACATCCTAAGCTGTGAGGACCTAAGAAAATAATTCATTTAGTTTCTCCACAATGACCTTATAATCTTTGAGTGCTCTGTTAGCATCTCGATCATCCAGTGGTCCCATTGGTCGTTTGGCAGGCTTCCTGCTTCTGATGCACTTAAAAAACATTTTGCTATTACTTTTTGAGTTTTTGGCTAAGTGTTCTTCAAACTTTTTTTTGGCATTTCTTATTATATTTTTATACTTAATTTGACAGAGTTTATGCTCTCCTTTCTATTTCCCTCACTAGGATTTAACTTCCATTTTTGTAACAATGCCTTTTTGTCTCTCGCTGCTTCTTTTACTTGGTTATTAAGCCATAGTAGCATTTTTTTTTTGGTTCTCTTACTGTGTTTTTTAAAGTTGTGGTAAACATTTATGTTGGGCCTCTGTTATAGTGTCTTTGAAAATTTTCCATGCAGCTTGCAGGAATTTTTCTATTGTCACTATACCTTATAATTTCTGTTTAACTAACATCTTCATTTTCGTGTAGTTCTCCTTTCTGAAATTAAATGTCACCGTATTGGACTGATTAGGTGTTTTCCCCACCACAGGGATGTTAAATTTTATTACATTATGGTCAGTATTTCCAAACGGCCCAGTGATATTTACCCCTTGGACCAGAGCCTGCTCTCCATTTAGGATTAAATCAAGAATTGCCTCTCCCCCAATGTGCGGTTGAGCAATCAACTATGCAGTTTATCAACAACAGTTATTGGCTGTATAGTCTTTGATGAAGGGTATATCAATTATATTTAATTGTAACTAAGGGCCTAATTATACCTTGGTTAGACAGCTGGAAAGAATGGATTCCACTGAAAGATTATAGGAATCAAATATAGGCCTGCTATGTAACAAAAAGTCACATATTTGAATGGTTAACGATCAAGCAAAAAAAAGGAAATTTCATTGTAAAAAATGGAGCAATAGGTAGGAATTAAGATGAAGTTAATGAGAACATTTAGATTGTCAAGGACATTATTTGAACTATGAAATCTATTAAGATCTGGAATTAGCAGTGGGAAGTGATAAAGACCTATTATTTGACATATTTAAAACTAGAATACATAAAACACTTCAAAATGCACTAAAGAACTCTTCTACCTTGGCATATGGATGAACTAGATGACCTTCTATATGTCTTTTCCCTTTCTTGATTCTATAGCTCTGTTGCATTTATTTTGGAAAGATATTTGATTGAAAAAAATGTACCAGCCATCAATAAGAAGTGCCTACGTCCCTCATAGATCTGCATAAAGATATTCCCCCACCTTAGGGCAGGCCCACACTTAAAGTCTACATCGGTGCAGCTGTGCTGCTATAGTGTTTCATTAAATGAAGACATTCTTATACTGATGAGAGAGCTTGTCCTGTTGGTGCAGTTAATCCACCTCCCTGAGAAGTGGTAGCTCCGTTGATGGAAGAAAGCTCTCCCAATTCGCATAGCACTGTCTAAACAGGAGGCTGGTTGCTATAATTATGTCACACTGGGGTTCAGATTGATATGATGTGATGTAGGTTGAGACCTGAAGTAGTGCACATATCACCTGATGTGACTGTCTATATAGATGCAATTGCAATATATGTATATGTATGACCTAGAGAATTTTAATGTAGTGATTAAACCTTAATTCTAGTAATAAATGTAGTAATTATGAAAGTGTAATAATAAATTATGCAATCACATAATTAACCTTTAGGTTATATGAATTAGTAGTAATTGTCAGAAAGCATAACATAAGTATTAGTACATTATAATTTTAGTGAAATAAAGAGTAATTAGAGCTGAACAAATAATTGTTTTTTCCAGTTCAGTGGCTGAACTGAAAAATCAGGGGAAAATCAGTTCAAAATGATCTGAAACTGAATTTTTCCATGTTTTTCTTGTTGAAATGAAAAACAAAAAATGGTTAGGTCAAATGAATGGTTTTGAACATGGTTTCAAAATAACATTTCAGACTGAAATATCAATTAAAATGTTATTTTCAATCAACAATTTCAACTACTTTGAATTCATTTTCCCTTATTTTTTATTCAGTAAAAATTATTTGCCAAATTCTGCCCAAATGTGTGACTAGTTACAGTTACTGTGAATCTGTATTTTTCAGTTAATTTACTGTTTGACCAAAAGCATTTGCTCACCTCTTCTTGTAATTACGGTCACCATATTGTTGTGTTGCCAATTTTAAACATTCAATATAGGTAGCTAAATTTTACAAAAAGGAAACATATTACTTTTCATAAGAGACAAAACAATAAATTAGAATGTGTTATATAAATATGTGTGCATCTCTTAAAGATACAGTTACATTATATAGTTTTGTTATCTTTATCCCTGAATGAGAGAGTTTCATGACCTAAAACTGACTTCAGAGTTGGGGATCAACAACACTGGGATCTAGTCCCAGCTCTGTAGCGAATCACTCACCCCTCTGCCTTATGTTTCCTACCTACATTTACAGGATTTTGAGACTTCTTTTCTGTTCAAGTGGGTAGTTAAAGAGGGCATCCATGGTATTCTCTACTCTACATGTGGGAAATAGTGAAAATATTTTGGTGATGTCGAATGTCACTGAGATAAACGCTGATTTCATTAGAGTCTCCCTCCGTAGTGTGTGGTACATTAACATATTACATTTGGAAATGTTTGCTGCAAGTATATTTCCCACCACTAGGGCTGAAGGGGCATGAAAAGAAATACTGTCATTTGAGAAAAAGGTAGTATGTTAACAGGGTGTTCTTCCCCTTTAAGAGCTAGGGAAGATGGGGAGCAATGAATCTCAGTTCTGAAGCAGAGCCTGGTAAGAAGGCACTGGGAATCATTTGACACAGCTAGAAAGTATCAAGTGATTGGAGTCAGATTATTGCCAGATAGTGACCAAAATGGGAAGGTAGCTAGGCTACAGCTTCATCATGGGGAGGCCTGGGATTAGGACAGAGCTGAGATTATGGTCTCCTGTGGCTACAAGAAAAAGTTTCATGAATCGCTGGCAAATAGATTCTGTTGACTCCCCCTGTTTTGAGGAAGGCTTCAGCTATTAAACTGCCAGAAGCCCCACAGTCTAGGTTGGGAACTGGACTATTTATTGTTCCAGGATTTCAAGTAAGGGGTACATACTGAGCTGGGTATGGCTGATTGTTTGTTCCAGGCTGGTGACTGGATCCACTAGTCTACAGTGGCTATTTGAACAATACTTGAAGAATAAAAGATTATGGCTACGTTATGTGGGCATTGCTGTGAAACTCATAGGGACATATAGAAATGGGGCAATCTAGTGATCTGCTAAGGTGTTACTATAATTGGTCTATAGCAACATCCATAGAGTTCCTAAAATTTCAATTTGTTTCCCATGCAGCTGTTCTCCACTGTGTGCATTAAAATAAAACACTGAAATTAAAAGTTATCAGACAGCTTTAATAACATGCATCACACCATTCAAAGATGAATGAATACCCAAGGGAATAAAGTGTAAATCAATTTATCAGAGTTGCCTAATAATGAGAAAGTTAATTCAGGACAAGAAAAGATGTCACATGTCATCTGAAGTTAACAACTTGTATTCCAGTTCATCTCTCAGTTGTGCCTTTCTTCTCTTTGCCAAATCCAAACTTTTACTCACAGTGTTATGTGTCAGACTCACCATCTGTCAGCGACCTACCACTGCCTGAAGAGACATTACACAAAGGTACATACACAAAGAGATAAGTTAGAAAAGGTTGCATACAAAACACTGTAATAAACTGTATTCAAATCCGTTTGCATTTTATGTTATGCCTTTTCCAAAGTAATAGTGACTCAGGGGAAACAAACAAAAACCAAACAAACAAACAAACAACACAAACAACAACAAAAAAAACCCCAAACCTCCAAAACTCACTCAAGCAGTGTGGTCTCAGCATACATTTCGGTTCTGAATAAAGTCAAAGATAACACCCTTATGTATGGGTTCCATTGTTTGAGAACAAATAACTGTTCTTAACTAATTTTGGGGTGCTGAGTTCAAAAAGTATATCCATTTTTGCCTATGATGTACAGATTTTCTGAAAGCTGGAGTCTACTTTTTCAAAAAATGCTATTATAATGTGTTATACATTATATGCTGTGATTTATTTTCAAGAACTTAAAACTATATTCAGTGACTTATTTTCAAGAACTTGCATGCAACAACACCTCAAATTAATTTAATTCCTCAAAATGAATGCCATCTAGCTTAATTTAATTTACACTGTTGCTGATAATGTTGGAGGCGATACTGAATATCGACCAGAACATGCCAGTAATGAGCCACAAGTTTTCACCCAAAATGAATTAAATAACTTGGTGAGAGACCTGGATCTGCCTAAAGATTCTGCTGAGGTTTTGCGATGCAGATTTCAAGCAAAGAATTTGCTTTCCCTTGGGACAAGTTTTGCTTGGTACAGGAACCGCGAGAAAGTGTGTTACATATTTTTCTATGAATGGTCTGTTGGTATACTGCAATAACATTTCCAGATTAATAGAAAGCTTGGGGACAGCTTACCAACCAGGTGACTGGAGACTGTTTATTGACTCTTCAAAGACAAGCCTAAAAGGTGTTCTACTTCATAATGGCAAGCAATATTCCTCTGTGCCTATTGCCCAGTCTGTTCACTTAAGAGAAACCTATGAAAATCTTGAGCTTCTCCTTGATAAGGTGCATTATTCAGAGCATGAATGAACTGTATGTGGAGATCTGAAGGTGTTGTGTATGCTGCTTGGTCAGCAGGCTGGTTATGTAAAAATTCCATGCTTTTTATGCGAATGGGATAGCAGAGCAAGAGATCTGCATTGGGTAAAGAAACACCAAGGGAGAGTCTGACTCCCGCTCCAAGAATATAATTCATGAAAAACTGATTGAGCCCAACAAGGTATTGCTACCTCCACTCCACATCAAGCTTGGTTTGATTAAACAATTTGTGAAAGCATTAAACAAGAACAAATGTTTCAAGTACATTTGCAACAAGTTCCCAGTTTTCAGTTACCAAAATGTTAAGGAGTCTTTGTGAGTCCTGAGATTGGGAAACTGATTCTTGACAATAATTTTGAAAAAACCATTAATGACACAGAGAAAGACACTTGGATGGCCTTCAGAAATGTCATTCAAAACTTCTTAGGGAATAACAAAGATCCTGATTATAAAAACATTGTTGGCAACATGCTAAATGAATTTGAAAAACTTGGATGCAACAAGAGCTTGAAAGTTCATTTTTTTTGCACTCCCATCTGGATTATTTTCCCGAAAATCTTGGAAGTGTCAATGAAGAGCAAGGGGAAAAATTTCATCAGGATATCAAGACCATGGAAAAAAGATATCAAGGATCCTGGGATGTTAACATGATGGCTGATTACTGCAGGTCTCTGAAAAGAGAGACTGATGGTGAAATGCATAAAAAGTTGTCAAAAAAGTGTTGATTCAGTCACATCTAATCATTTAAAATTACTCAGTTGTTAAATTTCACACTTTGCTCCTTTGTTCTTTAAACAGGACTTACAACAGACCTTCTAAAAGAACTATAAGTTTTTAATGCATAAGGTGGAATAATAAGCATGAAAAATGTCCATTTTTAATTTTTGATTTGTGAAAAATCCTTACACGATAGAGCAAAATGGATGCCATCTTTTAAATCAGCATGGCAAAATTATGTAAAGTTGCCAATTTTTATCAAAACAACTGAAACTTTGTTTCAATTTGCAGACCAGTGAATTACACAAGCGACTTTGTTAATATGATTTAGGTGGTAATGAGATTATTTTTTCAAAGCTTATGATAACATACAAACCCAATGACTAAATTCTACAAATAAGATATAATAAGCAAGTATAAAATGAGAGTGTGACAATAATTAACAATAATTCTCTGGGCAAATACAAAATCTACTGTGGCTATATAGTCAGTGTAGTGAAGTCTGCTATGTTTGCAGGATAGTGCTAAATTCAAGCAGGGATATGCTTTCAAAGATGGTGTCTGCAGGGAACCTTAAAAATGTGTCTATACACCCTCAACATTTTCTTCAGCAGGCTGAGAACTACGCATTCAAATGGATCAACTGCAGTTGAGGCTATCTCACAAGGGGCTCTCCAAACTTCTCAGAATCAAACCTTTCTAGCAGAACGTTCATTATAGCCATTAAGAGTTTGGTTTAAGGATTGCAAAATTTGCCTCCAAGTCTTTCAGCACTCTGAAGAACACATCTTCCCCTAGTCCTTTTTCTAAGCTGCATCTTCTCATTGATTTTCATCTTTTATTTCTAATCTTTCTAGCCCTTCAAGCATTTCATACTCTGAGTGCTCTCCAAAGGGGTAGTATCTGTAACATAAAATGTAATAACAGCAAATGGTCTGGTAGCACTTTATAGACTAACAAAACATGTGGTTGGTATCATGAGCTTTCGTAGGCACAGCCCACTTCTTCCTGTATGTATGTGTTGTTATATGGGCTCATCTTTTCATTTGTATCTAACTGTTGTTTGTATAATTTAAAAGCATTTGTAATGCTGTATGACATGGTAAAGTAATTTTATTTTCACATTTAAAATTCTGACTAGATGATACAATTAAATAACTCCCATTTGTAATGCTTTCTAGAGAAATAGTTCTTAAAAAAACCACAGCTTCGCAGTCCTAATTCCAACTCATCTGGAAATAGGTATGGGAATTTGTCGTTATTTTTGCTAGCATTTTAATACCTGTCAATTATACAGCGTCATCTAATACAGATTTCTCTGTGTAATGGCAGAAACTATGGTGAGTTTGTAGAAATCTCTTAAAAGTACATGCTGCTGATTCTTTTTGCTTGTAAAAGATAATAGACACTGAATAACTAGCTTTCTAGAAGGTATATATTCTGCAGCTCTTAGTGTATAACATTTTTGCAATATGGAATGTACAAACATATTCATCTGGGAAACCACTATTACTTTTCACCGTACTATATATTGGTCTTCCTTGCTGAACAGAAGCAGTGAATGAGGGCTAATTGAAAGTGTTTCTGACAAATAGCCTCTGAATGTTCCCAGATCAATACAGATACTGCCCTCCTCCCGAGGAAAGCAACATGAAAGATAACCTCTTTGGTGATCTTTGTTGAAATGGGGGGAAAGTGCCTAGGTTTAATTAACATTCAGCAAAAAAGAGGCCATTAGGCGTGCTTCTGTGATCAGCATCAGGGCAGCTACATAAGGAGAATGAGAAAACAATAACATTTCTATTCGCTGGATGGTCTATGCAAAGATTAATCTCAATAGCTGCTCTTGTGAGCAGGGACTACTCACCCCATCTCATGCACAATGAGTATACTACCTAAAATGAGTTGAGCAAGAAGTGAAGGCATAGCTCTGTACCCTCCCCAATGGTCCATGGAGTAGAAATCTGGTCTTTTCCAAAGGAGAGAAACTCTGTGATGGCAGGTAAGTGTTGGTTGGTTCAGCAAGGTGTATTTTGTTGCATTTATAACAGTAACAGTTGTAGAGATAACAGAGACCCTGGATGCCATTATGGTCACAGTGAAAGCAAAAATATCATTTCCTATTTACAAAGACTCTTACTTCCCTGCTATATGCATTGCAGTGGACACTCTGAATAGTGGCTCTCAACATTCATGATTAATCACACATCTGTCAAACTCCAGAAGCAGGAAGAAGATTTTGTGGTTCTCAGTAGATTTAAGGAGCACTGTGTTACTGATAATTCTAAAGATGCTTCATATATATGTCAAGGACATTCCTAAAATACAGTAATTAGTACAGTCACTAATTTCTTAACTTCTCCTTGGTGATGATTCATTTCTAATTTGAGAGTCTTGAACAGGAAGGATGGAGGGAGAACAAAAAAGAACTTGACAGCCATTTAAAGGTAGATTACCATCATCAAATCATAAACTAAAGCTGAAGTTGCTTATCCATATTACAAATAATCACTTTACACTATAAAGACTGATAAAATCTGATGTATGTCACATCACATTTTGCATAATAAGACCAAATAAAAAAAAACACAGAGGAGAGAAAAAGAGAAAAAAGCCTTCTGAATTTCACTTTGTTTATAACAATGAGGAGTCCTGTGGTTTCTAAGAGGTGGATAGATTTATTAGGGCATAAGCTTTTGTGGGTAAAACCCACTTCATCACCAAATAGGACTCCTCATTGTTTTTGTGGTTACACACTAATACAGCTACCCCCTGAGACTTTTCATAGTGTTTATAGTTTATTTTCAGTCAATTTTAGTTGTTTTTCATGTTACAGTATAATGCTGCAATATTTAGTATGCAAACATGTCAGGAAATTGTTGTAGTTATAATTATTTTTCAACAGTTTTCAGTGGAATGAAAGAAAGGAAGCAAAACATTTATTTGTAGATTTTGGAAATATGAACTCGGTCATCAGTGTGCACATGACATTGAGGATGAGTGGGTTTCGGTCTTGAAGGAGTCTTGGAGCACATTATACATATATATAATAAAATAGTGATAGGGTCAGGCCAGAAGGGTGCAAGAGAGTGTCAGAAGGGAGGCATATTAACCTGAAATTGAGTAAATCTCTGTTCCCAGGTTAAACTGGCAGGAGCTAGTGGAAAACCAGCGAGAACTTGCCAGAATTGATCAGGGCAATTAAGCAAGAGGAGCAAGTTAAGTGGGCTTGCAGAGTCAGGTGAGCCAAGGTTAGTTGGAACACCTGGGACCAATTAAAGAGCCAGTTGATACTGGTTAAAAAGGAGTTTATCTGCAGTTAGTTAGCATACGATGAGCTGAGAGGATGTGGGGAGCATTGCAGAGTCTCGGAGGAGCAAGCACCAATAGATCCTAGTAAGAAGAATCTGAGATAAGGAAGGTGCTAGCGAATGTATGAGGAAGCAGTCCAGGGATTTTGTGGCTTTCTCACAGCTGGTGTTGGAGACGTTTATAGGCAGCCATTATTACGGGACTCTGGCTTGAAACTCAGAGTAGAGGGTGGGTCCAGGTTCCCCCCCAATACCCGCTTCCTCATTTCTACACAAGGAAAAGACTGGCTGGGGAAAAGAAAGGCATTTACCCAACCTCATACTATTTGGGAATCCATCGAGACTGTGGAGTTTGTTTTTCCCTCTAAACCTTACACTGGCCAATAATGAGAGTAGCTCTACAAACAGCAAGCTGATGGCTCTAGGTGTGGTGCCTAAATCGAGGGCTCCTGTGAGCCCCTGAGGCAAGCAATCTGTCAGAAAGCATAGAACTAGCACGTCTGAGTAGCTTTGTCATTATTTATAGTGACAAATCTAAGGCTGTGTCCAGACTCAGGGTTTTTTTTGAAAAAAGTAACCTTTTTTCGAAAAAACGTCACCTGCGTCTAGACTGCAGCCGTGTTCTTTCGAAATTAAATCGAAAGAATGCGGCTTTTCTTTCGATGGTGGTAAACCTCATTTCACGAGGAAGAACGCCTTTTTTTGAAAGTGCTCTTTCGAAAAAAGGTGTTCTTGAATGCCAACAGGGCTTTTTAGAAAGAGAGCATCCAGACTGATTCGCTGCTTTCTTTCGAAAAAGCGGCTTGCTTTTTCGAAAGTACTGCTTGCAGTCTAGACGCTCTTTTTCGAAAGAGGCTTTCGAAAGATACTTTCGAAAAAGCCTCTTTCAAAAGAGGCTTGCAGTCTAGACATAGCCTAAATGTTGGGCCAGATGTGTCCATTTAATTGAATACTTTTGGATTTTTATACATTAGCAGAGGAACTGAATTTTTCTTTGAGTACCAAAAGTTCAGTAAGTTCGGAAGTATTCAGGTTTGAGGTTTGCTTTCAGGCCATTAAAGAAATTAGGATTTTATTACACAAATTTCTAAAGAGGTCCTTGACAATTGATTCTGTGTCCTTTCACATGTGATTCTACCCTGAAACAATGACTTCATAATGTGAAAATGAGATGTTATTCTTTTTACTTTCTAGTAATTCAATATCACATTTGTTCTGCTTGTGGGTTAAGAGATTTACCTTGGGATCTGGGAGCACGGCAAGGAGGGAAGGACTTGTCTTCATCTGCTGCATTACCATTAATAGTAGAGGATCTGTCCTTACTTCTAACATGTGTAAACTTTAATTTTCCCATCTTAGGGCATGTGTGCAGTGCAAGCTGGAGATGATCAAGGTAGCTTGGTAAAAGTAGAGTATAGCTGCAGTGGTGGGAATTATTAGCCAGTCCAAGCACATACCCATCCAAGACAGTAGGTACATATTCAAAGTGGCTAGTGTTATGCTTATAAGAAGCACACGGGATCTTTTTAGGGGAAAAGGCAAGACACTGTGTTTATTAAGAATACATTATCAAAGCAGATAGCATATGCTTCATAAAGACAAACCCCCTCTCCCCTCCACAAGTCCTGCAGATGGTGTCTAGTTACCAGTCTGTCATGGCTCAAGTCTGTCTCGCTGGCAGGCAAGGATGACTGAGTGAGGAGTTGAGGATCCTCTGAGGCTCATGTGAAGCTTGGCTTTACAGGACCGAACACAAAGTTTAATGGCCAGAGCTCCCCTTCTCATCCATGTAAGTTCCCATTTGAGTCTATGGGCATTGCAATGTCATGCTAAACCATTCATCCTTAAATGGTGTTAATCTCAGGTTTTCCACGTTATTTCCATTGTTGTCTTTTCTCTGTATCTCACTGTTGGGGATGTCTGCCTGTCTCCAGGGTCCATCAATGATGCTAATTTAATTTAACCTCAGACACAATGGATGTTTGCTGGTTATGTTCAGGGTTCCCACTTCTTGATCACCTGGGTATTTTTGATGGCTTTCACACTCACACACATCTCTACTCATATCACACGATTTATCTAGCATTCCATATGAGGATTACATAGGATTATACAGAAGACTCAATTTACTTTACAATGCAGATATGAGGTACAACTTAATTTGTAAAGCTATCAGGAAGCAAGACCTTACACTAAACATTGCCTAATCCAGCAGTTCTCAAACTTTTTGGGCTCCGGAGCTCTTTACATGTGTAAAAATTTATGCAGAACCCCAGCGGTCCACTGATTGTATGTGTTTTACCTATCGATGTTTCCAGTTTGTCAACCTCGTGGAGCCCCTGGAGGTGTCTCGCGGAGCCCTAGGGCTCCACGGAGCACAGTTTGAGAAACACTGGCCTAATCATAAGAGACAGAGTGAAACAGAAGTATTCAGAACTTAAAAGCAAATCATTATACATAAAATTATTATGCGTCATACTTATATTCTTATAACCAATACTAAAATAAACACTTTCGCTGCACTAGTTCCTTCCACTGCTCACACCATTTAGCCACACTCTGTCTTTAGCATGCTAACTTGACCAGAGCTAGCACGGTATATTTTCTAGGGTTTAGGAGGACAGAAAGGAACTACATTGATCTTATATGACTGAGAGAGGCTACCCTGATGGAGGAGGAAAAAAAGCCAACAGAGCCAAAAAATCCCTAGCAGGCTGTTTTAATTCCCAGGAAGGAATCTAATGTCTTTGGATATACTGAATCTATTCCAACTCTTGTTACTGGCTATCTTTAGCCCCAAAGATGACATTTTTATATTTTAAACATAAGATGCCAGTACAGCTTTTCTTCAACAATCTGACCTTCATTGGGGGCATATTTCTGTAGCAAGCAGACTCTCTGTTGGGAAACCAATAACTAAACCAGCTTTAAAAACACAAACAAACAGTAAAAAACTTGTCAAATAACTTTTAAGGACTTTCATGTTTCAGTGTAGTTTAATTAGAGTTGATTGCTTTTATTTTATGATATGCCAGTTCCTAATTTAGTACTAGTTTGAGAGGACTCCACGCTTATCTATCTCTTCGACACCTGTGTCAAATTCAAATTCAGTGAACTTTAAAAATGAACCAAGACTTAGCGAAATCACTTCACTGAGACATAACCCAGTGACTGTGCTGAAGCACCGCTCCTGCTAGAATTGATCTTGATTCTGTGACAGTTGAAGTCTGTGTCAAAGTTCCCATTTGCCTCTGTGGTAAGGATTAGAACCCGAGATTGAACAGTGTCCCAGGCATGGTTGTTGGTGGTGCAGCCCTCTTCCCCCTGTTTAGATTCCCCATTCTCTCTGAGTCCCCTCATGCCATGGCCAGAGCTCTGAGCTCACCCCCATCTCCTCCTCCCCCCCACTGCTGGAGGAGCTCTGGGCCAGCTGGACCCTTCCCTCCTCCGCTGTGCTGTGCCGAGCCTCCCTTCATGAGAACCTAAGTTACCCTATGGGAAAAGTTCCTGTCTCTTCCCAAAGAACCCGAGTTTTTATATGTACCATGTAGGTTCCAGGGCAGCCGAGGAAACATTATGGCCTTTTCCTGAAAAAACTTCCCCTGCGTCCAGACTCAAGCCGCGTTCTTTCAAAATAATTTCGAAAGAACGCGGCTTTTCTTTCGATGGCGGTAAACCTCGTTTCACGAGGAAGAACGCCTTCTTTCGAAAGTTCCTCTTTCGAAAGAAAGCATTCTTCAATGTAAATAGGGCTTCCTCGAAAGAGAGCATCCAGACTCGCTGGGTGCTCTCTTTCGAAAAAGCGGATTGCTCTTTCGAAAGATCTGCCTGCAGTCTAGACGTGATCTTTCGAAAGAGGCTCTTTCGAAAGATGCTTTCGAAAGAGGCCTGCAGTCTAGACATAGCCTATGTGTTTACTTCCTGGGTTCATCAGTAATCTCAGCCACGCTGGAACTTGCATGACACATAATAATATGCAAAAACTTCCTGTTCAAACCCCGCAACTGGCAGCCACAGCTATACCGGGGAGGCTTAGCCTGGTCTGGCCTACTATACCCACTGCCTATGACAGTATTGACAGTGACTGGTTGATGCTGAGAAATAAATGACAGGCTCAGGAGAGGTGGAGGAAAAGAAAAGCTGGGTGGACACTGTAGCAGGGCAGCTGCCCTGTACTGGCCCTTTAACAGCCAAACCCCAGCCTGGAGCAGGGCCGGGGAGTTCAGCCCAGATGGGCGGCGTTGACCAATTAAGGCCCAGCTGGGAGCTATAAAAGAGAAGGGCTGCTTCAGCCCGAGCAGTGTGAGCCTGGCTGCCGAGGGAGCAGGACGCTCTCTGGAGCTAGGGCAGGGCTAGAGAGTCAGACTGGGCCAGGGCGCTCGGACAGCCGACCGGCCAGCCTGCTAGGCCAGCGGCAAGGCCTGCTGCAGAGACACCAAACCCCCGGAAGGGGGCCTCAGAGCGAGTGACTTGAGCACTGCCGGAGGGCAGTGTGGCGAAGAGAGCAGTGCGACCGGAAGATTCCAGAGGGGAAACGCCACGTGAGTGGAGGCCTGTGCGGGCGGAATGGACTGATTCCGGGGACAGACGATGGACCCCCGCTACGGTGGTGAGTGACCCCCTCACAGACACAAAGGGATCAAAAGCTAGAGAGCAGCTGAGTTATTTTTGCCAAAATTGAGAGGAAAACCCAAGAAAAGTGGAGCCCTCTGAGATTGGTGTGGGAACAGAGGAATTCAGTGTATTTATTAATGTTTTGGGGAAGGTGGTGGTACTTCTTGCTGGAATGCAGTCACCTAGGTTACTAGGAAGTTTCTGAAAAAATTGTAAGAAGCGTAAAAGAAAACTGAATCCAATGAATTTTGGATGGCCTGTGCCCACTTCTCTTCTCCCTAATACTCTAGTGCTCTTGCCAAGAGCAGCTGCAACAGAAACAGCCTGTGTATGTCAGAGTTGTTAGCTTTGGCCCAAAGCTGATTGCAATTAATGGAAAACTCTCATTTATTTCAGTGAGATTCGCATCAATCTCTTAAAGAATTCATGACATGAAAAAATGCCAGAAAGACCTCCTTGAGTAATTCAGAGCACTAGGCTAAGAGATTCCCCTTTTAAGGTTACTTTATGAATGATAGTAAATCACAAATGATGCTGGGGAAGTATCATGGGCTCCCTTGCCACTGGCATGCTGAGAAATAATGAGGCTTCCTGCATAGTAGTAAACTGGGCACTATGATAGACTTACATCTTGGGCAGGAAATTTATTTCTGCTCTCATATGGACCAGCATGGCTTCTGAAAAGTGACAGAAGCTCTATGATGGCAGGTACCAAACTGCTTTTGCACTTTTTTCCTGATGACATTACTGAAGCTTTTCCAAAAAATTAAAGCAGCAAACAATCTCTTGTGCCTGACCATATCAAAGAAACACTATCGTAGCTACTAACCTTTGATGTTCACATCTGACTGTTGGCTGCAATGTCTCTTTTTGGGAACGTGTCTCTCTCTTCTGTACATATAACAATAACCTCTGCCCCTGCTGGTAGATCTTCAGCACCCTGTTGCTGTATGTGGAAATGCTCTGATGTGCCAGTAAAACAAAACTGCTGAGTGATCTTTTTCAGGGTGCTGTTTTTTCATATATAAATGTCTAAAGAATGTATGTAGCTAGGAGGATTTAAGAGGGTTGTAAATGTACACGTGCAGGTCTCAGACTGACTGAAATCCATCCACTTATGTAGCTGCTTAAATTAGGAAGTTTAAATATGACAATAAACTGCTGTCAGTTCTCCAGATGAGTATTCAAGGGGATATTAAAAAGGCAGTGATATAAACATATGCTATTTTCATTTACCATTTAGGGTATTAATCATGTGGCTGAGACACTAGGTCTGTTAGAGTGACATAAGCACCATGGAATGTGCCTTCTCCCATTGCCCTTTGGATGTAGTATTTCATTTGGTCAATGTAATTTTAAATAATGGCAAATAGAGGAATAAATCCAATTTCTATGTTGTATACATTAAGGGATTAACCTTTAGGTTTTCTGATTTGTCTGATCTTTCTCAGACCGTGGTCTGCCTGTATTCTCTTTTTGTAAAAGTGGAGGTAGTCATGCTTGAAGACCTGTGGATTTTCAGACCAGTACCACTAATACTAATTATATGGCATGGGAATAGTATATTATCTTGGTATTCTTAACAGACAGAAATCACGTGGCTCTAAATGACTGAGAGCAACTTGCCTTCTATCTCTCCATGCGAGCCACTGGCCCTTAGTCACTAAGGAATATTTATTTATTCATTTATTTTTGTGCAGGGAAAGTCTTGTACATATTGCTCCATTTCCCCAGAATCCTATTTGATTATGTGAAAAAGGAGCACACTTAAAATGTCTATTCTTTCCGTTAAAAAACAACAAATAGTCTGGTATCACTTTAAAGACTAACAAAACATGTAAATGGTATCATGAACTTTCGTGTGGTATCATGAGCTTTTGTGGCAACAGCCCACTTCTTCAGATGACCCACGAAAATTCATGATACCATCTGCATGTTTTGTTAGTCTTTAAAGTGCTACCAGAATATTTGTTGTTTTTTAAGTGTATCCTGTACAGACTAACTCGGCTACCCCTCTGAAGCTATTATTTCAGTGTCATGGCTAACATATTGCACAGCTGTGCTTTGGCAGTATCTTAGCATCTATTGCATTTGATTTCTGATTGATTTAAAAAAAAACATCTGAGGTTTGGATGCTGTGGGTTTAGTTTGCAGGCTTTTTGCAGTATGTTACATTTATTGAAGGACCCAATCCTTTGAGGTGTTGAATATCTCCTTTCAGACACTTTGCTGTGATATGTGTGAAAGCCCTTATCATCCAATGAAGTCAATGGGAGTTGTTGAGTATGCAGACTACTATGAAGGTGATAATCAGCAACTTGATTGCTGCAGAATGGCTTCTCTTCTCAGCCTTTTTAGAACTTCTCCCCATTTGAGAGAGCCCCATCCAGATCTGAAATGTAATAATGTTAGAAATATGCATCCTACTCCGAGTTTAACAATTTCTCATACTACTTTTAAGAGGAATGAACTGTCCTCCACCCACCCCCAAGCTATTGTGCCTTTGGTTGAGTATAGAGAGACAAGTCCACGTGCAAAACATATCAAATACCTATTTGTTCATGATAAATCTCCATATCATTTATTCAAATGCAGAGGAAGCAACATGCAGGATGTAATCCTAGACTAACTTCATGGTATTTTCTATAATAAATATGACAAATTCTTGCCGGCTCAGACTAAATAATACCTTGTTCCTAAAAGCTTTTCTACATTAGACTATTACGCTCTAATGAGAATAGCTGCACTTTACATACAAATATTGTCATAATTTAGCAGTGAAGGAGTAAGTCATGTATACACAGATGTGGAACTAGTTCCAGCTTCTGAAAAACAACAATTGGCAAACTGATTTACTCATTCTGCACAAAAATGAGTCATCTTTTGCAAAACTGTTTCTTTGAATGAGGTAAGATAATGAACATTTAATATATTGGGCAACCTCCCATTTAAATACAGAAGATAATACTGCATGTTTTTGTATATGTTGTCGCCATATGGTATTCTCTCCTTTTGCTAGATGGTAATCAGCCAAACGTTTCATATCATACATAATAACATGGTGTGTCTGGGTAATGAAGCTGAATGAAATAGTTTTGTTTAAATGGGCGGTTTTGCCTTGTTATTGAAATTCACCTTGCTGTTAATATGGCTGAATATTTTAGAAATGTACTTATGGATGTTTGGACATGATAGAAGCTTTCCAACATCTGAGGTCAGTTCTGAGGTAGGCAGTATACTGAAATAAATGAAATTGCTATTCAACTGCATTGAATTGTTAAAGAAAGGGTTACATTATGGAGAGATATGAACCTTTAAGGCAGTAACTAACTTTTCATCCAAATTGGGTCTGTTTGTTTCAAATGTTGATTGGGTTATGGATGTAAGTGAAGATTTGGGGCAAATTTGAGAAGCTATTTCTGAGACCATGAGATTAGAAACATTGTGCAAATCCCTTGTAAAAAAGTTATTGAACCTTTTTTTTGTATTGTATCTCAAGAGTGGCTTGGTCTGGGAATTTCAAAAGGGCTTATGCCTTTTGCTATTTTTGAGAAATGCAGTTGAAAAAATTTTTAAGTACCGAAAATGTTTTTATATACTCATTCATAGGCCAACATTTTTGGAAAAAATTCCTGCTGTGATGAGCGGGGGTCAGCTAATGAATAGGTTCTAAAAGGCAGAGCAGCAGTGGGGGACCCGGCCCGAGGTGGGACAAAGCAATTCTGGCTCACGCCAGGTTCCAGATGCTGCCACTCTGCCTTTTAAATGTAGTAAGAGCCACTAGACTCTTACTACCTTTAAAAAGCAGAGCCACAGTGGTCTGGGACCCACCCCACCCACAAACGTACAAAGGAAAAAATGGTAAAAAGTCACTGGCCTAAGCACAAGGTCCCAGACTGCTGTACTCTGGAGTCAGCTTCTAAACGAGTCAGTGACTTTTGATTATTTTTGCTCTGTAAGTTTGGGAGATCTGCTTAAACAAACGGGCTCATGTTGGAGTATATATGGTACTTACTGCCAAATCAGGAATTGTCTATCATGTTCTTTAAGAGTTCGCACACTTTCCAGATAGCTGTAGGAGAATCTATTTATCCATTTTACAAAGCAAGAGGAAGACCAAAAAATGGATATGCACATTACTCAATTAGGGGAAAAAGACAGTAATAGAAAAATCATCATTGCATAAATGTTTTTGTTTCAGATTTTACCCAAACGTAGCAACGATTGGATGACTAATGTAGTATAAATGGGGTTGGATCTGATGCTAAAATAAGGAAAGAACAAATTCAGAATTACTCGCACAAGTTGGGTGTCTTTAAGTTAGCAGGGTCTGAAGAAGTACATCCTAGAATACTCTAGGAAATGGTAAAAGATTTCTCAGTCATTCGTGATTTATCTTTGACAACTCCAGGAGAATGGGAGAGAGACCCCAAAAGGAAAAGAAGGCAAATAGTACTTATCCATCACAATGTGAATGAGGACAACCCAGCAAATTAAGGCAATCTAAAACTTGAGTACCAGAAAGATAATAGAGTAAATGATAAATCCAATTGTAAACCCTTAGAAGAAAATACAGTGAAAAGTAATACTCAACATGGATTTGTCAAGAGCAAATCCTTCTTTGACAGATAACAAGCCTTGTGGATAGGGTTGTGGATAGGGGAGAGGTAGTAGTTGTGATATTTCAACTTTCGTAAGACTCTAGATATTGTCCTGCTTGATCTTCTCATAAACAAATTAGAGAAATAAACCCTAGATGAAACAGAGATCTGTCCTAGGTGAGGTTCTATTCAATATACTCATAGATGATTTGCATAATGGCATAGAGAATACACTTATAAAATCTGCAGATAACATCAAGCTGGGAGGCGTTGCAAGCAGAAAGCAATCTGGGAGTCATAGTGCATCACAACACGTAGGCATCAATAATGTGTAATAGTGTTGCTAAAAAGGCAAGGCCATTAAGGAATGTGTTGGAAGGAATGTTATAAGCAAGACATGAGAAGTAATTCTTTTACTGTACTGAGCACTGATCAGGCCTCAGACACATCTACTCTGCCTAGGAGTTTACTAAACATAAGGGCTTTGTGAAAATGATCATTTTGGGCTGGTTTCAGGTTACAGTTCACCTTAATGTTGAATGCAAGGGTAATGAATTGTGTGCACATGGTTTCTTTGCCTCTGATAGAGTTCACTCCTGCCTGTATACACGGCAGGATCACAGGTATACACCCTACTGGAGGCTGGATCGGAAGTGGAGCTCCAACTGGTAGTGGGATCAGAGGTCAAGAGTGCAGCTCAAGCCAGCAGTAGGGAGCATAGCCCTGGCTGGGGCTGGTGGCAGCAGAGCTGCTGCAGTTGAGAACGCAGCTCCAACCAGGGCTGATGGCGGTAAGGTTGGCAGCAGTGGTGCTGGCAGTGGGAAGACCAGTCTCAGCCAAGCTGGGAGCAGAGTCCAGTGGCCAGGACTGGTTCCCAGGAGTGGGGCTGATGGCCAGGAGTGGAGCCTTGACCTTCCTTGGTCCGGAAAACTCCCTGGTTTGGGACCAGTACAGGCTTCTGGACCAGGGAGGTCCAACCTGTACTGTCAAATTATCCCTGCCTGAGATTACTTATTCTAGGCACTGATAAAAAAAAAAAAAAAGGCATCAAGAGTATTTTACTCTGCCTTTGGGATGAATCAGATTCCACAAAATGTTATGTATTAAAGCTTCCTGACAGAAGATAAATCTCTGTATTTTTATATACACAGCATGTGCCCTAGTAATATTAGCCTATTAGCCTATGTTGTACTTGGTATTATTTTGGTTGTCAAATTATGCTATCCGCTTCCCAGGTTATTGTTCTGGACAGTGTTTCTCCTGAAATGGGATGATAACTAAATTCTCAAATCTCTTGTCCCTTCCTATCTTCAAGCAAATGGGGGGATTTCTATGGGAGTCTCTTGTTAAAATATTCTTGCAGCATATCACTGAGAATGTGGCTACACTACAGTTGCTGCAGGAACACAGTTACAGTGCTGCAGCTATGCTACTGTAGTGTAGATTCTCTCAACAGTGACTGAAAAGATTTTGGGGTCAACATAGTTAATCCAATTCTCTGATGGGTGGTAAGTAGGCTGATGCAAGAATTGACAGAGTGGTCGACAGCCTTCACAGGGTCCTGGGTACAGCTGGGGGTCTGGGACTGGCTCGTAGCCCCCAGAAGGGTCAGGGAATTGGGTGGAAGGGAAGAGCTGGAGGCTAGCCCCCACTGCCAGTCAGCATTTTAGTGCTAGATTGCTCTAACTTTTTTCACTGGGTTTATGTGATAGAAGATATCAGGTGATGAGGTGAAGGGAAGCTGCCATGTTGAAGGTCTGATCCAAAGCTCAATGAAGTCAATGGTAATTTTGATTGAACCCTGAGGTTCAATCAACCCTGATGATTGGGAAAGAGAACCTAGCTGTGCATGTGACATGTCAGAATCAGCGAGTGAACTTAAGGTGGCTATACTATTATTTTTTAGCAGTCAGTAATGTGGTGATCCTTGTTTGTTTTTTTCTCCATATCAATTAAAAATTACAATTAAAAAAAAAAAAGTTATCAGAACTAATGTGTGTTCAAATAATATACAGGACTATGTAGCACTTTAAAGACTAACAAGATGGTTTATTAGATGATGAGCTTTTGTGGGCCAGACACACTTCCTCTGGCCCACAAAAGCTCATCATCTAATAAACCATCTTGTTAGTCTTTAAAGTGCTACATAGTCCTGTATTTTGTTTCAGCTACACCAGACTAACACGGCTACATTTCTATCACTGTTCAAATAATGCGTCAGATACCCATTGATCAAAGTGAGATGATGAAGGGTGGGGTAGGAGAGATCTCTCTGCCTCCAAAACAGTCCAGCCTCTTACCTGAATGCTGCTAATTCATGTCAGTGAGGGTGACTTCAGTCCCTGACTCAGAAATATACTTTTGAAGGGTGTTTTGAAATGTACTGGAATTCACCAAATGGCAGCATTTTCAGAACATTTTTCTTTGATCCTGTTGTGACTTCTGTCTCTGTAGGAAGAAGGAAAAGGTTGGACAATATAATTGTGAGTGACACGCAGATTTCAAAATGATGACTCCAGCCTTGTTCAGAGCTGAATACAATATTTAGTTGCAGCCTTTCCAGTGCCATATAGTGTTTCTTCTCTGCATCTTGATCTCTATTGTGTTGTCTTGACCCCAGATCATTGTGTGGATTTTTTTTACAGGCTTATAGCATTGCACTTTGAAAAAATCATTTGCAGTGCACTATGGGAATGTCTATTCTAGAAATGCTATGATAGAGCTGTACCAGCCTGTGTCTGTAAAACAGAGCTTTTTAGAAAAATTGATGTTTTTCTGAAAAAAACCTTCACTTACGTCCACACTGCAATCGCGTTCTTTTTTTAAAAAATCGAAAGAACAGAGGGGGTTTTCTGACATTGGTAAATCTCTTTCTACGAGGAAGAAGCCTTTTTCTGAAAGAGCTCTTTTGGAAAAAGGCATGTGGACAGAAAAGAGGGAGTTCTTTTGAAAGAAGAGGAAAGAGGAAAAAGCAGAGGTACCCTGGTGGCCACTCTGTCCATAGTAATCACAGCTTAAATGTGAGATAGCGTCCATTCAGTGAGGATGCTATCTTTTGAAAAAGCCGATCACTTTTTTGATGTGCTTTGGCAGTGTGGATGCTCTCTTTCAGAAGTTTTTTTTTTTTTTTTAGAAGATCTCTTCCGGAAAAGCTTCTTCCAAAAGAAGCCTGCAGTCTAGATGTAGCTCTATAGACACTACAGTGATAGAAGGGGCTCTTCCATTGCTTTAGTAAATCCACCTCTTGATGAGGCAGAAGGTAGGTCAACAGAAGAATTCTTTTGTCGAACAAGTGCTGGCTACACCGAGGCTTTGGTCAGTTTAACTTCATCTCTCAGGCATGTGAATTTTTAGTTTTAGGTATAGCCCAGGCCTATAATTGTGGCTTGTACTATGTTGGCATGGGGCAGTGAAAACAGCCTTATCCCTCAACATGGGCTGCTCACTTACTCTTCCCCTGGAATGAGTAGCAATGAGAAGAAATCTGAGACTTGTGCCCAACAGTGTGCCAGCTAATGTAGATGGAACAGAGGGAGGGATTGTACTTTGCTGGTAGTGTAAACCAGCAGCAAACTACTACCCTCGTCCCTATAAGACCAAGGGAACAGCAGATAGGTATTCACATCTCAGAGAGATATCTCTAAGACACAGTGACTCTCAGAGCTACTCTAGGGACAGTGTGTCTTTTGTATCATTGCTTACTCGGGTTTTTGAATACTCGGGTTTTTCCATAACAGCACAATCAAACTTTATCACTTCTAGATCTCATCATACAAGTGCTTTCCAAGTATGTCTTTGTCATTATTTGTTTTGTGTTATTTTTGTATGGATGTATTGTTTGTAATTTTTTCTGTTCTCCACGTTCATCTTTACCTTTGTGGTATCCAGGAGTTACTTCCCCCATTACATTATTAGATATTACTGAGCAACCATATATCAAAAGTCAACCTCATCTCCTCTGTGCCACCTCAGCAGTGCAAACCAGACAGAAAGTGGCTCTTAAAGGGTTAGCTGGGGATCCCCAGAAAAAGGTAATTTTCCTTTGGTAGCAGAAAGCTGGCATATTCAGCACTTTATATTTGGCTGTTTTTTACACATATAGGGTAAGTTACCAGGGGAGGAGAAGGCAGGGAAGAACTCATGATGCTGTGTCTCTTTCCCAGTCCACTTCTCAGCTTAGACAAGAGCAGGAGATGTGCCCCTATCTGTTTTTAGTAGATGTACTCCTCAGTTTCTGCCAGTTAGCCCCCAGAGAGGTGTGAGAGGGAGGTTCTTCCTCAACCCCTTGCTTTCCTGAAGGGACATATAGCTAAATAAGACCTACATCACAGAGAGAAAAATGTGGTGGAAATAGAATAATCCTTTGTCTTTATTGTCAGTTCTGTGAGGAGAAATTTTATCAAGTCAGGAAGGAATTACATTTCCTAATTGGGTAATAAGTAAAGCTTAAAGGATTTGGCAGTTACCTAGTACTATGCTATGTGCAGGGAATGATTAATGCATACATGTTTCCCTATCTTAATAATGTTTGAATTACTGTGGTTGATTATTCATAGGACATTATCATTGGCGAAGATGTTCCTTTGAGATTTAAATAGCAGGGGGGACAGAGGATGCAGGTCAGTTTTGTCTGCCCAATAAAAATGGAAGTTAGACACATACACATGAAAAGGTTGTTAAGGAAAGGAGGTCTCCTGACGTAAAGTTGCATTCCTCTGTCTCTAACTATGAACAGGTTGCTTAGCAACACAGAAGGCAAATTTTAGATGCTAGTCAATTGAAAGGGAAGGAGGGCGCTCTCTAATATGATGATGTTTTACAATATTTTTTCTGGCTTTACCTTCAAGAAAAGAACATACAGGACCTTTTGAGGAAACAAGTTCCTATGCAAATCCAACTGAGCCGCCTCCCCTGAATCTTCTGATGGGAAATGGCATCTTTTCTGAGTATCTAACGCTGTGCAACTAATGTCAAATAAATAGTTTGATGTCTTTTGTTTCTTTTCTATAAAGCCAACTATTATTTCAAGAGAAGCCTCTGTGTGAAGGTGTTTTCACATTAACCTTGTTCTCAAGCAAACCCAGAGGTGTGAGGTGTACACAAATATTGGAAGAAGTTGAGGGATGGGGGGGAGAAGCAGAGATGAAGCTGAAATATTTTGAACTTTATATCAAAGTTTGCAAGGTGAAAGTTTGAACTGCTTGCTGTTGTATCTGAACTGGGTTTACCCTGGTATGCCATTTATTTTGCCTCTCGCTGTAATAGATATGACTGAGCTGCAAAATGAAGTTTAGCATTAATGAATATTTCATAATGAAAAGGACCAGAGATTTGGTAGCTGTTGTTATATCCAAGATATCTTCTGCTAATTCTTTGGTTAAATGAACTTAGGACAGAAATCTTTGCATGTCACTAATAAAATCAGTTTTTAGATTAAAAAAATGAGCCTAGTTTATGTAAAAAAAAAAAAGTAGATAATAGCTTATTTACATAGCAAGAAGCAGAGACAATATATGTAAACTTACCAGCAGGCACATTTCATATGATTGGTGCATCTACAAATATGTTGTGTTTTCCCATATCTAACTGCAATTGTTTGTTTGTTTGGCAAAGCACACATGTGCACTACCTGTAAAGGGAGGGAGGAAGGTAACATTGTCTGGGCATATATAAAATGTGAATCACACTAATGCTGTTTTTTCTCCTGTTGAGTGCAAACCAAAGCATCTTTGGATGAGGCACTGACTGATATTCTTGCTTGCTGAGAAAATTAGAACTGTGGAAGAATTCAGAGTGATTGCATTTTGCATAACAAGTACTTTCTCACACTCGTAGCAGCTAAAATGTGCTGTTGTTGGCACAGGATTAGGAACTTGCCAGCATGGCTGCAGCATAGGTCATAATACTTTTTGACATGAGACTTCGTGCTGGGCTTTGATCACAAATGTGCATATCTAAGCAAAATATGGTGTTTATAACTGCTCTAGAATCAGAGGTACCATGTGGACTATGAATTATGGAATTTAGTCATAACTCAGTCTGTTTACAGAATCTTACAACAGATACTTTATCCCTCTGTAATTTAATGTTTTGATTTTCCATATCTGTTGATTAATTTTATTCTCTTTAGAGCTGACTGGGAATTTTCCATTGGAATGATTTTTTGCCTCCGCTCTGTAAGCTTCAGAGTCCAAGCTTCAGGCTGATACCAACTTCAAAGCACTGTCCCTACAGCTGTTTTTAGAGGGCAAACATAAGCCCTCGTTAACCTGAGCCTATTGACTCAGGCTGGGAGGCTTGCTCCTTCTCGCTCCAAAACACTGTGTAGGCATCCCCATTAAAGCTGTATATAGGAAACATAAGAAATGCCACATTGGATCAGACCAATGATCCATCTAATCGAGTATACCGTCTCTGAATGTTGCCCACACCAGATTTTTCAGAGGAAGGTGCAGGTATTGGATGTGGAATAATAACACTTTCAGCTTAAATTTCCTTCTAAAACCTCAAGGCTGGTTTAAACCTGGAAGGAGTGTACTATTCCTTTAAGGGTCAGACAGCAGCTCACAATCAGAATAGTCTGGATATACTCAAGGAGACACTCTGTTCCACCCTAGAACTAATCTATTTCAACAGAAAGGTAGCCAACTGGGGGAGAGGAAACTAGAAACGATTTGCAAGGTAGTAAGGTAGTAGGGGATGGGTTTGTGTGTAATCTTTCTTCAGCTCTGGAAGGCTAGCCTAACGAGGGCCAAATATTTGGTTTCTGATTTAAGTTTGTGAGCTCTGATCTGGGGTCCTGGGCCTATGAACCATTATTTCAAATATTCTTTCTATAGAGCTTCATTAAAGAGACACTTCTTTTGATTCGGTTTCTTATGCCCTGACTTGTGCAAGCAGCTTTATTGAAGCCCAATGGAGGAGAGAGGGAAGGGGGGAAATGAAGTGGGGATCTCCTGCCGTGCCACACCTGGCCAAAATGGGTGTGTGCAGGGTGGTCCACTCCTTTATAAGTATGCTGTATCTCTTCCAAATTTAAATGAGCATTAACTGTGACAACTCTGGATTTTCTTCATGTCCATATCTTTTTTTAATCTTGCTTATTTGTCATTAGACATTCTGTGGCAATGATCACCAGGTGCCCTGTGTAATTACATGTTATGTACAAAAAAGGATTTTTTATAAAATTTGCATCTTCCCCATTTTAATTTCCTTGCATGTCCCCTTGTTCTTGTGTTATGAGAATGGGGGAGCAGAAGCAGCCAATCTTACCTTCCTTATGCTAGTCTTCAACACTTGGATCATGTTTCCTATTGTTTGTTTGTTTTTCTAGGATTAGCAATCCTCATCTTTTCCATCTCGCTTCATATGAATGTTGTTTCTATGACCTTTTGCAGCTGCTGAGGGACATATTGGGGAGTAAGACCCCATACCCACTTATCTGTATGGATTTCCTACACTATGGCTGTAAACTTTGGGTGGGAGAGCAGGAGCTTTGTGCACCTCCTTTTGCAAATGGGAAGAGACTGAAGAATGGGTCAAGCCATGGTGCCACCCCTTCAAATATACCCACAAGCCTCGCAGAGCCAGCATGGATATGAAAAATTCTCCAACTTCTATACTACTTTCTTCTGAATTATCATGTTTTAATGAGGATGGCATAGGATATACATCAGTGTGATGTGCACAGTCTTCTTGTGCCTTCAGTCTGAATGCACAGGTTAGAAGACAACAGTCTTTCATCCTTAAGTTAGGGCATGGAGAGCTTTAGAAAGGAAAGAAGCGCAAGAAGAGGTGCACTGTGAACTGGAAGAAGACTGTGATCAGAGCATTATGTAATGAAAGGAAATACAACTTATTTTTTTAACCAGGTCAATGAGGCTAAGATGACCTATCCACTTTTGTTTTATCTGACTGTCTAAGTAACACCACATTTAGATATGACCAGTGATGCCTTTGCACAGAAAACAGATGTTGCTAGAAATGTCAGATGTTTCCATAAGGAAAACTCACCTGCATTTAGCCTATTTGGTAACTGCATTTCATTGTCACTCCTGTCTAATATAGTTGCATAATACTCCTGTGACAGTGAAAAATATGCCTAATAATGAAAGCAGCTTTGCAATGATTACTTAGAATAGCCACGCACCTTCACTGATCCTGAGGAAGATATACAAGCCAGCACACTCTGTCATTACTGTGGAACATACTGAAAGTAAAGGATATCACTTACAGTAGTTTGCTACAATATAGATAAAAACCCTGATTTTTTTTACAAGGCTAAAAGGACAATTTACTGCAGCTGGAAAAGCAGCGATGAAATCTTGTGTAACCTTAATTCAAGGACCTGAAAAGGGTTCAGGTCATAAAATCAAATTTATTTTTGAACAGGTATAAAAATTCTATAGATGATTTTACATTTAAGGAAAATGATCCAGTGTGAGGACTTCTCATTAACTTTCAAGGGCCATTTGGCATATAATGGAATTCATCCACTAGAAACATTTATTTTTCCTGCCTTACAGGAACATCTCTGCTTATCTCTGAACAACAAGTTCCACAAGGAGGAAAAAGCTTGCTCTGCAGCAGCAGAGATGCGAGTGCCAGAAGGAAAAAGCAGAGGTGGGGGGGGGGGGGGGGGGGAGGAGGGAAGGAATACAAAACATCCTACCCAACGAAGAACAAAAAAGAATGTAAAGTCCTTAAGGTTTGGATTTTTGTCAAGAAAAAAATCCACTGAGATGCAAATCCAAACTGAAACTCTGGCTTTACAAAGTTGCAACACATGTATTATAGCAAAATCTGTGGTGACATTCAGCTAGAATTTGTACAAGGCTGTGGAAACCCCACAATTGTTGAATTCTTCAGTTCTCCCAGAGTCTGCAATTGTGACAGAGCCAAATGTGTGGCTTACAGAGCCTGACATTTACTAACTGGAAAACATTTCAAAATCAACCAGATTTCCTTCCCTTTCTGGAATTTACTCCAATTTGAAACCTACTAGAATGCTTAAGTTTAATCCAGTTACTGCCTACAGTGGTCAATATAACTTTGGTTACTGTTAAAGGGAATGGAAAATATAAATCCTTTGGACATTGAAAAAATACATATAACCCAGCAAAGTGGGTTTTTTTTTAAAAAAAGAGAAGCTCCACACAATAGCATAACAAAACTATTTACATTTTTAATATCAACTAAAATCTTCCTGGCACTGAAAACAAAATCCTGGCCATCTTTCAAAAGAGAATAGCAGGTAAAAAGACTCTGGGAAAGATGTTCATATATATGTTTTTAAATTTTCAATTGGTTTTATTAGCACGGGACTCAGAAGTGAATGTGCAAAGTAGTGAAAAGAGACCAACCAAATTGTCACCAACTTAAACTCCTTACTCTGAGTTGGACTCCCTTAGGGCTTGTCTACATTATAGAGAAGATCAATGCTGCGGCAGTCCATCTTCCAGGGTTCGAATTAGCGGGTCTAGTGAAGACGCACTAATTCCAACTGAGAGGGAGCTCCTGGTGCCAGTAGTTGTTCCAGTAGTCACAAGGAGTAAAGGAAGTCCATGGGAACATGTGCTCCCATTGTATGGACAGTGCCAAAACATGATTTAATATACTTTGACTCCAGCTATGTAATTAACATAGCTGGAGTTGCGTATCTTAAGTCGACATTCTCCTTTAGTGTAGACCTGGCTTTAGATCTACTTTCATCCAATGTGCCAGGAAGTCCAAGATAGTTTGTTACTCCCCAAGGAGCCAGGAAATGATGTTATGACAGAGTAGGTTCAAGTTTCACAAAGACCTGTACTTTGGTATAGCTGATTTGTGTCAGTTCATAGGGTACAGTTGTTCCTTAGGCTCTGGTGACTGTGACAGAGAAGAGGGTTTACTTCCCTTTGTAATTCATGGAGAACCTCAATGCAAAACCTCTCTCTGCCCCTCCTTAACATTCCACATGGCATTGTGGACTGCATCTTTATCTCTGCCACTGCACACCAGTGGATATTACAGACAACTATAGCTTTACATATGCCAGCCTGGAAGAGCTGTGGTTGATGTGTGTGTGTGTGTGTGTGTGTGTATGTGTGTATATAACTAAAATAAACAAAAAGGTTCCATCTCCTCCTTTAAGCTCTGTCCCATAAATTTATCATCTATTTAAAGTATTTGCTTTTAATTTGCACAGGATCTTTTTTGTTCCCAAATAAAATTGTTCTTTGGAAAGTATTTAATCTTTGTAGTTCCCAGCATATTTTCCAGAATACCTGGCAATAGTAAAAGAATCCATTTACTTGTTGTACATTGGAACACCACTCACAGGATCAGTGACAAACACAGTGTAATAATAATATATGTACAGCAAGCATCACAAAATTAATAGGTGCACTGTCAGTGTGATATTCACAGATGTGCCCAAAGTACCACAAAGTTCCTAACAGGCCCCCAAACTGCAGGGCCAGGTAAAGCAGAGTCTACCACAATGCATTACTGTTGCTCACTGTTAAAGGGCTCTTGCAAAGCCCCCCTGAACTACATAGCTCCACACTATGCTGTCTGGTAGAACCTTGTGCCTGATTGTTCAGACTCAACAAACAACCACTCCACCTCTGCCTTTCATCCAAGCTCCAACTTTTCCTCCTCTGCTTCATAGACATTGTGCAGCACACAGAAAGCAGCTATAACTACTGGGATATTTTTCTCATTGAGATCCAATTTTGTGACTAAAGAATGACAGCACCCCAACAATCTAACAAAAGCAGGTTTAATGGTCATTCTGCATCTCTTGGGTTTCAAGCTGACTCTTTCCTAGGTACCATTGAGTGACCAGTGTACCTCTTTATAAGTCAGGGGAATAACGGGTAGGCTGTGTCCCCTAGGATCACTATTGACATGTCAACATCACCAGTGATAATCAACAATAGGGAGAGAAAGTCCCCGTATGTAGCTTTCTGAACAGTCCCGTGATCTTAAAGATGTGAGTATCAGGCAGCTTCCCTGACCAGCCCACACTGATGTCAATGAAGCATCCCTAGTGATTGATCAGTATGTGTATAATCATAGATAAGTAGCCCTCTATGTTGATGACAAGATGGCCTGGTGCCTAATAGGTATACGTGTGCCATTTATTGTGCTCATCACAATTCAGCAAACCCTATTGCTGAAAATCCATCCATTATGTCCTGCACATTGCTGAGAGTCACAGCCCTGCACAGCAGGAGATGATTAATGGACCTGCATACTTGTATGACAACAGCCCCCTACACTGGATTTTCTAACTCTAAAATTATTTCCCACTGTCCAGTAGCAATCCAGCACTGCAAATTTCCAGTTCAGTTGCTGCTCTCTTCTCTCACTGTCAGCAAGGCTCTCCTTCTGTCCCTGCATTGTAGGGTTGGGTCAACCTCAGAACCCAGATCCAGGAATGTGGCTTTGCTCATCTGAAAATTCTGCAGCCACTTCTCATCATTCCAAGCATTCATAATGATGTGATGTCATCAATCAGTGGTAGTTTCTCAGGCCTGGAAGCAGTGTTCCATCTCCAGGGCTTACTCTGTGATTGCTGCCAACAATCTTGCATTGGTTCTTTCTGTATTTCACAGCAATCTGCCCTTCAGGTAATTGTCATGTTCCCCGTGGCTGTTCTTCTAATGCTGGAGGATTTCTTGCAATGCTCATGATAATCACGCAGAACTGTGCAGACTCCATGTTTCTGTCAGAGATGGTGGATAGTGACAAATCCTGTCTATGTGGAATTTTCAAACTAGCATGAATGGAACTTGTCCTGTAGTTCCAGTCACCCACGTGTGATTCATTTCTGCTGCACATACATTGCCAGACTTACTAAAAGACAGCTTGCTGTTCTGTGGTAAGTTGCACACTGTGGGCATGTCTCCACTATGCTGGGAATCGATGCTGCTGTGATTGATCTGCCAGCTATTGATTTATCGTGTCTGCTTAGCAGGAGCAGCCCGAGGCCGACTGTAGCAGCTGGCACCCCAGGTGGAAGGCGCGATCGGCACCCCCGCCTGCACGGCCGTCAATGGCCATGATGTAATCACGGCACGCCCAGGCACCACATGACTTCATCATCGGGCACCTGAGTCGGCGGCACCCTAGGCAACTGCCTAGTCTGCCTAAGCTCATGGGCTGCCCCTGCTGCTTAGAAATGATAAATCAATCTCTGAGCACTCTTCCATTGAAACTAGATGAGAAGAGTAGCTGGCATCAATAGGAGAGCAGCCCTGGCTGAACTTACTGCACACAAGATGCCATGGTAAGTAAACCGACTTCAACTATGTTATTTGCATAGCTAAAATCATGTAGATTAGATCAAAACTGGCATTACTATAGACAAGGTCTGTGATACCTGTCATGATGTACTACACTGTGCATTGAAACAAGCACTTTTGGGTTATGTCTACACTGGTGGGTTCTTGTGCCAGAAATATGCAAATGAAACTAAGCGTGGAATATCGCCGAGCCTCATTTGCATACCTAATGAGCTGCCATTTTTTGCAGAAGAAGCTCTTGCACCAGAAGTAGCATCTACACTGCCCCCTTCAGCTGTTTGTCGGCTCAGCGCGGCAGCCATGTAAATGTAAATGAAGCCGCGATCATTTAAATCGCGGCTTCATTTACCTTTGCTGAATAAACAAATCTACATGCCTCTGCCGACAGAGGCATGTAGTGTAGACGTACCCAGAGAGACAAACTGTATAGCTACTGGCTGTTCTGAGGGATCTCTCTAAATCCCAGGTTTCTGTGTGCAAAGAGAATTCAAAGTTTCAGGTTTTTCCACATTGGGATGAACATAAATCCCAACACTTTAAATTTTTTTATCAAATGGAATTCTTGTTTCCAGCCAGCACTAGTTGTTTGAGTTTTAACATTTGAGTCTACATTGATTAGTTTGTTCATTATGTACATCATGTGAGTGAATTGTTCTTCTCTGTTTGTATTATGGATGTGGCTAATCAACATTGACATGCATTTGGAATATTAGCATAGAATGCACAATTTGAACTTTGCTTTCAGCAAATATTTAAGCATTTAAACTAAGAAAGAGATTGGATTGAGCTTATTCTGTTCAGTCTTATTTTGTGTCCATCATGTGATAGCAAAGATTAACTGGTCATCCAGTGATAGAAAGAGACTACAAAACGGTTGTTAACAGGATTGCATCTAATTCTGTTTTCAGAAGTAGAATTACACTATGGCTGTGTCTACATTGGCACCCCTTTCTGGAAAAGGGATGCTAATGTAGACTTTGGAATAGGCAAATCCGCGGGGGATTTAAATATCCCCCGCGGTATTTGCATTAACATGGCTGCCGCTTTTTTCCAGCTTGGAGATAAGCCGGAGAAAAGCGCCAGTCTAGATGTGATTCTCTGGAAAATAAAGCCTTTTCAAGTAGGAATAAGAAATCCTCCGGAAAAGGCTTTATTTTTCGGAGAATCACGTCTAGACTGGTGCTTTTCTCCGGCTTATCTCCAAGCCGGAAAAAAGCGGCAGCCATGTTAATGCAAATACTGTGGGGGATATTTAAATCCCCCGTGGATTTGCCTATTCCAAAGTGCTACATTAGCATCCCTTTTCCGGAAAGGGGTGCCAATGTAGACACAGCCCACTGGTTTAGGAGGGAAAAGAAAATCTAAATTGTATAACAGATTGGGAAATCATTCCTTATGTTATTTATGATTCTAAAATAATGTACTTACAAAATAATTCTGAATAAAATGTTACAAAAGTTCAGCAATCATTTGAGAGAGGAGGGAGCAGGTGCAAATCTTGCAAGATTTGTAGGGAAATAGTTAACATATATAATAAGCAAATATAAGTATTTGCATGACAGTGTTTTTCTGTAAATAAGATACATCTTAGCAGTATTTTTTTCTGTAGATCTTTACTGATGTATTTTTACTCGGAACAGCTAACTGATGTGTGATTATGTGAGTGAGGATATGCACAGGTTGACATAGTTTGGCTCTTCTCCAAAGTTATATTCACATTGTTATCCTAACGTTCATCCTGGCACCAAGCTATGACACCAGAATAAGCATATGATGTAAAATATTAAGTGGTGATTTCAGAAGGGACATAAAAGTATCCTGAAATTATGCTGTACTGTGCTATCTACAGCCTTCCATCATATTGCTGGTTAATCCTGTCCTTGATCCTTTTAATCACTGTCTATTGTTGCAGTTCAGTGATTTCTGATGTGGCCCTTTGTAACATGATGGGTTTGTAAGGAGAAGAAATGCAGTTTGTAGCTTTGATTTGGATTTGGAGAGAGTAGCAGTTCAAAGGGAGATAGCTGAAAATGTTCTTGATTCTGGTACTAGACTGAATAGCTTTGAATCAGGCCATTTTGTACTACACAGTATCTGAAAAAAATGAGCCAGAGGCTGGCAGAATTTATTTAGAAGTTCTAGTCTATTGGAATAAGCAACTTTAAAGTTTGTCTATGCATTTTACCATAAACTATGTTCAAGACTACAGTTAATGTAATTCTCTTTGCCATGGGAGGATTCTAACACTCTCGTCATGAAGGCTACTAGAAACTTCCTTAATGACTAAAATTCTAACTGGCTTATGAAAAACCAGTTCTCCTGTGACCTCCAAGATTCTAGGGGCACTGTCCATAAATATTTTCAGTAGAGAATATACTATTAGGCTGCACTGTATTGTTTTTTCAGCAAGAATGAAGAACCCTTCCACACCCAACCCCTTCTGCTCAAGACTCCCCCTCTTCTGGGGGCTTGAAGCTTCCCCCCTTCCCTGCCACCTTGATCTGGGGCCCGAGGTGGCTGTTAGACATGGCCTGCCAATATAATTAAAAATTGCTGGTGTATAGTCATCCCATTAAAAAAAATCAACCTATCTAGGTTTTTATATCATGCCCATAAGCACAGTATAGCAGCTATCAATTAGAGATGAAAGACTATTGCCCATCCGGTCTCTTGTAAGTAGCAGGCTTGGCAAACTATGTCAGAATACTAATTTATTTTACTGTTTCTGGATTTTTTTTTTTTTGTATTTTGGTTCTCTCTCTCTTGGCTCACTGACATACATTTTGCATTTTAGTATGATCTAATTATCACCTTGCTTTTCTGTCAACATGCAACAGGTTGATCATTGACTGTACTAAGAGGAGGCAGTTTCTTGCTTTCTACCCAAGATCCCTCCAGTCACTTATGTTTATGAAAAGACATTTGAAAAGAATGTGTGGTTAAATTCAATTTATAATGATGCTTAGATGATGTTAAGGACACTGAGATTCAAGTGGTATTTTTCAGGACTTAGCTGTAATACACACACAGCAAGAGAACGGTACCATGGCTGTTTTAAGTGGTGGTTATTTTTAACACTTGCATTTCCTGTGTTTTCATTAAAAATATTGCTCACTTGAGAATTGTTTGACATTCCAATTTATTCCTCACTTCCATTTTCATACCCTCTGCAATGCAAAATGTCACTAGCCTACCTCCACATCAGAGGATGCTAAATTATTGTTCTCATTATGTATTTTCATCCAGTTAAATTTCACCCATCATTCTCTTTCCCAATGCCATAATGTATTTAAATTCAGTTCATCACAATCTTCCATAGCTATGACAAGGTGTGAATTATGATACTACGTAATATCCATCTTCATTCTTATGAGGTACAAGGCCACAGGTCAAGCACCATTATAGGCACACATTGAAAATAATTACCCTATAACTCTATCACTGAATTGTTTTGTCGTGTTTAAACAATAGCTCCTTGCAAATATTATTTTCAAAATATAATGAAAGGAAAAAGTTTGAAGTAAATAGTTTTTAAGCAATATAAAACATGTATTAAATTTACAAATTTCACATAAATGTGTAAGTTTCTGCACTATTTAAAATGAGAATAAAAAATTATGTTAGAGTAGTGGTTTTTATCCTTTAGAATATACTGTACACTGAAGTAGAAGTACAATATTTATACTCCAATTGATTTATTTTAGAATTATAGTGGTAAAAATGAGAAAGTAAGAAATTTGTCAGTAATAGTGCACTGTGACACTTTTGTATTTTTATGTCTGATTTGGCAAGGAAATGTGAAAGCTGGGGTTACTCAGGACAAATCAGATACTTGAAAGGGGAACAGTAGTCTGAGAGGCTGGGAACTATTCTACTAGAGTCTTTAGCAGTAGAACCAAGATAGGCATAAGTTTACAATAGTAACTAGATTTTGAGTGCTGAACATTTTGGGAAACTCTTTAAACTGATACTTTTTCCTGAGAGATCAAGCCCATCATTTTCAAATTGCCCAATTTCTGTCACATAATCATTGCTCTACTGGATCAGGTCTGTGGTTCATCTGGTCCAGTATCCTTTTTCTGACCTTGTCCAACACCAGATGATTCAGAAGAAGGTTCTAGAAACTGCATTAGAGGGATATATGAAGTAATTTCCCCCTTCCCCGACAGTCTCATCGTGATCTCTTGTACTTGGAATCTGGTTTAAGCCCTGAAACTCGAGATTTTTATCTCCCTTCCAATACTTAGTGTTTTGGTTAGCATTAATGATTATAACTCTGGATATTCTTTTTATTCATATAAATATCTAGTTTGTCTTTGGATCTTTCTACAGCGTTGGCCACATTTGCATCCCATGACAATGAGTTTTTGAGCATAATTATAAGGTGTAACCTTGAAAGGTCCTTATTTTTCAAAGTCCTGATCACCCTCTGAAAAGCAGGCCACTTTAAGCTGGCTTGGGTTGGGAACCTAACATCCTTAGTTGATTTTGAAAACATAGGTCCTAAATTCTGTACTAATTTTCCCCCTCTCTCAGGGTATGTCTACACTAGAAAGTTAGTTCGAACTAACGGACGTTAGTTCGAACTAACTTTCCTATGCGCTACACTAGCGGTCCGCTAGTTCGAATTTGAATCGAACTAGCGGAGCGCTTAGTTCGAACTAGGTAAACCTCATTTTACGAGGACTAACGCCTAGTTCGAACTAGCTAGTTCGAACTAAGGGCTGTGTAGCCCTTTAGTTCGAACTAGTGGGAGGCTAGCCCTCCCCAGGTTTCCCTGGTGGCCACTCTGGCCAACACCAGGGAAACTCTATGCCCCCCTCCCGGCCCCGGACCCCTTAAAGGGGCACGGGCTGGCTACGGTGCCCGTGCCAGGTGCAAGCCTGCCAGCACCCAGCTAGCAGACCCTGCACCTGGCACGGCACAGAGCCACCCACCCGATGCCCCCCAGCCCACCCCCTCTTGCCGGGACCAGGCTGGCGGCTCCCGGGAGCTTCCCCTGGACCGCAAGAGGCGGGCACCTTCCTGGGCTAGTGCGGACATCGTGGACCTCGTCCACGATCTCCGCACTAGGCACAGGAAAGTGGCCGTCTAGGGCAGGAGAGCTGCCAGCCTGGCCACCCAGGACCAGGTGTGCATGAAAATCAAGGGGGTCCACTGAGACCCCCGACACTGAGCCCTGAGCTTACAATGGCCGTCCTGGGTCAGACCAAAGGTCCATCTAGCCCAGTAGCCTGTCTGCCCACAGCGGCCAACCCTAGGGACCCTGGAGGGGATGGACCGAAGACAATGACCAAGCCATTTGTCTCGTGCCATCCCTCTCCAGCCTTCCACAAACTTTGGGCAGGGACACCACTCCTACCCTCTGGCTAATAGGACTCCATGGACCCAACGTCCATGACTTGATCTCACTTCCCTTTAAACTCTGTTCTAGTTCTAGCCTTCACAGCCTCCTGCAGCAAGGAGTTCCACAGGTTAACTATTTGCTTTGTCAACAACAACAACTTTCTCTTACTAGTTTCAAGCCTGCTACCCATTCCTTTCCTTTGGTGTCCTCTAGTCCTTCTTTATGGGAACTCAGGAAGAACTTTTCTGAATGCACCCTCTCCACCCAACCCCTGCTTTTAGAGACCTCTATCCTGTCCCCCCTCCGTCTCCTCTTTTCTAAGCTGAACAGTCCCAGTCTCTGTAGCCTCTCTTCATCTGGGACCTGTTCCCAACCCCTGATCATGTTAGTTGCCCTCCCCTCTCCCAGCCTTTCTCTTCCCCTCTCCCACCTCCTTTTCCCAGTCTCCCCCAGTTTTTTTCAATAAAGACAGAGTCAATGTTGGAAGAAACGTTATCTTTATTTTGTACATCAATAAGAAGGGGGGCTAGGGAAGGGCAAGTGGAAGGAGGTGAGGGAGGAATGGGGTACGAGCCCCCGATGGGGAGGACTGGGCTGGCTCTGCGGGCTTCTGGGGGTGGAAGCTCTCCTGCAGCCCCCCAATTACTCCCTCTCCCCAGATGGCAGCCTGCGGCAAGTGCAGCCGGGCTGATGGCCGAGTGGTGTGATGTGCCCAGTGTGGGCACTCAGGGCACTCCAAGCCAGAACTTCTTTGCAAGCGGGGCACCCCTTAGAACTGTGTGTCCGGGGTGGGGGTCGGGACCCTTTAAGCGCAGCCCTCGGCTAGCCTGAGACAGTATCTCCATGCTCTAAGTCCTCCTTTTATGCCCTGCCGGCACTGCTTCCGGCCATCATTAAGCCCTGTTCAGAGTCCACTCAATGTGGACTTACTAGTTCGAACTAGCAAAACGCTAGTTCGAACTAGTTTTTAGTTCTAGATGCGTTAGTTCGAACTAGCTTAGTTCGAATTAACTAATTCGAACTAAGTTAGTTCGAACTAGCGCTGTAGTGTAGACGTACCCTCATATCTCTTGTGATTTGATCATTACACTTAACAATGCTTCTGAGATGGTTTGTCTGCTGACATTTATGTCTTTAAATTGCTTGGATGCTTGCAAAGTAGTTTCTGATGTGAAAGTGAAATATTGTAATAAAGCAGAAGTGGATTTTGAAGGACTGCAGACTATGGTGACTAAGTTGGAGCAGCAATGTAGAGTGTTCCTTTAACAAATCTCTGAGCATGAAGTGTTGATGATTGCAAGCGCCCGAACTTCAGAGGGTACTCTGTACTTCTCCATCACCTACATTCCAAATTACAGCTCTCCAGAAGCAGTTTGTCCACTGTCAATTTAACTTTCATATTTAGAAAACTAAATTAGGAACTTTGTAAACACAAAGTTAAGGGTAAAATTAACAGAAAAATGAGATTTCTCTCCCATAGCACATTCCAAAATTTAGTTTCATCCTGAATTAGGGACAAAAATTCCAAATCTCAGAATGTGTTATAAAATAAAATATTCCAAAACACTTGGGGTGCATCTACGCTGCACTGTTATTGCTGAATAACGGCTATTATTCTGGAAAAACAGTACGGCTGTGTCTACATTGGCATGATCTTGCCCAAATACTCTTAAACGCAAGAGTTCTTGTGTTACAGTATTTGTTCAAGAGAGCGTCTACACTGGTATGTAACTTGGCACAAAAGATGTGTTTTTGTGCAAGAGCATCCGTGTCAGTGTAGACGCTCTCTTGTGCAAGAAAGCTCCGGTGGCTATTTTAGCCATCGGGCTTTCTTGCGCAAGAAATTCATCTTGCCTGTCTACACTGGCCTCTTGTGAAAGAACAGTTGTGCAAGAGGGCTTATTCCTGAGCAGGAGCATCATAGTTCTTGCTCAAGAAGCACTGATTTCACACATTAGAACGTCAGTGTTCTTGCTCAAGAACTCCCCGCCAGTATAGACAGGCAGACACAGCCTACTAGGGTACGTCTAAACTACATGGCTCCGTCGACGGAGCCATGTAGATTAGGCTGATCGGCAAAGGGAAATGAAGCCGCGATTTAAATAATCATGGCTTCATTTAAATTTAAATGGCTGCCGCGCTGAGCCGACAAACAGCTGATCAGTGCGCTAGTCTGGACGCTCCCCTGTCGACATGAAAGCCCTTTATCGACCTCCCCGGTAAACCTCATCCTATGAGGCATAATGGGGAGGTCGATAAAGGGCTTTCAGGTCAGCGCGGGAGCGTCCAGACTAGTGCGCTGAGCCGACAAACAGCTGATCAGCTGTTTGTCGGCTCAGCGCGGCAGCCATTTAAATTTAAATGACGCTGTGATTATTTTAATCGCGGCTTCATTTCCCTTTGCCGATCAGCCTAATCTACATGACTCCATCGATGGAACTGTGTTGTTTAGACACACCCCTAGTGCCCACACAGCAATTGCATTATTTTGAAAGAAAATCAAAATAACGGAGGGCTTTTTCTGGTGTTGATAAACCTCATTCCAAGAGGAATAATGCCTCTTCTGAAAAAAAACTGTTACAGAAGAGTGGGGGTGTGGACGCTCCACTGCTGCTATGTTGAAATAGCTCCTTACCATGACCATTATAAATTATTTCTCCCCAGTGTCTCCTGGGGCTCAAAACAGAGATAGCACATTCACATTAGGGGACCCTTCCTCGGAATAATTTGGAGGCTTCCCTGCAGTGTGGATGCTCTCTTTCAAAATAAGTTGAAACAGAAGATATCTTCCGGAATAGCTTTTACTGAAATAAGCTTGCAGTATAGACATACCCTTAGTTTCATATGGTCAAATGTTTTGTTTTGACTTAGATTCCATACAACCTTCCATTAATGAGCATAGCATGACTCTGAGGGAGGGTAACGTTGGTTAGCCCCATTTTACAATTGAGGAAATTGAGACACAGAAGGCTTTAGGATAACATTTTCAAGAGTTGCTGTGGGCATGTTTATACAACAGTTTGTTGTGCAGCAATCTGGCGTGTAAACCTATAGTGCTGGTGGTCACTAAGAGTGCGTCTAGACTACATTCCTCTTTCAAAAGAGGAATGCAAATGAGGGAAATAAAAATGCAAATGAAGTGCAGATTTACAAATCTCATGCTTCATTTGCATAATCACGTCTGATCGCTTTTTCAAAAAAGTTTTTTTTTAAAAGCAGTCTAGATGTGGATCTTTTGAAAAAAAAAACCATTTTCGAAAGAATCCTATAAACCTCACTTTTTCAGGAATGAGGGTTCTTTCAAAAAAGGGTTTTTTTTTCTTGAAAGAACCGCATCTAGACAGCCTTTTTCTTCCGAAAAAACCTTTTTCAAAAAAGCGATCAGACGCGATTATGCAAATGAAGCATGAGATTTGTAAATGTGCTCTTCATTTGCATTTTCAATTTCCCTCATTTGCATTCCTCTTTTGAAAGAGGAATATAGTCTAGACGTACTCTAAGTGGCCAAGTGGGCCGTGCTGCCGCACACTAGGGGTATGTCTACACTACATGGCTCCGTCGACAGAGCAATGTAGATTTGTTTACAGGACATAGGAAAATGAAGTGACGATTTAAATAATCGCCGCTTCATTTAAATTTAAATGGCTGCCGCATTGTGCTGATCAGCTGTTTGTCAGCTCAGGGTGCTAGTCTGGACACTCCATGGTCGACATCAAAGGCATTTGTCAACCTCACCAGTAAACCTCATCCCACGAGGTATACCAAGGAGGTCAACATATGCCTTTGATGTCAAACATGGAGCGTCCAGACTAGCACTCTGAGCCGACAAACAGCTGATCGGCTCAGAACGGCAGCCATTTAAATTTAAATGAAGTGGCGATTATTTAAATTGCCACTTCATTTTCCTATGCCGGGTATCCTAATCTACATGCCTCTGTCGTCAGAGGCATGTAGTCTAGACATAACCTAAAAGTGCTATGGAGCCTTTTGCCCTACTGATGCTTAAAGCCATAAATGATCAGAGCGTCCCATTGAACATTTAGTGCATGTATATACTTAAATAGGTAGACAGAACACTTAAGTTTAGTATAATGAAGACAGTATATGCACTTTGAACCTTAGGAAAAATTTAGGTGGTTGGCAAATGTAGTAGGATTTTAAAAACAAAAGATTCAAAAGCTAAAAGAAATGTGGCATCATCTAGCAAGACTACATTTTGGTAGGATGCTAAGCTTGGACCATGGCTTCCTGGCTCCTAGATACCCTCCCCTATCCCTCTTGGCAGCACAGCAGCTTCCCAGCTCACAGCCCCACAGGCAGCCCAGCTGGGTCATGCACCAGGCTCTCCCCCCCCCCACACACACATTGGGCTGGCCTCCTACCCACCTCCCCACATTACATCAGGCTCCCAGGCCTCATCACCCCACATGGTGCACCCAACTCTCTGATCCTGGAACAACTGTGGTCTTGGCAGACCACAGATGTTGCCGGACCAGAGAGTCACAGTTTATAGAGGTGTAACGTGTAGTGCTAGGAGTAGAACCCTCCTTTCTCACTCCTGCTTGTGTGTTTTTGTGTGTTTTAATCACCAGCACAGCCAATCTCCCTGTGATCATGTGGCTTTGAGCCAAAGCACCGTGTAGAGTTAAACTCACTTCCTTTCCTGGGGTTTGACTTACAGATAAATGAACACAAAGACAACAATGCTCAGGTGTGGCTATTCTCAGTATGGCATACTCAGGGTTGCTAGATAACCTAAGTCTTTTCTGACAGTTGCACAAGATCCTTTTGTTAGGTCATGGCAGTTCGGTCTTTTGTTAGGCCAAGCCTGCTTCCCACCTTTCTAAGCACGTAGTTAAGGCTTATTAACATTTCCAACCATATTCACTATTAGCCATTAAATGCACTTCCCAGGCCTGCCCATTTTAAAACATAATATCAAATGTAAAACATTTTACTCTTGTGAACCTGTCCTTTTCTCATAACCCCCGAGCCTCTAAACAATATAACAAAACCAAGGAATGCTTGTCAAACATTGTAGATAAACTCACAGTGAACATCTTCCAGTCACTGCCATTAAATAGCTGTCAGAATCATTATTGAAGGTCAAAGAACAACTTCTCTGTGTGTCTGATGTAGAGAAATCTCTATTTTGATCTTTTCTTCTTCACACCGGGGAAAAAAAAGCAATCAAAGCCTATTAAGCTCCCTTAGGAATGGTAATAGCCATGATTCATTTTTATGAAGCTGCTCTGTGAATTTGAAATGTTTAAGTTCTGTTTAAATAGTAGTATCATCCCTTTCCTGGCATTTGGATTTGGATGGAAATGGTTCCAGAGCTCTTCCTGAAGCTACTTGTCAAGAGCTCAGAGTAGAACAGTAATGGAATCTAGTCACATTAGATTTAAGTGTTCAGTTCTTGTATGCCAAACTACAACAAGGTCAGAACACATCACCAAGCTCTGAAGACACCATTTTAAATGGGGCATTGTCAAGCTCTGCATATTTGCTTGAATTCTAAACAAATGTAGGAAAATAATTTTGTCAAGAGACAACATTGGCTGTTCAGGCAATAGTCCCCAAGCTCTCCCCCTGCAGCTGGCCAAATGCTTGACAGATGCTTAGCATGGAATCTAATGGGAATTTCAAATGCTCATAAATGTTCATTGCCTCCTAGGCTTTGATTTATAATGTTTAATGTTATGTGGATGCGCTGGGTCAACTGGCAAGCTCATTTGGGTGCTACAAATTTTTTGTGGTGTCCATGTAAGTGCAGTGGCACCTGCAAATGAGGTAAGACTGGCTACCTCATTTGTGCTTGCAAAGAAATTGTGCTGGCAGCTCTTCACCTGAGGCCCAGATAAAGTAAATAAGGGCCAGATCTTCAAAAGATTTCATGTAACTAGTGATGCAGATAGGCACCCACTGGGATTTTGAGAAATGCTTCCATAAGTTGGATTCATACCGCCCATTCATTTCAATAGGATTTAAGTGTCTCACCTATTTAGGATCTTTTGACTATCTCACTATGTGGTAATCTGCTTTTCAGACTCTTAAATACCTTTGCAAAATTGCCTTTAAGGGTACATCTACACAGCAGCGTTATTTTGGATTAACAGTCGTTATTCCAAAATAACTAGCGAGCGTCTACACATCTAGCCCGTTATTATGAAATAATTTCAAAACAATGGGCAGCTTATTTCAGTGTTTGTAAACCTCATTTCCATGAGGAATAACGCCTGTTCCAAAATAGCTATTTCAGAATAGTGCCTGTGTAGAGAGGGTGGCTGGAGTTATTTTGAAATAATTGGCCTCCAGCCCTTCCCACAGTGCACTGCTGGGTGCTCCATCTAACACTCCTCAAAACTCTGTAGTCCCCCCTCCTCTTGAACCCCATATAGCTGCAGCCTTAGGGGAAAGGGCTCGTGTTGGCCAGCAGGCCCTGACAGCCCTGAGCCACTCAGCAGCTGTCACTGCTTCGAGTTAACTTAAAATGAGCAACTCTGCTGCTCCCAGCCAGCCCTCCACTGCTCCCAGGGAGCAGTCTGCCACTCCCGGAGAAGGAAAAGAGGCACGCCTTCCTGGTCTGAGGTAGAGATCTTGGACCTTATTGAGGTTTGGGGAGATTAGACTAACCTCCAGGATCTCCGCACCAGATACTGGAATGTCGACATCTATGGCCACATGGCCCACAGCCTGGCTACCAAGGGGCACATCCACACCCCAGGTGGTACTCCCAGCCTCAGCCCTAAGCCTCTCCTCTCCCTTCCTCTCCCCCCTCCCTTGTTCTTTCCTTGACCCCTTCCCAGTTACTTTGACCCCAAGTAAAAAAAGCAAAGAGTTTATTTTTTCCAAAACAAAATGTGTGGTGTATTATCTCTGCAGGAAAGGGGTGGGGGGTGAGGAAGGAAGGGGTGAGGGAAGAAAGGCACAAAGGGGCAATGCACAGGTCCCTAGTGGGGAGGCCCAGGGGATCACTTGGGTCCTTGTGATAAACTCTCCCTCATGGCCTCCCAGATGTGCACTGCCCCTTGATGGGCCTGGCAGATGGAAGCTGTGCATGGCTGCTCAAAGGCCCTGCCAAGTCTTTCAGCCTCTGTCCCCCACCCAGGGAGGAACATCTCTCCCTTCCACTCACAAATATTGTGAAGGACACAACACGCGGCCACCACTTGTGGGATATTCCATTCCTCAACATCAGCTAGCCACCTGAAGGCACCCTCCCCCACAATGCAGGCCCTGCTGACCCTGGCATTGTAGCGTTCCTTGGAGTGGTCAAGATGGCGGGTGTAGTGCCTCCTTAGCCAGGACAACAGAGGGTAGGCTGCATCCCCCACAATACAGAGTGGCATGTCCATGTCTCTGACCCTGATGGTGTGGTAGGGGAAAAAATCCCAGTGTGGAGCTTCTAGAACATGCTGGAAGACACTGGAACACGTGACCATCCAAAGTAGATGTCCGGGAACGGGCTGTGGTGGTCCAGAGGACCAGTGTTTCCTCTAAGGTGCATGGGAGCAGAGTGTCACAGGTGATTAATCAGCCTTGTCCAGTCAGAGGCTCAAGGCTCCATTCACGGAGCTGACTGTCAGGGTGGGGCTGATTACTGTGAAGCTGTGCTCCCATGCAGCTTAGATGGAACACTGTGCAGGACCATCAAAGAGTACCCCTTCCGGTTGATGTACACAGATCCCCGGTGGGTCGGGGGCCAAGACAAGGATATGGATGCCATCAACAGTCCTCTTGCAGTTGGAGAAGCCATGTCAGAAAAGCCAGCATCAATGGTGTCCACGTTACCAAGGCTGATGACCCTAGGCAGCAGGATGGTGTTGATGGCCCTCACCACCTGAAGAAAGAAAGAAAAATAAAGAAAGAGAAACAAACAAAAACAAAAACAAAAACAAACAAACAGAGAATCACAAGGTTGCCAGAGCCCTTGGGAGGCCTCCGATACACCATCCCCTGGCAGGAGTTTATGGGCATTGAAAAACCTCCTGGGGTGGGAGCTTCCACTATCAACCCCCCACTTTCCCTAGGGAACGCCATTCCAGTAGTGCACTACCCTCCTGGGACAATAGACTGAGAGTTCCATACCTGCGTGCCCAGACCCCGATGGTTAACCTTCTCATGCCGAACTGGTTCCCAATGGATTGGTAGCAGTCCAGTGTGTGAACTTCCACAGGGCAATGGTGATCCACTTCTGGAGCGGGATGGTGGGTTATATGTGAGTGTCCTATCACCTGAGGGCAGGGGCAAGCCACTCACACAGCTCCAGAAAGTTGTCCTTCTTCATGCAGAAATTCTGGAGCCACTGCTAGTCATCCTACTGCCCCATGACAACCCAGTCCCATCAGTTGGAACTGGTGTCCAGATATCAGAAGCAGTGGTGCATGGTTTTCAGGGGAGGGTGGGTGGGATCCAGCAGCATTAGCCACACCCACAGAGAGCAGATGAGGAGGGATAGGTTCCTGTAGGGGCTAGAAGGCAGCCTGCAGAAACTGCTGCATGAGGTGCAGCAAAAGCTGCAATAGCTGTTGACTGCCCAGAGACAGCTCTGGCTTCATGGCTGCAGTACTGAGGTGTCCCACCAGGGCAACCACAGCAGGCAAAGGAATGGGTTTGCCGTCCTTCAATGGGGTAGGTGAAAAAGAGCCTGAGACAGTGTTGTACGGGGGGGTCTCTTTAAGCATGACCCTCAGGCATCAGGCATGGGAAGTGACTGTTGTCCTGATGCCCTGCCTAAAGTGCTTCCGAGGGTGTGTCTAGACTACATGCCTCCTTCGACGGAGGCATGTAGATTAGCCAGATCGGAAGAGGGAAATGAAGCCGCGATTAAAATAATCGCGGCTTCATTTAAATTTAAATGGCTGCCCCGATCTGCCGATCAGCTGTTTGTCGGCAGATCGGGGCAGTCTGGACGCGATGCCCCGACAAAGAAGCCTTTCTTCATCGACACAGGTAAGCCTCATGAAACCAGGCTTACCTGTGTCGATGAAGAAAGGCTTCTTTGTCGGGGCATCGCGTCCAGACTGCCCCGATCTGCCGACAAACAGCTGATCGGCAGATCGGGGCAGCCATTTAAATTTAAATGAAGCCGCGATTATTTTAATCGCGGCTTCATTTCCCTCTTCCGATCTGGCTAATCTACATGCCTCCGTCGAAGGAGGCATGTAGTCTAGACACACCCCCAGTGTCTTTACATGTGATTCAGTGTCCAATGAGTATGGACTTTCTATTTTGGCTAAGCTCTGTTTCTATTGGCATTTGTTGTGTAGACATGCTATTTCGAAATAAGATAGTTCGGAATATTTCTTCCAGAATAGCTTATTCTGAAATAATCACGAAGTGCAGACGTAGCCTAAGTTACTGCCCTAGGAAGTACTATGAGCTAGAGGATGAAGTACAAGACAGGGTGCAAAAGTGGCCCAGTTCTGATGCTAAATTCTAGTGACTTTGGAGATGGCACCTTTCTTATATTTCTCAGTTTAATCATCTGTGAAATTAAGGAAATTAAATCCAAAGGATTGAAAGTATCCACAACTGCTGATATGTAAATATTATTAACCACATTTTGCAGACCATTAAACTGTCACAGATATTGTGGAATAGCAGATTCAGCATCCATATGGAAAGTAGAAGACCTGGGTTTTAATTATGCTGTTGATAATGACTTGCTACCTTGGACTTCTCATATCTTCAGTTTTCTTATGTTTCAAATGGAGATAACACGTACCTTCATCTAACTGAATAATATTTGAAAATTACTATATATGTACAGAGCATTGTTATAGTTATTCATTGACAGAAACAATTCAAATTCTGTTGGTTCTAGTTATGTTCTTAACTTACTTCAAAATATAGCCGTTGAATACAAGAACACTAATTTGTAACATTTTGCCAATACAATGTTCAATATTTGTGACAGCACAATGCACAGCTGCCTTTTGGTATGCTTTACCAATGAATAGCATCGATAGTATAGCATGGACATTCTTTCCTTTACCATCACACAGACAGTAACAAGTTGCAGTGAGCAATGCAATCTTTGTCTACAATTTTAGCATGAAAAAAAATCCCCTTTTGTAAACAGTGCTTGGAATAAAGGAAATTTAATGGGAAAACAGTTTCAGCAAGTTTTAACTAAAGCAATGCTACGTATTCTGATTCAAATATCTTCTACCTTTGTATTTTCAGCTGCTGATAGCAAATGAGCAATACCCTGCTGGGAGAGGAACACATGCTGCATATTCTTCAGGTGCCAAATTAATAATCATTTTTATTCCCCCATGTGTAGTGAATTGCTGTTAGAAATGAGCAAAAAACATTCCCAGTTACTCCAAGGCACTAATCCTAAATGAAACATCTTACTCTGTTCTATCACTTATCTATTATGCTGTAAGAATTGAAGTAAGGACTAGCATTTCAAAACTGTACTCTCAAATGCATGCATAAAAATGCAGTTATAAACATTTTAAATATATAATTTCCCTGTGCATTGTTCTGGTTTGTATTTGCAATTGACCAGTTAGACATATAACTAGTCAATTGCATAGGCAAAGATTTCCACTGTGTATCTTGCTCTGGAATGCGAGTTTGCAAATTAGATACACAGATTTGTGTATGTATAGTTGCACATGATCTCTGGAGTAGGGTTTCAATATTTACACTGTGTTTCACCCATGGTAAGTCATGGTTGCGGGATAGATGTCCATAAAGCTCCAACGCTGCAAATACTCTCATACATGCTTAACTTCATTCATGTGAACAGTCCCATTTACTTGAATGTGCCTATTCATGTGCATAAAATTAAACATGCCTTGTGGACAAGGGTCTAAATGATGAAGGACACAAATTTCCTTCCACAACTGTACCTGCTCAATAATTCTAAGTGGAGCGAGTTATGATGGTCATTTGATATTGGAAATAAACCCTTTGAGAGCTTTTATTCTACTGCATGAGATATCTTGGAATTGTTAATTTTTATGCAAGTATGATTCTTGTAATACTTGTAGTATCATGAGATTAGTTAGACCAGCGACTGTGATATGCTGAATAAGTGTTGGTTAATGAACCTAGAATATTGTGGAATTTAAAAATCTTTCAATCAAAATAGTTTAGGAATAGACCCTTTGGCTTTTTCTACTGTCCAGTAAGTCATGGTACAGTTTGGCTCTTAATACTGTACTTTAGATACTGTAACTTTAGATACTGTAACATGTCAGCCGAATTCTGAGCTGATTTACAGCCTGTACAAATCCATTGTTATAAACAATGAGGCATCAAATCAGCACAGAATCTAATCTTTTGAGTGTTAATAGAAAATAGATCATGGTATCAGATATATAGACCAAGCCAAAATGGAGAAATACATGCAACTATGTATTGTCAAGGCAAAAATGACATGGCACATCACTGGAGTGTGTGATGCTCCCACAATTACCTGTAAGTTCTATTTTCTGAACCCTGCTGATTACAGGATTGCCATTTTTGGAGCACTTTGTAATGATATTATTCATGTACATTAAAAGTGGATGAAACATTACAACAAGTGTTGCAAAATTACAACATTCTGATTCTCATAAATAAACTAGGAAAATATGATCTTGATGAAGTTACGGTAAGTTGAATATCACATGGGGTTCCGCAATGAGTAGATCTTAGCCTGTTTCTGTTCCACCTCTTCAACAATTATTTATATAGTGGCATAAAGAGCACACTTACAAAGTTTGCGGGAGGGCTTGTAAGTGCTTTAGAGGAGAAGATTAAAATTCAAAATGATCTGAAGAAACTGGAGAAATGGTCTGAGGTATATAGGATGAAATTCAATAGGGACAAATGCAAAGTACTCCACTTAGGAAGGAACAATCAGTTGCAAACATACAAAATGGGAAATGATGGCCTAGGAAGGAGTAGTTTGGAAAGGGAGCTGGGGTCATTTTGGATCAAAAGCTAAAAATGAGTCAATAGTGCAACACTGTTGTGGAAAAAAAAGCATATCTCTTTCTGGGATATATTTGCAAGAGTGTCATAAGCAAGACACAAGAAGTAATTATTTCACTCTATTCTGTGCTAGTTAGGCCTCAAGTGGAGTATTATGCTCAGTTCTGGGCACCAAGGTTTTTCGAAAGATGTAGACAAATTAGAGAAAGTCTATAGAAGAGCAAGAAAAACGATTGAAAGACTAGAACATAAAACCTAAGAGGGAAAGTTGAATAAAATGAGTTTATTTAATCTGGAGAAAAGAAGACCGTGTGTGTGGGGAAGGGGGGGGGGGGAAACAACATAATAACAGTGTTCAAGTACATAAATGATGATTACAAGGAGGAGGGAGAAAAAATGTTCTGTTTATCCTCTGTGGAGAGGACAAAAAGAACTGGACTTAAATTGCAGCGAAGACAGTTTAGAAAAACGTCATAATTGTTAAGGTGGTTAAGCAGTGGAATTATTGCCCAGGTAGGTTATGGACTCTCTGTCACTGGAGATTTTAAAGAACAGGTTAGACAATCATTTCTCAGAGATGGTTTAGATAATGGATGGCGGCCCCCCTAGCCCAAGGCCTGAGCATGTAGCAATTAAAGCCCCTGTCTGCTGTTTGGGCTGACTCTGCCTGGGCTTGACTGCAGGCTTCTCCTGCTCCCACCCCGAGGTTCCTAATTGGCTGGAATCTCAGCCATCACCAACGGTTTCCAGCTGTAGGGAGCCTAGAAATCATGAGATTCCAAACTCTAGAACACTCGGTATGACACAGCTGCCCCAAAGTCATGGACTCTGGAAAACATGTCTTTCCACTAGCCACCATGTGAGCTGACAGGAAACAATGCAGGTTTCTGTCAGAAAACTGAATTTGTTTTAGATGAAGTTTGTAGATAAAAGATTGTTTCCATAAAATTCTTCAATTTCAGCAAATTAGTATTATTAAAAAAAAAACAAACCCTTTCTGTTGGAAAATTCCTGACCACCTCTAGATGGAGGTAAGTCAGGTAGGTTGGATGACTTCCTGAACTGGAGATTTCCAGTCACACATCTGTGCTGGACCATTTCATGTTTATCCAGTTCAGTCTCTTCTGGCTGCACATGAGGCTTTTATTATTGTTTACATCGCTTCACTAAAATAAGCAAATTATCAAATCAATACTCAGTTAGAAAGTAAATTATATTGGCTTTGAATATGAGACCAGCAGCTAAAGGAAATTTAATTATATAAGGCATGAATGCAGTTCAATAGCTTAAAATGTTGGTCAGGATCAATACAATTAGTCATAGAATTTCAGTAATGCAATTTAGGAGCTGGTTCAGTTTTTCACCAAGCAAATCTTACGATAAACTAATTAATAACAGTATAATAACAATGCATGCAAGAATATACAATGCATGTTATGTGTTCATTTACTTTAGAATAAAGAGTTTAGGTTTAATATATTTCACTTAAATCTATATTTTAAGCAGTAAAACAAAGAATGATTTAGGGTTGCCATAATTCAAAAGACAGTATTTTAAAATCATCCAATGGCAACAAGGTCTTCCTACTCTGTGCTATATGCAATAGATGTCAGTGGTAAATGTGGTGCATTGATCCCATGTTTAGGGCAAAAGCATGGGACTTGTGAATCCTGGGGTGAGTTTCCTTTTCTATGACAGTTTTATTGTGCCACCTTGAGCCTTGATTTTTTAATATATATATAAGGAGAGATGGAAGTAGGGTTGCCTCCTAGATGGTTGTTATTAGGCTTGGCCAGTTCTTGGACTGCTTTGCTCATTAAAAGTGTTTGAGACATTTTGGTGTTTTTTTTTTCATTTTGGACACATTGAAGTGCTTGTGACAGAGTGCTGAGGCCTCAAAGATGGGCCACACTCTGATCACTTTTGTCTGTTTCCCCAGCAACTGCAGATTGAAGACTTTGTTAATTGGGCAGAGAGGCTGGATGAGTTCGCCCATCTGTTGACTATCTTGATAAAAAGCAGGAAGAAAGTGTTAGCAGGGGAGGAGGCAAAGCCTCAGAGGCGCCGGACCCTGCCATGGCTGCGGCTTTGCTCCCGGTGCCCCTGGTCTGCTGGGGACCGTCTCCAGCAGACCAGGGACACCGGGAGCAAAGCCAGGGAGGCAGAGGGGCGCTGGGGCACTGCCGGTTGGCCTCTTAAGGGGGGGTAGTCTTATACAGCGAGTATAAGACGAAAACCTATCTTTTAACTGGAAAATTAGGGGGTCGTCTTATACGCCCAGTCGCCTTATATGCCGGAAAATACGGTAAACTTTTTTTCTTTCTTTCTGGCACAAGTCCTTTTTGCTTTTAGAAATAACTTTCCCAAATCGTGACCATTTACACTTTTGAAATTCTTACCCGACAACATGAGTTAATACTGAAAAATCCAACTTAGAGCAATTAGTTTATGCCCAAATAAATCTGTTAGTCTTTAAGGTATTACAGGACTCCTTGTTATGTTTGCTGAAATAGACTAACACAGCTACCACTCTGTGACTTTACATTGGGGATAGCGTAGATGAACTAAAACAATCCCTCTGCTAAAAAGATTAGTTTGTTTTCTATTCTTAGCTTGTTCTCTATTCAAATGTCTTTCTTTTTCTTTTCTCCTGTTTTAGGCTTGTTCTTTTGCATTGTCTGGCTATGTCAGAAAGAGACACTGGTTATGGTTTAATTAGACTACAACTTTCTTCTTAAGTGTCAGAGACTACCTGAGAGATAAGTGTCTAGGTCAGGTAATTCCATAATCATTTATGTATATGTGGGGAAGCTGCTGTCAGCCCTCGCTCTTTACCTATTCTGGTCCCCAGACAACCACTGCTAGGAACTCACTAACCATCCCCTCAAATTAAGATTAAGGGTGGGGGTTAAAAGATGAGGAGGGGTTGGCTCCCTTCCATATCAGTTACAAGACCTCCACACATTCCCATTAAATCCTTCCCAACTCATATTACCTGATTACTATGTATGTTCCCTACAGAATACCTGAATTGAACAGCCAACCCATGCTTACTTAATGAGTTGAGGCAATGTAGTAATCGATCCCTGATTTACCCTGAGGCCCTGGGCAAGGTGGGGGGTGGACTCTGCACTTCTGGGAGGGGTAGGGCCTTGAAGGGGTGCGGGAGGGCTGAGGCAGCCAACCCTCTATGCCACATCCTCCTGACAGCCCTCAGAGCTGGTTGGAGCCTGGAACTCTGGCAGTGATTTAAAGGGCCCAGGGCTCTGAGTGCCACTGCTGCCACTGTAGCAGTGGCAGTGGTCAGGAGCCCTGGGACCTTTTGAACTGCTGGGGCCTCTGGGAAGTTGCCTCCTTTGCTTCTCCTCATTGGTGGGCTAGTGTTTACCTCCCACCCTTTACTTTGGCCAATCTATCAGTGAGAGGGAAAATTTCCTTTCCAGGCCCCTGAGAATGGAGGGACTAGAGCAATGCCCACACCAGATTATAACAAAATCTGGTGTTTAATTATTGCCATGGATGAGTGCTACTCTTCCTGAGCCGGGTAAGAAAAGGCTGCACTGGTGCGGGCCTAATTAGTTTTCCTTCTCTTCTGGGATGGGTCAGCATCCGCAATGGTACCTGGTCTGAAGCTACCACAGGGTATGTCTACGCTACCCTGCTAGTTCGAACTAGCGGGGCTAATGTAGTCATCCGCAATTGCAAATGAAGCCCGGGATTTGAATTTCCCGGGCTCCATTTGCATGAAGCCGGCCGGCACCATTTTTAAATGCCGGCTAGTTCGAACCCCGTGCCGCGCGGCTAAATGCGGCACGGAGTAGCTAGTTCAGATTAGGCTTCCTAATCTGAACTAGCTGTACTCCTCATTTTCTGCTATAGATTTAGCTAATTTTCTTATAATCTTTAATCTTCACCTCCCTCTTCACTTTGGCTTTAAACTGGCTTTCTTATCTTTGTTTTGTTTAAGTGATTTACACATCTTTTAATTCACAATATGCCTTCACAGTTTGCAGAATCTTAACCAAGGTGCCCCAGATAGTCCATCTTCTATGTCATCATGTCCATTGTACAAATATCTCAAAGGCTGCTCTAAAGCCTTCATTATAGCTTTAGCCATATATTATGTCAGATCTGTTGTGTATGGAAAGAATATTTATTCTTTGTACTTCATCGACAGTGATTAGCTATCTCTTAACTTCTTAATATCTGAGACTAATATAAATATTAGTGTGCATTCGTTCAATACAGCAACAAGTCCTGCACAAAATTAAAATCCTTATCTTTGAGAGGACAACAGCTGTTGTGACATTATACAATAGACAAATATGTTATGCAAAACATCTGTCATCATATTGCTGTTTGATTTACTTATTTATGTAGGATATACTTTGGGAACTTGATGTTGAAAAAATCCATTTCAGTGTAACATTTTTTATGTTGCTATTTGTGCTTTTGATTGGATGAGTGCTTGTTTCTTTAGCTTGCCAATGTGAAACCAGTGTGCATCCTGAAAAATGATGGCTCACATATAGTGAAATATAATCCCAGCAAGTGCCCCACATTCACATTCTGAAGATCAAGGCAATCTCCCTTCCCCTCAGTCATTGGCAATCAGCCCTGGGTGAAAATTCCTTCTGAATCCAAGTATAGTGATTAATTAGATCCTAAGCATGTAAGAAAGATCTAGCCAAGTACCTGAGAGAGTGAGAGAACTTGGTGTCACCTCAGAGCCCTGGACTTCCCTATCCAATGTCCCATGATCATCCTTGGTGCTTCAGAGGAAGGAGATTGTTAAAAAAAATCTATGTGGAGTGAAATTCCTTCGCAATCTCTTCCGCTGGTCATCTGAAACTCTGAAAATTGAATTTTTAGTAATGTAAGGCACTGGGAGGCTTTTTCCACAGCCTCATTTCTCGGATGTTTAGCATCTTATAATTTTAGCCTGAATTTGTTTATGACTAGTTTATATCCTTTTTTAATGTTGTATCAGCATTGTCCTTCTGTTTAAACAGTTCTTCTTTCTCCCTAGTGTTTACCTCCTTAATGTATTTATAGTGAACTATCATATACACCCTCTTTTTACTAGACTACACAAGCCAAGCTCTTCCAGTTTCTTTTCAAACACAGGCCCTCCATTTTCCTGATCATCCAAGTAGCTCTTTTCTGCACGCATTGCAATTAAAATTAATCTTTCTTGAACATAGTGAGCAGAACTGTACACAGTATACCAGGGTTTTATACAATGGTATCAACATTTCTCTATCTCTAATAGAAATACGTTGCCTGATGCATCCTAGAAGAGTATTTGACTTTTTCACACCTTCATCACAGTGGTGGGGTATAGTCATCCTGTGACTGACACACACACCTAGTCTCTTTTCTCTTCTGATCTTATCTTCTCTCTTACCATGTCCAAGGCTAATAAAATTTGTGGATGAAATAAAGTTGGGAGGTAGTGCCAATTCAGAAAAAGATCGGGAAATCATACAGGAAGATCTGGATGATCTTGTAAATTGGAGTAATAGTAATAGGATGAAATTTAATAGTGAGAAATGTAAGGTTATGCATTTAGGGATTAATAACAAGAATTTTAGTTATAAGCTGGGGACACATCAGTTGGAAGTAACGGAAGAGGAGAAGGACCTTGGAGTCCTGGTTGATCACAGGATGACTATGAGCCATCATTGTGACATGGCTGTGAAAAAGGCTAATACGGTCTTGGGATGCATTAGGCGAGGTATTTCCAGTAGGGATAAGGAGGTGTTAGTGCCGTTACAAAAGGCATTGGTGAGACCTCATTTGGAATACTGTGTGCAGTTCTGGTCTTCCATGTTTAAGAAGGATTAATTCAAACTGGAACAGATACAAAGAAGGGCCACTAAGATGATCCGAGGAATGGAAAACCTGTCTTATGAAAGGAGACTCAAGGAACTTGGCTTGTTTGCCTTAACCGAAAGAAGGCTGAGGGGAGATATGATTGCTCTCTTTAAATATATTAGAGGGATAAATACCAGGGAGGGAGAGGAATTATTTAAGCTCAATACCAATGCGGACACAAGAACAAATGGATATAAGCTAGCTATTAGGAAGTTTAGATTCGAAATTAGGCGAAGGTTTCTAACCATCAGAGGAGTGAAGTTCTGGAACAGCCTTCCAAGGGAAGTAGTGGGGGCAAAAGACCTATCTGTCTTCAAGAAAAAGCTAGATGGGTTTATGAAGGGGATGGTTTGATGAGGTAACATGATCTTGGCAATTAATTGACCTTTCACTATCAGTGGTAAATAGGTCAACGGTGGGAAGATAGGAGTTGCTATAGAGAACTTTTTTCTGGGTGTCTGGCTCATGAGTCTTGCCCATATGCTCAGGGTTCAGCTGATCACCATATTTGGGGTCGGAAAGGAATTTTCCTCCAGGGTAGATTGGCAGAGGCCATGGAGGTTTTTCGCCTTCTTCTGTAGCATGGGGCATGGGTCACTAGTGGGAGGATTCTCTGCATCTCTTTAAAGGGTCTTGGGATGCACCATCATTTCAAGGACTTCAATATCTGAGATATAGGTGAGAGGATTATTCTAGCAGTGGGTGGGTGAGATTCTGTGGCCTGCATTGTGCAGGGGGTCAGACTAGATGATCAAAATGGTCCCTTCTGACCTTAAAGTCTATGAGTCCATGAGTTTATGAGTCTACACTACAGACTTTTTTCAAAGAAACAGCTGTTTTTATGAAAAAACTTCACTTACATCCACACTGCAATCACATTCTTTTGAAAGAAAATCAAAAGAACAAAGGGGTTTTTCTGACATTGGTAAACCTCTTTCTATGAGGAAGATGCCTTTTCCTGAAAGAGCTCTTTTGGAAAAAGATGTGTGTGAATGGGAAAGAGTGAGTTCTTTCGAAAGAAGAGGAAAGAAGAAAAAGCACAGGTGCCCCCAGTGACCACTCCATGCATAATAATCACAGCTTAAATATGACATTATGTCCATTCAGTGTGGACACTATCTTTCGAAAAAGCAGATCACTTTTTTTATGAGCTTTGGCAGTGTGGACGCTTTCTTTTGGAAGAAGTTTTTTTGGAAGATCTCTTCTGGTAAAGCTTCTTCCGAAAGAAGCCTGCAGTCTAGATGTAGTCCAACTGATAAGCTTGAATGAGAAATTCTTATTATTGGATCCTCAGTCTATGACGTTGCACTTTGTGCTATTGAAAGTCCACCCATTTGTGGAACTCCAGTCTTCAAGGTCATCTAGTTCTTTAAGTATAATTTGTTGAACCTCTATCCTGACAATGTCTCCCAACATTGTAGCATCAGGAATCTGTATTGGCACACTGCTGCTTCTTGTGCCAAGCTCATTAATAAAAATATTGAATCAAATAGGACTTAAGGCCAATCCCAGAAGTCTACTAGTAACCTCCTTCAGTCCAGTAATTCACCTTTTGGCACAACCCATTGCCTTCTCCTTTTAACTAGTTCCTTATATGTATTATAATAATTGTACTAATTTGCCCTCTCCCCTAATTTAACTGGTTTCCCATGTGGTACTATATCACATGATTTACTGAAGTCCAACTATATTAGATTGATTGCATTTCCTTTATCTAACAAATTAGTTATTTTCTCAAAGAAGAAAATCTGGTTTATCTGCCATGATCTACCTTTGTTAAACCCATGTTGCATTACATCCCCTTTCCTTCAATGAATTTAATTATTTTTTTTCCCACAATTTATTCTGAGATCAGACTAATCATAGAATCATAGGGTTGGAAGAGACCTCAGGAGGTCAGTAATGAGTTTATAACTGTCTGGATCATTTCCCTTTTTATCCCTTCTTAAATATATGTTCATTCCCTGTACAATGTGAAGAAACTGGATATTAAAAAGATATTTTTTCCTTCACAGAGATGGCCTCTTTTTGTAAATATCTTGCTCACAGGGGCACCTTGCTGGCAGCAAAAGACCTTTAACTGCATATGCAGATAATTAACACACGAAAATCAATTAAAAACTATCACCAGATTATCCTTAATGGCTCATTTAAGAAGTAAATAAACTGCAGTGATGCTGCTACAGCTATCCTAATTATTATGTACTGGTCATATTTATATTAAGGGAGCCAACTGGCACTTCAATAAATCGTTTCACTGTAATTCCAAATTCAAAGCTAGTTTTAAAATCACGCAGAGTTTGTTGATTACTTAATAATACATCATTTCCACTATCACTTTCCAACTACTGTACCTTATTAGAGGTGAATTGCCAGTAAGAAAGAGCAGGCCACTTTTTACTGAATACTAATTGAAAAAATAAAATATCCAGATGTTTCATCATATAGATGCTTCATTCTTTAAAAATAAAGATAGTCTAGTGGTTGCATCAAAAAGCTGGGTAGCAGGAGATCTGGATTTCTATGGGCGGTCTATTGTCATCAACTCAATTTTAGTTTCTCCCCATTTGTAAGTATGGATAATATTTATCCTAATTATTTGGGGATTATGAAGCCCAAAGTAATGACATATTTGCAGAAGTGAAGCTAAGAATCTCAGGAGTAAGATAAATGTACTTGTAGTCAGTAAGAATTGAGTTCAGTGATTAAATGGATTGAAGAACAGAACAATTAAAACACAATGTCTTGGACTATGCAGCACTTTAAAGACTAACAGGATGGTTTATTAGGTGATGAGCTTTCGTGGGCTAGACCCACTTCCTCAGATCAAATTGTGGAAGAAAATTTGCATGACCATATATACCAAAGGGATACAATTAAAAAAAAATGAACGCAGATAAAATTGAAAAATCAGATTTTAGAACAGAGGGGAAGTGAGGGGGGAGGTTAGTGTCTATGAGATAATGATATTAGGGGTGATAATTGGGGAAGCTATCTTTGTAATGAGTAAGATAATTAGCATCTTTGTTAAGACCCATTCATAAAGTGTCAAACTGAAGCATGCATGACAGTTCTGAGGCTTCCTTTTGTAAGGCATTAACTGATACTACAAGGGGGAAAAACTAAGTGTGGGAGTTCATTGCATTACTGTACTGGTTCTTTTGGTGAAATCAGTATTATTAATGAGATATTAGCTATTAAGGAATGGTAAGCAGAAATATGGCCACTAGATCTTGAGGTTGGGTTTTCCCATGAAGGTTCAGTCTTTGACAAAGTTCATGAATCTCTTGCCCATTTCTTTCCCAGCTACAGAAACTTGTGAATACTTTTTAGTGTGCTTTCTTTTTGCCTTGGCTTCTTCCCTGACATATGTGACAGTAGGAAACAAGGCGGTTGGAGACTCAGGGCTAGATCCTCAGCTGACACAAATGGAGGTAGACCTATTTAGATTAATAATGTTATACCAGTTTACCTCAGCAGAGGATCAGGCTTCCTGCAATTGGGCTGCATGTAATCACAAGCTCTCTCTCTGTGTGAAGTTATCTAACTGAGTTTCCTAACAGTGATAGGAATCCTTGCAAAGAACTTTGGCCCTCATCTAGCCTGTGTGTCACTTTGAGCAGGATTAGTGCATTGGAAATGCCATGCACACATTTAAGAGCTTAGTTGGACTGAAGTCTTTATGAGGCAATTGTTCAAACTTTCCTTTGAGTGTTGTGTTTTAACAAACATATTTTAATGTTACAGTACAAATTGGATCAGAACAAATGTATCCTGGCAAAACATATAAAGTAATAAGCAGTTTAGTTTTCTGTCTATCAGCCATAAATGAAGTTCTCATTCTGCTTAGATTCAGGTTTACCAATAATTGTAATGCCAAAAGGGGCCATTATGGTTATCTTATTTAATCTCCTGTGTGATACAGCCCACACAATTTCACCCAGTGAAGCTTGTTAATGTCATTCAATAAAGAATTCAGTTTTCTGTTTTGATAACTATTGTATATAAATTATAGAATTATTCAGTATAGAAAAAGGTAGCAATTGAAATCATTTATCAGATTGAAAAGGGTCTGGTAGATGCTGTGATTGAAACTGTCTGTCTTAATTGTGCCTAGTATGAATTGTAATGATAATTTTTGATTGTGTGCATTCCTGTCATTGGAGCAGTCTATGTTGATCTTTGGAAGAGGAAGTTTTGAATAATATGGAGAACCATCCTGTGGCAACGCCCAACACTGGTCCTTCATGACTGTCAAGTACCTGTTGCTTTTCTTGTTGTACAAATAGAGTAACTACGTAGTAAAGGTCTACCTGGAAATCCAAAAACCAGTCCACTGCCAAATGATGGCTACTAACTAATTGGTGGATAAAGGGATGTGATTTAATTATCTGTCTTGTAGTTATGCCTCAGTGCTCCAGTCATGGAACAATACCACATTGTGATGGGAAGTCATAAGCATATTATTAAAAAGATTGTGCCTACCCCAACAACCTTATAATTTGGCTGCACAGGAATTATTGTGAATCCCTGTGACTAGCAAATCCTAATCTTTACTCAAATAATGAACACATTTCATAAAAGTGATTCAGGCAATGGGTCAGTCCCTCAGCTGGTGTAAATTGTTATAGCTCAGTCAAAGAAGCAACACCAGTTTACACCAGCTGAGGATCTGGCCCAATATCTCCTCATTGTAGCTTGATAGGTACTAAGATGTAGAACTTTGCAACTCTTAAGCTACATGTTCAATATGAGCTAGAGGTGTGATTTCCACCCTCTCTCGCTTGTGTACACATATGTACACTAGTTGTCATTGAGCTACCATGTAGCATGGGTAGTGGCTTATCTGTGCTCAGGATGTACCTACCGCTTTCAAGTGGTTTGTCCTTTTGGACAGCTAAATGATACCATTGCTGCTCTTATACTACTGGCACTACTTAGTCTAGCATGAATACAAATAGCAGGGGTGAGCTTATGTGAGTATGTGTATACCACAAGGGGAATCACACCCTTTGCTTGTAGAATAGATATAGCTTCCCTTTTTTTCTAACCCAGCTCAGATTAATGCAATAAAAGAAGATAGCAAGTGATAGGAAGTTGGTGTGATATTATGAAAAGTGTTTGTGTTCTCAGTCCATTTCCCGTTCTCAGTCTAGTTCCTAGAGAACGCATAATCACACTATCAATAGAACATTGGCTAGGAGTCTCAACAAAGAGGACAAGGTCTGAATTACTATTTGATCCTTAGAGATAGTCCCTTCAGGTCAGAAGAACATGAAGAAGCTTGCACTGCCATTCCTTAGGCTGTTCTTTTCCTGCAGATAATTAGATGACTCCAGTCTGCAAGTCTGTCAATCCAGCAGTAAAGGTCAAATCTTCAGTCTTTTATTTAGGCAAAAGTTTCAGTAAACTCTATGATAGTTTTGTCTGAGCAAAGACTGCAGGGTTTCGTTTATGTTCATGTGTTGCAACAGCTTCAGGCAGGCTAAAAATGATCTGCAAAGAACTGCAGTGCCTTTCACAATACCAAGTTAATTCATCTTAGGTTAAGGGATGTCATGTAGTATGTGATGTGACAGCAGCATAATGGCATTAGGAGAATTCATCTTGAGAAGACACAAATTGATGGGTCAAATAAGTATTATTTCCCCTGTCGCTTTAAAGGTTTCTTGTCCCATTTCTTTTCTATTCAAGGTATGTGGGCTGCTCCTCTAAGAAATAAATGTGATCAGAATTTGAAATGTTGAATATTTTGCAGGATGATAAAGAAGGCATATTTGTTCTTGTTAATAACATGAGCGAGTCTATTCACTTATGAGTAGTGAGCTATATTGAAAGCTTGATTATATATAGACTTTTCTGTAAAACTATTCTTAACATGCACAATATTTTATAAAGAAAATACAACCAAGATATACAATACTGTGAGTCAAGTATGGGAAACCTAAGGCCTAACAGTTGGATGCAGTCCCTGGCTTGCCTGTATCTGGCCCCTGAGGCTTGGAGCTCTCCTCCCTCCCCCCTATACACCATTAGGGAGCCCGTGCTGGTGCTCTAGCCCCTCCCTTCGTCATTCCACCATGTTTCTGGAGCACACAAAATCTACTAGCCTCCCCTCCCCCCCTCCGCTAGGCTTTGGTGTGTGAAAGGAATGTGGAGATATCTTTTTCCTTCTCAGTGTTTCTTTTTCTAGACATCGCTATGTAACTGCCACACTATTATTCATTCTGGTGGTATTTTTGTTTTTGTAGTTTTATTAATTGGTATAATTTCATGGGTTCTTAAAAGTGGCCATTACAGTATCTGGACTAGGCTTTGGTGACTACATTGTGTGTTCTTATATGTTAAACAAATATTATTGCTTATAAAAACCTGGTGATCCACTTAACTGATAATCACAACTCTTTTTTATTTGCTTATTCATGAACATTCAGGTGAGTGAGTTTATTTCTAAGCTATCTCGGTGGAAAGCAGAAGCACATTCACCTTAGCAATGCTTATAGGGCCATTTTGCGAAACTCTTTTTTTATTCACTCAATAGACTCCTCCAGCAATTGCAAATGCAAGTCTCTGTCTCAGAAAGTCAAAGCCCAACACATGATTCTGCCTGTGGCATTTGTTGCTGTCTGCCAAAGTACAGTGATCATTATGAAAAAAAAATCAGCATTTGCTGAAGGATGTTACAAAACAACCACCATTCATTAGTTCCCATTTGAAATACAAAGGGAGGGGAGGAAAGGACAGAAGTTTTCTCATGCCACAGTGGTAACTATTTACAAAGGCTGAATTTTCAACAAAATTGACCAACGTCCTTCTGTCATAAGGGCTCCATTCTAGCCAAAGACTTAAGCATGTGCTTAATTTTAGACACATGAACAGTCTCATTGAAATGAAAGGGATTACTTTCATGCTTAATATTAACAGCATTGTTGAGCTGACAAGGTTGGGGTGTTGCGACATAGAAAATTTTGAAGTGTAAGGTGGGGGGCAGGGAGGGAAGATACAGACATATAAAGAACATAATTTCATACTACATTGAATAAAATCGGTCAAATAGTTAACATTGGATCCTCATATTTGTGACTAAAATCCCCATATGGATTTCACAAAAGTGTGTGTGTTTGTGTTGTGGGGGGAGGATCATATTCACTATTTATAAGTGGATATCTGATGTGCATTATTAAAAATATTCAGGCAACTGAAAGGTAAGAAAGTTGGCAATATTTGGCATTGATTTTTTTTCCTGTTTTAAAAGAAACTAGTCAACCAATCAGAGCATTAACAATATCATGTGACTTTGAAGACCAATCATATATACACAAATGCATAACAAGTTGTTGAAGTGTGAAGTTCACCATAACCATTACCTGAAAATTATTAGAAGAATAACAATTTATAGAAAGCAATGCTGATACATTAAACATTTATATGTGATATAATCTGATAAATACTGTGATGCTATCTCCCATTTGCATAGTAGAACCGATTAATTACAAGATGCCATAAATGTGTACCCAACATTTTTTATTTAAAAAATTGAAATTAATAGTATTTTGAAAACACCTTGTAGGTATATAAGAAGACACTGAATCATAATGCATGTCTAAATGAAGGGGAGTTAATGTCATTAGTTTTGCAATTCCCTGATTTGTGAGTGTTTTACTTGGCACTTGATATTATCTTAATGTAGTTTTTACTATTGAATATTTAGTTATTTTTACATTTTCAATTTTTCTCTCAGACTTTATCCTCCTTTCACTTTTTACCTCAGAATATTTTTTCTTTACTAACCCTGACTTTTTATTTGGGTTCTCATCATCCCCCCCCCCCCATTTCCTCACCATCTCTTCCCTGCATTCTACTAAAACTTATTGGAGCAGAAGGAGGCTTTGACATCCTGTAAGCCTTGGGTGGGTCATGATCCAAAGCCCATAGAAATCAATTACTATACTTCTGTGGAGTTCAAACGAGCTTCAGATCAGGCCCATGATCTTCAGAGGAGAATCACAAAATAAGCAAGCAATATTAACTAATTTTGTACTTTGAACAACAGATAGACCTCAGGCTTTGTATCATTGTTATATTTTATCATAATAACTATAAAACCTATAGTTTAATTGCATAGTAGCATGACTACAATGATGTAATCAGCTACATCTAATCATTTTAGATATTATATTAAGTATGTTTAGATGAGAAGAGTGGTTGCAAGCTAAGTTGATTGCATAACAAAAATTATTTTGTTACCCAGTATTAGCTTATTCATGTAACCAAGCAAAAAAACCTTTGCATTATTATGTGGGAAAAGCTAGCTAGCTTCCAATATATTTAAATGAACTAGATTTTTTTTAGTACTGAATGTTTGTAATGATAGTATGAAAGAACATTGTGTTGACATTTCATAATCATGAAACTTGCTGAGTCATGAGACTACCTAGAAATGATTGGAAGAGTTATTTTTGGTCATTTCCAGCCTTATCTGTACCCGAGGGTATGTCTACACTAGCCCCCTAGTTCGAACTAGGATCTCTAATTCTAACTACTATTACTACCTCGTAGAACGAGGTGTACCAGTAGTTCGAATTAGAGATCCTAATTCGAACTACCTACTCCGTGCCACGTGCAGCTGCGGGCACGGAGTTCGGACTAAGGGGGATTTAAAAGTGGCGGCGCCCAGGAAGATGCAAATGAAGCCTGGGATATTTAAATCCCGGGCTTCATTTGCAACTTTGAATGCCTACATTAGCCTCCCTTGTTCGAACTAGGGTGGCTAGTGTAGACATACCCCGAGTTACTACACTGTCTTCTGTAATGATACAGCACTGAGAAGTGCACTCTCAAACTTTCATAAATCATCAAGGAGGTCACTGGCCAGAAAACGTATCTTACTTGCTATCAAGGTTCCAAGTGAACACAGACTTTGGAATGGACAGGTGGAGAATGACTGAATCATCCTAAATTTAGTATCTACGCAGCACCCTAAACTCAAAATAAGGTACACAACTTTTGCTACACACATTACGTATCTTATTTCATATATTTTGAAATAGCTTATTTTGAAATTTGACGTGGCTACATAGCACCAGATTTCAAAATAATATGCCATTTTGAGCCATCCTTTAACCCTTGTACAACAAGGCTTACTGGGATGGTGAAATAGCACATCCATTATTTCAAGAAACATTTTGAAATAACAGGCAGCTTGTGTAGATGTACCCTTCGTGACAGAGGAATTTTGAGGGACAAAATTAATATGTAGAAGGCCAAACTGGGAGTCTTTGTTTTGTCATCAGAGGGCTTGGATCAGGTCATAAGTCTGAAATAACTATTGATTTCAACAGAATTATTCCATGTTTACACCAGTGAAACTAAGTGCACAAGTTGTTCCAGTACAATGAACAATGAACATTTCAATGAGACCAACGAAGTGAGTTCATACATTTTCTTTTGGGGGAATTTTGGCATCTTTTCTGTAGCTTGTAGCCTAATAAGAGTTGAAAACAACTCACAGAAGAGAGTAAAAACATATTGCCCATAGGTGCATTGTAAAATCTAAATAATTTTGAAATGACCAATTCAAATGAGGAAGGAGTGAAGATGTGACTGTTCGGAAGTTCAGGTAAGCACCTGAAAGCCTGACATTTCATAAGAAGTGTCTCTAAGTTTTTATGTGTCTATAAATAAGCTGGAAATTTGTCAAAGATCTAATTTTTGTTTTTTAAAATGTCAGTGCTGATCGTCCAACCAAAATCTCAGTAAGAGCCTTTCTGATAGCCTAGTGGTACCTCCTTTTCCTATTCTTGGTGCAATCTGGAAATGTAGAATATAATGAAAGTGAAAAATGATGAAAATTTTAAAAAATGAACCACCTTTCTTAAACCTCAAAGCTGGCTCATGTTTTAGAGAAACACGCAGGGTGAGTCTTACGTATTTTTCCAAAATGTTCTTGTCCAGCTCTCATTCTAATTTGTGGCTTTTGTTAAAAACACACTGTAGGAATAGATGACATTATAATAAAAACTGTACTGCAAAGACATGCTCACATTTGCCTATGGATTACATTTGAACATACATACATTCTTATTAGCATATTTCTTATGTAGCATATAGGGCCTGGTTCTCCTTTCACATTAGATATACACCTTAACTCAATTGATCCCAGTGGACTTACTCTAGACTTGCCCTGAAGTAAAGGAAAGGAAAAATCACATTCAGAAACTTTGTCAGTGAATCGGTCACTTATTCTATGGTGCTCAATTTATTTTATTTGAAAAATCTGAGAGAAATATGCTGCCTTGACAAATACTGTCTTTAGCAATTTTGCAAATGGAGGCATATGATGATAGGTTTAATGAAACTGAAATGGAATAATAACCCTGAGCTGATGAATATCTTATCATTTATTAAGTGGTTATCAAAAACCAAAACTGCAGCCTTGATGTGCTGCAAATTTCTGTGCACTTTAGTGAAAGGTGGTCTCAGAACGAAATCTCAATGAGTGGCTTGGGGTAAAAAAGGATTTGCTTGGATCAAAGAGCTCTGAAGAATAGTAGGGCCAAGGGAAAGGATGATCAGTCTTTAAATCCTGACTACTTCAAGGCATGGAGGAGGGAGGGAGGAAAAAGCGTGTATGTGGTTCTCTTTTCCCATTTCTTATAATTGTGGATTTGATAACTGTGCTTTGAAATGGTGGGACAATATGGGGAGACACAGTGAACTGGAGAATGGGAAGGAAATGAAAGACATAGTCAGGAAATACATAGAAAATGTAATGAGTATAGGGGTTTTAACTATCTAATAGCTCCAGAGAATGAAATGTAGTGTAGTTGATGGACCACTGGACTGGGGCTCAGATAACCTGGTTCCTAGTAGCAGCTCGACCACTGGCCTCCTGAGTGACCTTGGTCAAATTATTCACCTCTCTGTACCTCAGTTCCTCTATCTGTATAAGGGTGTGATTCTAAACCACACACCTACTGGGTGTGGTGGGCTGTCTCATGTAGGAGCACTTAGACTACTTACAGAGGAACATGATTGTACTCTATGGCCTTAGCTGAGAGCCAGCTAGCTTTTAGCTCAAGTGGTAGTAGTTTGTGCACTGAGGTCTCAGGTTCAGTTCCACTTGTCAACGTTACACAATGCTGCTGACTTTTTTTTTGTAAAGTGCTTTGAGATCTAAAGAAAAAAAGTGTGATATCAAAGCTAGATGTTATTAGTATTACTGTTATTAGAGGAACATAAATGATTGGGTGAGTGAAAGCATACCCCAGGATGCAGCATTGGAGAAAAAAACATGGAGGGAAATCAAGTGAGATAGAACATTCCAGAAGATTGGAAATAGGGAACAGAGGGCAGAATTTGGAAGTGGAGTGGCTCTGATTATAAGTTCGGGAAGGACTTAGCATTGAGGAAAGGAGCAGACTGAGCAAATGGACAAAGAGGTTGTGTCTACACTACAAAGAAAAGTCAGAAAAAGACATGCAAATTGTGAACTGCAATTTATGTATCTTTTTATACTTTTCTTCTGAAAGAGGCTTTTCCAACATTTCGCCTTTCTACATGAAGCCAAATGTCAGAAAAAACCCTTCTTTTGGAACATCCCTTCTTCCTCCTAGGATGAGGTTTACAGGGATGCCAAAAATGCATCTGCTTTTCCGAATTTTTTTTCAGAAAAGCAGACTTGTTCCTTGGATATGTCAGAGCTTTTCCAGGATATCTCTGCTATCCCGAAAAATCTCTGTAGGCTAGATGTACCCAGAGGGAGAGAGGAAGGGAGACAAATGTAGTCAGAATGATATAGGGAAGAGAAGAAAAATACATAGGAGGGAAAACAAAAACAGAAGGACTGATAAAAAGAGACAGAAAGAATTAAAATTCAGTGAAGGAAGTAAGGGAAAACAACAACAAGAACAACAAAACCCTTAAGGTGAGTTAATTAGCTTTGGTGTGAAATAAGGAATTTAATGCAAATATTTAACAAAATTAAATGTCCTGGGTATCTTTTTTTGAAAAGTGGAGTTTCCGAACAACTGTGTAGGTCAAAAGGGGATTAGGAAACATGGCCATGATTAGAAAATGGGCAGAGAGCCCAGTATTTTAGCATATAGACAAGGGAATAACATGCCCTCATTTTGTTTACAGACAAGGGTGATGTTGCATTGTTCAACACTTTTACACAATATGTGTGTGTGTATGTGAGACAGAGAGAGAGAGAGAGAGAGAGAGAGAGACAGACAGACAGACAGACAGACAGCTATATGAAAATATCTGATGATGTTTGATTTGTTAAGAACATGTCTCCATGTTTTAGTCACGATAAAACAACAGCAAAAATACATTTATGTTAAACAAGCAATCTTCTGCTTGATTATTGTTCCAATATACTTTTACATCTCAAAATGTTTCTTACAAAGCTTCTTGGAAAATGTATGGGTATGTCTACACTACCCTCCTAGTTCGAACTAGGAGGGTAATGTATGCATACCGCACTTGCTAATGAAGCCCGGGATTTGAATTTCCCGGGCTTCATTAGCATAAGCGGGGAGCCGCCATTTTTAAATCCCCGCTGCTTCGAACCCCGTGTAGCGCGGCTACACGGGGCTCGAACTAGGTAGTTCGGACTAGGGTGCCTATTCCGAACTACCGGTACTCCTCGTTTCACGAGGAGTAACGGTAGTTCGGAATAGGACCCTAGTCCGAACTACCTAGTTCGAGCCCCGTGTAGCCGCGCTACACGGGGTTCGAAGCAGCGGGGATTTAAAAATGGCGGCTCCCCGCTTATGCTAATGAAGCCCGGGAAATTCAAATCCCGGGCTTCATTAGCAAGTGCGGTATGCATACATTACCCCGCTAGTTCGAACTAGCGGGGTAGTGTAGACATACCCTGTGTTATGAAAAATTAGGAATCACTTTAGGGCCTGAAGATGAATAATGGGTAGATGCACAAAATGGAATATAATATAATAGCTTCCCTGCAGTTTGAAAAAATATATCTTGCAGTGCCAGCCAAAAATGCTTATGCCAACTTCGAAGCCGAGTGGCACAGTATAGTAATGTAGGATGGATTTGGAGGGACTGATGATGGTGACCTTCCTAATGATCCACAGTGTGTGTGTGTCAGTCTCTCACATTCACAGTTTTGACATTATTTATAAACAAATGAACATTTGGACAACATAAAATCCCAACCAAGCTTTGTGACTTAGACTGACTCTGTGTGACTTAGACTGTTCTAAGGGGTTCTTAGTGTTACTCAGCCCACCCCTGCATCCTCTTTGCTTCAGACCCAAGACTCTTCTCTAAGGACATTGTTGGTCTGAAGCTCCCTTTCTTTTTTGTTCCCTTCCTTTGGGGAGTTCGTCAGACTTCAAACTGCTGTTATGTTATGTTGTGTTATGTCCAGCTTCACATCCTATTTCCAGGACAGACCAAGAATCTCTTCTATATTAACTCAGTGTGGTGCATGTCAATTTCATCAGAAGATCACAATTCCTCAATAACTTTCCTGGAGACCATATATTTTAATGTGCCTGCAATCTAATGCAGCCCAGAGCTTTCTGTCACTGATGCTAGATGTTCCGACCAGCAGTCTGCTCCCTCTAGTTTTCTGACAAACGTTCCTGGTAGCTTCAGGCCTCTCCCATAAGATACGACTATCTCTAAAAAAGTGAGTAATTTAGGCTATGTTTACACTATGAGCTGGGGGCATGATTCCTCTACCTGGGTAGTCATGGTAGCTCATTGAGAGCTAGTGTGAGGATCAACAGCGCTGCAATCATGGTAGCATAGGAAGTGCTAAAAGAGGCATGGCTGAGCTCTGTCACGTACCAAATCCACCTGAAAATGGCCCCGCTGTGCCTTTGCTCATATTACCACAACTACAGTACTATCTATACTCACTCTCGCTCTCACTGAGCTACCATGAATACATGTATGTGAGAAGGGGATTCACAACTTTAGCTCGGTGAGTAGGCACAGTCTCCCAGTAAGAAAAAACACATTCAATAATTCCAATAGTTCTGATCACTGCTTTGCTGGCAAAGACTTGAGGTACGTCTACACTATGGGTGTGTCTAGACTACAGGGTTTTGTCGACAAAAGTCCACTTTTGTCGACAAAACTATACCTGCGTCCACACTGCCTTTGAGTTATGTTGACATAACGTCGACAAAACTCAGCAGTTTTGTCGACGTATATAAACCTCATTCTACAAGGAATAACACCTTTTATCAACAGAGTTCTGTTGATAGAAGGTATTATTTCACCTACACTGTCCTTTGCATCCACACTGTTATGTCGACAAAGCGGCTTGCTTTGTCGACAGAACTGGATGTAGTCTAGACGCTCTTTGTCGACAGAAGCTTTGTCGACAGTATCTGTAGACAAAACTTCTGTCGACAAAACCCTGTAGTCTAGACAGACCCTACAAGTTGACATCCATGGGTGGCCTGTATCAGCTGGCTTGGGCTTGGGCTACAACATAAGCAGTTGGTCACAGGCAAAGAATGGCATTTCCTTCTCAAAACTTTCCCATCCAGCCGGGATGGCAGGGGACACAGAGCAGCTGCTTAACCTCCAGCTGTCCAGGAAGGATCGGGCTGCAGCACAGGTCTCTGACCTCCAGGCACTCCAGCTGCTTGGGAAGGGTGGGGGCCGTGCCACCTGCTGGGATATGGGAGACTAAGGAGCCTGGGGATGTTCAGGGGCAGGGGGCAGTAACCTGGGATGGATGCCAGCCACTGCTACAAGAGCTGGGATTGGCTCTGTGGGCGGGAAGTTGTGGAGGGGTGGGACTTTGGGCAGATGGGGTTATTTTTAATTTGGGGTTTAGTGGCTAGTTTTTCATAACAGCATTTGAAAATGTTGGCCTTAGATTGTAGTTATTAGACTGTAGGAATTTCTTTGGCATGTGTACATAGCAGTTAAGCCTTTGCTTGCATTGCAGCGTAGACTTAGCTGTGGCAGAAGGTAAAGACAGCAGTTATTAATATATGGGTTCGAATTCTCCAAATCTTATTCAGTTAAGTTCCCATTGAATTTACTGGGAATTTAGCTTAAGTAATGACTGCAAGCATAAACAAATTGTGGATGAAAATTTAAGTACAAAGCAAGAACATTTTGACCAGGGTAACAATAGGATCCTTTCGTTATGTAGATGTTTATATTGTGAACTAAACTTCTCAATTTCTTTGTAATCAGATACTCACAGGAAATACATTTGAGCTCATGGTATTACTGACAAGTAGAAATATATAACAAAGCATTATTGTTTTATTTGGATTTTAGCTCTGGAAGAGGAGAATTATGGAAGGGCTTCCACTTTCATTTCCACCGAAAACTTAAAAAATCAACTTTTAATTTAATGTTAACAATTACAGTACAAGGGTACAAATCGACCAGCTGTAGATTTACAACCCATGCCCATTCTTTTAGTGAATTCATCTGAATGGGTCATGCATTTAATTGCTTTAATATCAAATTAAATATGGAACGAATGATGCATGCCTGAACACGAGTCTCTGCATTAGGTCTTCATGCCCTTGTAGGTAAGTGCGGTAGCACAATTATTCTAAGAAATCAATCTGTCTGAAATTGCACTGAGTTAGCTTTTAGCAAAGTTCTCGATACCACTTTAAACAAATGTAATGTGTTCATTGACAATAATGGATTTAGTTTTACATTTTCTTAAGCTTCTCTTCAGGCAACTGCCTGACAATTTAATAATCATGGGATATTATTTCATGTGATCCATTTATATTTTTAGCACCAGCATTTTAATGACAGTCTTTTGTTATTTTCCCTTGAAAAGCTTGCCTGGAAAATCTGTCAGGTAATGTTTGTTCTATTTCATATTGGTTTTTTTTTTTCTGTCTTTTGCTATCCAGATTAATTAAAAAAAATATATAGGCTTTAAAAAAATCTTTCAATACAAACAAATATATTTATAAATTTACTCCACAATTTTGGAGTAAACTAAGGGTGTGTCTACCCAGCACCCTAAGCTCGAAATAAGATTACTTGTCTACACAGCACCAAATTTTGAAATGACATGCTATTTCAAGACATCCCTTAATCCTAGTGAAAGAAGGGTTACAGAGATGCCAGAATAGTGCACCCGTTATTTTGAAAAATATTTCTAAATAACAGGTGCGTTTCAAAGATATGGAGTAGCTATTATCGGGATACCTCCAGTATCCTAAATAGCCCAGCTGTCTAGACATACCCTAAGTGACTTCTTCATCATAAAGAATCACAGGAACAAACTTTGATTTGTTGTATTAGCACTATTTAAAGAGAGAGAATAGTAGATTTTTTTTCACCACTACAATTCATTTAGTTGGTTTGTTATCAACCAAGACATGGTCATCCTAACGCATGGACATTTTCTCCTTTGTTCAGAATTAATTATTGTATATAAATTAAGGAAGAGTATTCAGTTAAATGTTTGAGTAAGATGCTGCTTTCAGAATAAATACTTCATATAATTACATATGCCGTAGTGCTGGAGAACATGGATACCAGCTGATTAGGTTAAGGCCTCTGGTGAATAGCATTAGTGTGATTCAACAAGAGATTTGCATGAGGATGCTGGACAAAGGCTAGATTCTCTGTATTGTACACACAGTCCTGCCTTGAAGATGTGAAAACTATCCCTGCTGAGAGTAACAATTCTGAGCCACTAAAGAAGCACATTTTCAGTGCATTGCATGGAGGTTTAAGCTCTGCAAATCTCATTAGTGTTAATGAAAGTAGTGCATCTAAATCCCTGTGCATTTTCCTAAAACTGTATCCAACTCTCTGTTATCTTAACACAGGAAGCAATAAGAAAAGAACATCTGTGAATGCTTTAAAATGTCAATCAACTGCCTCCGTGTTGTTAAATCAGACTATTTGAGCTGTGCCCTCTGCAAGTATGTGTGGTTTCCCCAAACATTTTCAGGTGAATACACAAACCATCAACCTTGTAGAGTGTCTTCTGCATTAAAACACGTGTCAGAGATATGACGGCATGCTTTGAATTCTACAGGGAGACAAAAGAAAATGTCATGGGGCTGAACAGAGAACAGATGCAAATACAGGTAGGACATTCTATGGAGAATAGATGAAGTCAAAGCTGAAGTTGTGTTAAGTAATCCATAAAATGTATTTTCAATAATAAAGTCTTCGGGACACTTTGTGTACAGGTTGGACTTCCCTGGCCTGGCACCCTCAGGACCTGGCAGGACCAAGATGAGGAATTTTGCTGGACTAGGGGAGGTCATTTCTGGCCTCGCTGCTGCCAGCCCTGCCCTTCCACACCACTGGGCTTCCCAGCTCCCCTGTGCAGCCCTGCTGGGTTGCACGCTGGCCTTCTCGACTTCCCCCATCTGACCAACCTAGCTGAGCTGCATGCTGGCTCCCAGCTCTCTCCTCATCCCAGTTGAGTAGCGCACTGGACTTCCTAGCTCCTTTCCCCCCTCTCTCCACCATGCAGCCCAAATGGGCCACGTGCTAGGCTCCCACCTCCACCCTCATCCTGCATCGCACCAGGCTCTGCATCGCTCCAGGTCCTTGCACCCCTTTGCAGCACCTTGGGACTCTTTGATCCTATTGGCAGAGCAGAGAGTGCTAGTTTATAGAGGTGCAACCTGTATATATACCCAGACCCAGCTTTAAAATGTATTTACTAGCTTGAAACCTGTATTTTTTTTTAAAAAAAAAATTCTCATTTCCACTGTAGTCTCTTTACATTTCAAGAGAATCAGACCCTCTGTATTCAATGCTCATCCATTCTCCACTTGCACAGGCTGGCTAGACTCTCTATGCAACATAGATGAAATCACAGCTTTATGTTCTCCCTCTCCTTCAACTTGTTGTACCCTAATTCTGTAGTGCTTCCTCCGCAACACCTCTATAATCTATCTCCTTTTTCCTGTGAAACACTCACCCTGGCTCTTCTCTCCCATTTCTTGACAGCTGCAAAATTCTTCTCTAACCACCTTCATGACACACCCATTGTTCCTCTCTGATCCCCTGAGCCTCATTTCTCACACAAAAGTTACCCCTTTGCCAAGCTGTAGCCAATGTCTGGGTAAGAGAAAATAGTGATGTGGAATATGCTAAGCGTGACTTGGTTTATTTACCTGTAGATACCATTTAGGAAAGAGAGGTGATCACAAACATCATACAGACCCATCCTTTCTTTCAAGAATCGCAGTATAACACTAGTGCATAGTTTCTAGAGAGCAACTCTTCCTTATGTGAGAACTCAAGGCATACCACAAACTCTGCGGTTGATAGGACCACAGCTTCCATATCAAACTTTTTCATAAAAAATGAACTCCACAGCAGCATGTCTTCTCAAGACTGACCACTTGCTCTCATGCTAAAAAAATAACTTGGAAGGCTCAGGTGGAACCAGCTGTAAAAATCATCTTTTCCTGTTGATCTAACTGCATCAGTTCCCTTTTGATCCTTTCCATTACTTAAACCTCACACACCAAACCAAAATGCAAACACTGTGACCTTTCATTTAAGGCTCTGAATCATGACATCTCCATGTATTAATCTGACTGAGTCTTTTGTCATGTTGCTCCCACACTGCTCTGCTAATGAAGCAGGTCTGGAGACCCCAATCCTCTCACAATTGCCTCTGTACTTTTTGTCATCTTGGTTCCTACCCAGGGAGTTCCCTTTTTGCCCATCCAGTTCTTTCCCTTAATCCAAATCCCACCTTAAAATCCACTTCTATCATAAAATTGACAATGGAGACATCTAAAAATAGAGTGCACTTACTCAAAAGATAGAAAATAATCTGTTTTGCACACATTTGCTGTTATACCACCTATCTCTTTTCCGCTGCTTCCATGTCACCATTCTCTAACTCCTTTGTTCTTGATCACATAGTGCTAGATTTACTAGGGGACTTTCAGTGAGCTGCCGTTTAATGGAATTCACAGCCCCAAATTAAGTGCCAGGGTTCCTCATCAATACCAGGAGACACTTGGGCACTTAAAAAGATGATTCACAGAGGCCAGAACACTGAGGGTGTGTCTAGACTACAGGGTTTTATCGACAAAAGTGGACTTTGTCAACAAAACTATACCTGCGTCTACACTGCTGCTGAGTTCTGTCGACATAACATCGACAGAACTCAGCAATTTTGTCAATGGCTGTAAACCTCATTCTACAAGGAATAACGCCTTTTGTCAACAGAGTTCTGTTGACAGAGGCATTATTGCATCTACACTGTCCTCTGCATCTACACTGTCATGTCGACAAAATGACTTGCTTTGTCAACAGAACTGGATGTAGTCTAGACGCTCTTTGTTGACGGAAGCTTTGTCGACAGTATCTGCTGACAAAACTTCTGTCAACAAAAGCCTATAGCCTAGACATACCCTGAGTGAGGAGCTGCCTAAGGGTATGTCTACACTACCCTGCTAGTTCAAACTAGCGGGGTAATGTAGGCATACCGCACTTGCAAATGAAGCCCGGGATTTGAATTTCCCGGGCTTCATTTGCATAAACTGGGCGCCGCCATTTTTAAATCCCTGCTCGTTCAAACCCCGTGCAGCGCGACTACACGCGGCACGAACTAGGTAGTTCGGACTAGGCTTCCTAGTCCGAACTACCATTACTCCTCGTTCGAACGAGCAGGGATTTAAAAATGGCGGCGCCCAGTTTATGCAAATGAAGCCCGGGAAATTCAAATCCCGGGCTTCATTTGCAAGTGCGGTATGCCTACATTACCCTTCTAGTTCGAACTAGGAGGGTAGTGTAGACATACCCTAACTGAGCCAATATAAAATGCTAAGGAAAGGGGTATGTCTGAAGTCCTGCTCCTCAAAGGGAGTTAGATGTATATAAGTATATGCCCCAAACACAGGCAAGAACCCTGAAGTCAAATACCTAAACCAGGTTAGTTGTTTTTTTCTTGGAAAAATCAAGGGATTGAAATGTATGAGCCTTGGGGACTTTAATAATGACATTTAAGCATCTCATAGTTAGGCAAGATGAGTCATGATTTTGTGCCTAAATATTGAGCTTACCTAGAGTGGTACATGTGTAAACCTCTTTGTGAATCTATACTTAGATTGTAATTTTGGGGGGGACAAAGATTGTGGCCAAAATTTTTACACCGGGGTTCCTGAAGTTAGATACAGTACAAGTGCATAATTCTGTAAGCAGAAGAAAGAGAGGCATGCAAGACTGGACCAAAATGTTTCCTATGTTAAGGGTACATAGAAAAAAACATTATTTGAGTCAATGAGAAAACAGTGATAGATGTTCAAGAGCTAATGTCTTTTTATTTTTTAATTTGTATGACCACATTCAAATGAGTGCACTAAAATAATTACACACAGATTGCAAGCATACAAAGTATTGCAAGAACAAGCACATGAAATCTTCAAAGAACAGAAATAAATTACTTTCAAAGAGCTACACAGAGGCCAAATAAACTCTCTCTTTGAAGGTAATTTTTTGTTAGTCAAGGCAAAGTGAGAGAGCCTCACTTGCAGAAACATAAGGACATAACAATGGCCATACTGGGTCAGACCAAAGGTCCATCTAGCCCACTATGTTGTCTTCCAACAGTGGCTAATGCCAGATGCCCCAGAGGGAGTGAACAGAACAGATTATCATCAATTGATCCCTCTCTAGTTATCTATTTCCAGCTTGTCACAAATAGAGGCTAGGAACACCATTCCTACCCACCCTGGCTAATAGCCAGTGATTGACCTATACTCCATTAATTTATTTAGTTCTTTTTTGAACGCTGTTACAGTCCTGGCCTTCACAATTTCCTCTGGCAAGAAGTTCCACAGGTTGAGTGTGCACTGAGTGAAGAAAAACTTCCTTTTGCTTGTTTTAAATCTGCTGCTCATTAATTTCATTTGGTGACCCCTACTTCTTATGTTATGAGAGAACAGGGGACAATGAATAGGGGATGAACAGGACACTTGTGCTCTACTGACAGCTTACTAAGTGCTCTTTAAATTAACCTCCCCATATTAATATAACTGCAATAATCTAATACTCTTTAAAAAACTAGTTCCATTTTAACTTCTTAGTGCTAGAGCATGGAATGTTTCAATTCTGAACAGTAGGAAAAGAATGCAAAGATTTGAATATGGATGTTGATGAAGTGCAAAATTTAATTCAGTTTACTGTTAAAGCTTGTATACTAGGATTAGTAAAGTGCCCATTCATAACTGAAAAATAAATAATTTACTTCTAGAGCTAGCAGCACTGTTCCAATCTCTCAGCTCATTAGCACTGAAGAGGGTTTATGCCAGAGGTGGGGAATCTTTTTGGGGACGGGGGATGCTGACCCATAGAAAAATTAGTCAGGCCCAAGTTTGTAGATTTTTTGTGCTCCAACCCCACAGAGAAACAGTGTGGCTGCGTCTAGACTGGCAAGATTTTGCACAAAAGAGGTCGCTTTTGCGCAAAATCTTGCTGCCTGTCTACACTGGCCGCGAGTATTTACGCAAGAACACTGACTTTGTACTGTACAAAATCAGTGGTTCTTACGCAAATACTCTGATGCTTCCGCTCAGGAATAAGCCCTCTTGCGCAAGTATTCTTGTGCAAGAGGGTCAGTGTAGACAGCCAAGTTAATTTCTTGCACAAGAAAGCCCGATGGCTAAAATGGCCATCGGAGCTTTCTTGCGCAAGAGAGCGTCTACACTGGCACGGATGCTTTTGAGCAAAAGATGTCTTTTGCGCAAAAGCATCCGTGCCAGTATAGATGCTCTCTTGTGCAAATATTTTTAACAGAAACACTTTTCCATTAAAAGTATTTGTGCAAAATCATGTCAGTCTAGATGCAGCCACTGTGTGTGTGTGTGTGTGGGGGGGTGGTGGTGTGAGGACTGAGGGGGAGCCACAAGCCTGAGGGGCTGGATCTAGTTATGCCTTAACTTCCCCACCCCTTGTTTATGCTGATGGCTCACATTATTTGCCCTGTATCTAAGCAGAGCTAATAGGGTTTTTTTGGTTTTTTTTTGTGGATTTGTTGTTCAGTCATGTTCTCTCCACCAGGGCATTTCCTTGAATGTATCAGGATGCAATATGCTCAAAATCATGGTGTGCATTTAAAGCATGGAAAGCAGAGATGACAAAATGTAGTGCATCTCATTTCCTCTGTAATACTTCACATTTCACTAGACTTTGGATAGTCCATTTTTCACTAGACCCAAAGGTCAATAGATCATAGGAAAGGCCAACATTTTCATGATTTTATCCTTTTTTTTTCTGTGACCTGTTGACCTATGGGTCTAGTGAGACGAGGAATATCAACAAATAATATAAAGACTTCTTGTACTAATTACTCCCTTTGCTTCCCAGGTTACATGGGAGTAGACAACACTCATTTATGTGGCTGGGCACCTTAAACACCTTAGATTAGAGTTAATGCACCTTTACTTAACAACACAGAGATGAATTAAAAGGTCATAACCACTCTAAATAAGTTGGGGGCACTTCAACACATCAATTAACAAGTGCAATTGACAGTGACAGTGGTAAATAAAACTTAACAAACTGGCATTTTTATCACCACTACTTATCCTACCCATGAATGTTCAACTCCTCTTAATTTCAGCATTCTAGAGGTTTGCATGGGGATACTAGAAGATCTTGAAATCAGGGGCAGTACTCTGTTGATCCAGCAAAGTTGTCCAGCCAAGGAAACGAGGGGTAGAGAGATTCTAATTTGGGATTGTTCCAAACCACAGAACCCTTCTAAACATTGGTAGTGTTATGATCACAGGTCAGAAATCCTGGTTATATGATACAATAAATTCTCAGACTAAAGGAAATCCGTGAAAGGCTCCTTGCTGTCCCCCTTCCTTTGAAAGCACTTTCCTTAACAGAAAGAATATGAAAAAAACTTTTAAAACAACAAGTAGTCTAGTAGCATCTTAAAGACTAACAAAACATGTAGATGGTATCACGAGCTTTTGTGCGCACAACCCACTTTACTCTCACTGCCTTGACTACATGCCATTCTCAGTCAGCTCTAGACACTGCTATGGTTGCTGCCCTGGCTCCACTGAAGCCTAGCAATAGCCTCCTTGGCTACATGTTTGGTCAGATTATCAGCAACAGCTACTGGCTTTCTGGCTGTAGTTTAGCTGCAGCGGCTGGCTTGGACAGGGTTCTGAGAAGCGTGACCACGGGACCAGTAATAGAGTCTCAGCTCCCCACAGAAGGGAGTTCACCTTCACAAAGTCAGTTCACATTACTACAAGTGAAGCAGGGATTTAAATAACCCACGCTTCATTTGAATAGAAATGGCTGCTGCTTTTTGCTGCCACATCACTTTGCAAAGTGCCACATCGGCAAAAAGCGGCAGCCATTTCTATTCAAATGAAGAGCGGGATATTTAAATCCCTGCTTCATGTGCAATAGCGATGTGCCTAATCTACATCCCTCTGTCAGCAGAGGGGTATAGTTTAGACACACCCTAAGACTACCTAAAGGACTAAACTGTATTCGACAACTCCTGTGCATCAGAAATTCTCGACATGTTTAAACCAGGAAAGCATGGAAAGAGCAACAATTTTAGTGAATAATGTAGTGTTAGATAAAAAGATATGCTGATATGTTGTTTGACACAACCCAAACTAAATCCATAACCTATTATACTTTAGGATAGCTTAAATGAAGTAATTTTCAACTTACATATTCTAGTTGGTTACCAAGTCTCTGAGGGTATGTCTACACTAGCCCCCTAGTTCGAACTAGAGTGGATAATGTAGGCATTTGAACTTGCAAATGAAGCCCGGGATTTAAATATCCCGGGCTTTATTTGCATGTTCCTGGGCGGGTGCCGTTTTAAAATCCTCTCGTTGCTGGAGGAGTAACAGTTCATCCGAACTAAGGACTTAGTTCGGATTAACTTCTGACTGCCGTGTGTAGCCGTGGGCAGTCAATTGGAACTAAGGGGATTTAAAAATGGTGCCTGCTCGGGAACATGCAAATGAAGCCCAGGATATTTAAATCTCGGGCTTCATTTGCAAGTTCGAATGCCTACATTAGCCACCCTAGTTCGAACTAGGGGGCTAGTGTAGACATACCCTGATAGTGCCAAGACTAACACAAGGGTGTAACTCTGTGTGTTGATATATTCTTTGAAGTCAGTGAAACTACTTATGTGCTGTTATGCATATACTTACGTCTTCGCAGGATTGGATAAATCCTGCTATTATTGAAGTCAGTGAATTCCAGTGAGTTCAGTTGGGCCAGGATTTCTCTTTTAATGAGCCAGGAATTTTGTGGTTAAATGTTTTTTCCCCCATTGGAAAATGCACATTTTTTGAAAGAAAATCTTTCTACAGAAACATTGATTTTAACAAAACTTTTAACCATGTTTACTATAGAGAATAACATTGAGATAAAATATACACAATTCACTTGAGCATTTATTCAAATACTTTAACATACTAATTCATGTGTTGATTATTGATCAATATATTTATGGAGCTACAGATGACATTATTTGCATCAGCAACCTAATTTATTATGATTAATTATCATCAATAATGCTGATCACGTGAACTGATAATGAGGCATTTTAAGTGTTCCTGAATTAGATCCACTTTATAGACCTATCAAATTGTCAAATGTCTCACATAAAGAAGTAGACAAACATATGAGAGGATACCTTTTACCATTTGTAACACTTGATGGTTTTATATTAAAGTTTTAGGATGATAAAAAGAAAAAATAGAAAACTGTAACTTGCCAAGCACCTGATGTATAGCAGCACAAATACCTGTGTTTTATAAACATTACTATATCTTCTGTTTCTTCATCTATTATGATCTAGTTTACTTGTTATCACTAATATGAAAGAACATGGCTGAAGTACACGATAAGCTTTCAGGAAACAAAAAAGTGAGGCAACATAACTTGTAGCTCCTTTCTCCATGATTACCTTTTTAAGTGTCCTCTTAAGCTACTGCATGAATGTAAAATCAGATTTATTGTGTGCAGATTGGCCATCAGTACTGATGGTCACTCTGTTACTACAAAAACTTCTATGAGAAATTTAAAAAAGCTATTCAGACATTCCCATGATCAACTCTGAAATCAAGAATGTCAAAGTGGAATACAGTATCTGAAAAGTCCAGTTATGAGGGAAGGCCTGCTGGGCTCTACCAGCCTTCAACAAGTATGAAAAGGTAACACAAACTACACTGGAACTTGAATAGATCTCAAATAAAGAGAACCCATCTTGGATACAGATAGAACAGACACTTGCAAACTCAAGCTCATTATATAATTTGTGCTGGACTTGTATTCCAAAATTCTAACACCCTTAAATATCAACAACTACTCCAAAGTCACTTTCCACATATCTGATCTTCCTAGTTATCCGCACAGTGAGGACAACTTGTGGATTTGGAATTTCTGTTCAACTGAAAATATCACGTTTCTGATTTTTTTCATTTGAAATTAGGAAAAAAAAGTCAGAAATGAAACATTTTCCACAGAATGGAATTTAAAAAAAATCTCAGCAGGGGAACTGACTGGGCAACCAGCAGTCTTGGATCCCTGGGGTCTGAGTAACTAGCCAGGCAGGCCACTGGGGATCTGGGAAGTAGGGTAGTCCATCCACCAAACCTCCTGTTTTTCATCAAAACGTCTGACGGAATCAACACATTCCCCATGGAATACGTGTCTTATGTCAAATCAGCTGTATTCACATCTGCTTATTGTAATGATTCCATTGTAGAAACTGCTGAGAGCTATTCGTATTTGTATGATTTAGGAGAGAAGAAATTAGTTGCAGTGTAATATTCTGAGAAATCTTGGCATGTTTGTTTAAGATCTTTTGATGTTCATGCTAGTTTTAATCCAAACATGTATCGATGGAGAAAGGCTGATCAGAGTTAGTATATGGCAAATGAAGATCTGAGGTGAAGTTAGCAAATCAGGAAATTGAAAGATACTCAGGCTGTTCCATTGCTCTCATTTATTAGATGAAGAGAGGGGCAACAAAATACAGTACAACATTGACACAGCCTGAAAATTCTTAATTTCCTTTGTGATAACTGTGCTAATGAAAATATATTGCAGAGGACCCAAAACATCTGGAAATATTACCCTAGAGATGTAGGCAAGATAAATTCTGGCCTAGTTCAAGGAATGCATACAACTTATTGGAACATCAGATGTGAGTGTGTGTGTGTGTGTGGGGGGGGGGGGAATATTTCCCCAGTGAGTTCCAAACATGTCAGAAAATGTCTTCCGCTTGGAAGTGAGAAGTTTGCTGTTGAGAACTGACAAATCTCCATGTTATCCAAATGACTTGCCTAGTACCCAGCATGTACTCAAAGTGAATCTTCACTGCTGCTGGTGGCATGGCTTCAGGCAAAATAAGTCTTCTTAACATAGTGAACGCCTCATTGATTTAAAAGATTAATCTGGAAACCTTCCCAGATTATACATCTGTCTGTGTAATTTACACCTTAGAGGCCAAAAGAGCAAGTTTTTGAATGTTACGTTGTCTGTTTTTCCTTACTATCCATAACAGCTGGGAGTAATCTTGACATGCCATACCTCTCCCCAAACAGTTTGGCGGATGGCTTGCTAGCAGTTACACACAAGATACAATAGCTGTAAACTAACCATGCACAGATGATCTCTGTGTGCCACTAATGACCCATCTGCAGAACCAGTTGTTTGATTTAGTGTGGATTGGCAGGGGATCCATTGGATAGAGAGAGGCTATAACTTGTATTTAGCAATAATTTATTTCTGTTTGCACTCTGTTTTCCCCTCTTTTTATTTAACTTTTTAATTTTTTCTCTTCCATGCTGTCAGTGCACAGACAACCACCATGCTTTTTGCTTAGATCATTTTCAAGTATCCTCAGGATATCAATCAAGTTTTCTGATTAAGCTGTGGATAGTGACATGGTAAATATGAACATGCGGATGGTTCATGCAGCCTGCTTCTATACTCCAGCTGGGTGTTTTCACCTGATAAAAGACTGGATTGTGCATGGCCCATCCAGTTCCTGCCTGTAAATCAGAATAAAGCTGACTCTTCATAAAGTCAGTTTTCATTCACTTCATCTGTAGACCTTAATGCAGTTCTTTATGATGGCATGAAGTTGGTGATGCAATGTGCATTTCTCTTTATGATACAAGGGATGTTCTTTGCATCTCCCACAGATATGGACAGTTTCATGGAAGGCCAGTTCTGGGACTCTCCCCCATGCTTCTCCACTAGGGGCCTCTGTTTTCCTTCTGTGTTCCTTTCCTCCCCCACCTCTCCCTTCCCATGCCCTACATTCCCACCTTCCCTCTCCCCTTCAGAGCAAACAATAAAGCCTTCTTTTTGAAAAAAAAAGGACTCTTTATTGAGGGAATATACAACAGAGGAGGTACTGGGGAAAGAACCTGGAATGGGGGAATGGGAGAAGGGCTCAGGGATGGCACCTGCCTCCAGGTCTTTAGGAGGCTTTGGCTGCCCGAGAGGTCCTACTGCCCCGTTTTCTGGGGTCCCAGAGGCCTCTGGTGAGGATAGGATGGGAAGTTGGGGGAGAAGGGGATAGGGAGACTGGGGAAAGAACCTGGAATAGGGGAGAGGAGAGGGGGGCTCAGGGATGGGGCTGAGACTGCTGCCTGCCTCCGGATGGTCAGGAGGCTTTGGCTGCCTGTGAGGTTCCATGTTCTGGGGGCTGAGTGGTCTGTGGGGAGGCTAGGAGGACCAGACATGGGAAGTGGGATAGGGAGGTGGCTGGTGGCCTGCTTCATGCACAACGCCATGTGTTCCATCACTGGAACCAGACATGGGAAGTGGGAGAGGGAGGTGGCTGGTGGCCTGCTTCATGCACAATGCCATGTGTTCCATCACTGTTTTGCTGGTGTGCCAGCTAGTCCCAGGTGGCTTTCTTCTGCTCCAGCCTAGTGCTCCTCCTGGTTTCTGGCACATTCCTGGCACTCTTCCTCAAGTTCCTGCATGAGCACCTGCAGGCAGGCCATCTGCTCCTGCAAATCCCACAGAGATGGGTTGATGGCATGGGAAGTGGGGGATGCACCAAGTTTTCAGCTGACCATGTTGTGAAGAAAGGTGACAAGGGCAGTCATCCCAGGAGACACTGTGAATGAAGCCTAGCTCTAATCTCTGAGCTGACACCAAAGGTCTCAGTTCAGAAGGTGGCGATGTGTTTCGAGCAAGACCAGCAGAGGCACAGATGTCCCAGGGAGCATTGCAATGCCCCTAGTCTGTGGAGAAGCAGGAATTGGAATGTGCCAGCCAGCCAAAGATCCTGCGGGAGGAGGGGTGTAGGGTAGGTTGTCTTCCTTCCATGTCCCGCATAAATTGGGTCCGGCACTGGCAGCATCCCACAGAGAGAGAACTTCTAACCCTTCCTACTGAAGAAAGAAGGGGATTGTTGGGGGAGGTGTGTGAGAGTGGCAGATGCCGCTTGCCGGAGAAAATGCCACTGCGTTCCCTCCTCTTCCTCCCCCCAGCAAGTTCCCATGCATGAGATCAGTCTCTTCCACATCTCTGTGCTTGACCAAGATCAGATGCTGCCTGAGTGCAAGCATCACCCTGTGCCATGTGCAGCACTTCTGTGTGTTTTCATGATCCTTCCTTAGTGGTGGCTTGTCGTGGGAAGGTGTCTCATCACGGAGGCTGGAGTGAGGCAGGCCTGTCCATGAACCTTGTGAGAAGGAGAGAGGGGTTCCTGTGTAAGAGCATCTTGGGGCTGAGTGCTCCAGATTGGCACTCCATCTCCATACATTTGAACATGCTGTTGCGTGCTCTACAGGCTGAGCAAGGAGCACACAGCCCCTCATAGTCCATCGCCTGCCCCCATGTGTTTATAGGGAAAGTTATAGCTCTCAACCTAAGTGCCCTCTCTGGGTTCTTCTGAAACCTAGGAGACATATTGAGAGGATAGACCAGCTCCAGAGTGAGGAGCAGCTCCTGGCTGGTTGGCATGGTTGCCTGGCTAGACTCCCCCTGAACCTCTTCCACTCACCCTCCGCCATCCTACAGGCTGATGCTGGGTGTGTCCTGGCTTGACTTGATGATGAAGGTGGGGGTCATGACCAGCTCAGCCCCCTCCCCCAGGATGGCTTCCAGCTGGTCATAGTACCAGTAGGTGTGTGGTGCTGCCCCAGAGCATCTGCTCTGCTCCCTAGCCTCATGGTAGGCATGTTGGAGCTCTTTAATCTTCATTTGGCACTGGTCCAGGTTCTGAGTGTGCCCTTTGTTTGCCAGGCTGGAGGCGATCTGTCCATAGATTTTGATATTCCTTTTCCTTGTGCAGAGATCCTGGAGGTTGGTCTCCTTCCCCTAGACCTCAGTGAAGTCCAGGGTCTCCACACCAGTCCAGGCCAGAGCTCTCCTGTGGTCCTGGGCAGTGGCAGCTGAGGGAGCAGTAAGAGTGCTGGCAACCACAGGAAGGTCTGAGGGAGCACTGGGGTTGTTCATGCCTGCTTCGGATGGTGTATCACACAGGGCTTTCAAAACTGGCCTCATGTGAGAAGCCCTTCTCTTGTTCCCAGGATGTTTAAGCTGTGCAAGAGGAGGGGAGCAGTGGGGTTGCTAGGTGTGGCCAGAGTGGTTAGAGCTGCAATTGCAAGAAGTCTCTGGAGGCCAATTATTTCAAAATAGCAGCACTGGAGCATCCAAACCACCGCTATTTTGAAATAACTATTTTGAAATTAGCGTTATTCCCTGAGAAAAGCAGGAGTACAGATTTCAAAATAAGTGACCTGTTATTTTGAAATAACAGGTTTGGTAGTATGGATGCCCTGCTTATAAATTCGACCTAAGGGGGGTTACTTTGAAATAACGCCCTAGTGTAGATCAGGGCCTACAGGGCTTATGCCTTAATTGATAGTAGTCCGTTCCTATGTAGTTCCTATGAATTATTGGAAGATGCTTCTATACTATGGGAGTGAAGGTGCTTTAAAAACTTAGACTAACTGTTGGAGAAGGGTATATTTAACACAAAGAAGTTTCTTATTCAATTATGGCAGATTATTCAGTTGATGTTGATTATCATCACTGAACTTTGTCAAACGTGTGTAATTGCAATCCTAATAATAACATAAAAGTTTATAATGGAATCTTTTTATAAGTTTTCTTCCACATTTACCTCTTGAGAATGGAATTGGTTTTATTTGCTCTGTATTGCTGACTATCATGCAGTGAGTTCTCACTGCATGCACTCAGTACTCAATTTCATTTAATTGAGCACAACAACTGTCCTACAGTGCGAACACAGGTGCTAAACATATGGCAGTCTGCCACTAATGAGAGGAAACATTTCTGTTAATAGAGAGATTTTCCAATATGTTGCCCAACTTACCTGATTTGTTTTGACTTAGATTGCAAAGTTTATTTTGCAGCCTGTTAATAAAAACCACAGTCTTGCATCTTCTTGCCCTGTTTCATGCTCTGCTTGACTCCTTTTGGGATGCCACTCCCTCAAAAAGGCCAAAGGCTGACCATGGAACTGCCACTTAAATACACAGGCCTGAATTCCAAGGGGCTTTAAAGTGGATGTGAATTGAATTTACAGAGCAGTGAAAAGGGCTCATGGATCAATTCATAATTATGACAAGATCAGATACCAGTAATCACAATCTGTGCAGCATTCCATAAAGCATAGTAATGTTACTGTGCCCTTGCATCTGCGTTTGTTGTCGTCATGCCCTTTTGTTTCTGGAGCTCAGCCATTATAACAAAGCAGAGGTTTGATCTTGAAATCCCTGTGCAACCAAAATGACCTTTTAAATCATGGAGAATTCTGGATGTATAGGGAATGCAAGTCACCCAGAATCGTTAGTTCTTGTTAACTTCAAACAGAGAAAAGGATATTCATTGCAGAACCCGAGGCCCCAATCCCACCAACATATCTGCATGTTCCTAACTTTAACAGTGACTCCAACTGTCTGTAGGATTAAGGACCTGACCCAAAGCCCATTGACGTCAACAGAGAAGATCTGATTCACTTTTAGGGGAACAGGTCCTATGTTTGTAAGCCTGATGATAATTCCGTAAACTTTCAGTTGCAATGCTTTCTCAAAACTGCGGCTGCTTCCTGATTCCAGGCCTGTACTTGAATTACCAACGTCTTATAAGTTATTGCCAAATGTTAAATTTTTTAAAGCTTGTTCTGTCATCAATAAATGATCTAGTCCCTTATAGAAAATAAATTGCTTCCAGATTAAACATGTCTGTCCTGAGTAAATTGTGCTTCAGCCCATAGTTATGAAAATATATCTGGCCTTAAGTACTAGTAGTTTTTTTCAGTACACAGTCAACAAAAAGGAACACTGAAAATGATAGCCATAAAAATAATCATTCCTACTAAAATGGCATGTGACAGTATTTTCAATTGTAATTGATTTACTCATGTGGGAAACGAAAGAATACTGGGAATGCACTTATTGCCCCTTAACTGTACTAGAACAAAACACACATTTATATCCATGGCTCATTTTTGCAGATATGGATGTGGATACAAATTTTGTGTTTAGAACTCTGCAACTTTGCAGACATCTGCTTTATATCTGTGGGTACCTGTGCCTGCAGATGTGGAAATCTGCATCTCATTTACGGATGTGGATGTGGATACAAAATTATGTATCCACATATTGCTCTAGCTAGAAATACTATTAAAAAGACTGTTTCAGCTACATAGCAGAACCCTCAATAAGAGTGACTTGACATTCCAAACATAGTTGTGGATGAATAGTTGCATTTGGCCAAGAAGAAACATAAATAACTGCCGGAGAATTATGGTTTGGAGAGAAGATTGTGCATAATAAAAGAGAAAGCATCTGAGAGGTGATGATAGAAATTATTTCAAATGTTTTCTTAGAAGATACCAAATTGCATCACCAGGAACTGAAATTAAAGCAAATAGTGATAATTTATTCACCTTAGTAGAATTTGAGAGTCAGTAAAGATCAGCTTTTGTGAGGTTCCATGGCCTTTCATTTCCCTGAAATTGAGGAATGTCACTTGATTAGGTTCTAAGGCTCATTTTGTTCCCACGACTTGAATGTTGTTGCAAAAGACACATCAAAATAAAAATTCATAAAACAGAGGTTATAGAACAACGTATTTGCCTTAAAAGGAGGAATCCTATGGAGCCTTAAAATTCCTGCTTGAATATTTGTGACCCTATTTTTGAGCCCACTGTATCACACATTGGGTCACTGGCAAGTTGAAATGTGTGCCTTTATATCCATAATACTGTATCTTGCAGGTGTTGCTTAGCATCTTCCATAATAGGGTCCAAAACTAGAAAGCTAATATAAGAACATCTTGATCAGTTACTATACTCCCAGTTCTGATTGTTTTCCCATAAATAGGGAAAAACAATGAGAAGTTGAAAAATATAGGAATTGTCATTTGTGTTCAAGCCAATGACCCATCAAGTCTGTTACATAGCTAATCCTAGATGCCCGAGAGGAAGGTGTGGATCATTAAATGATATGTCTAGACCTTCAGGCAGATCAAATAGTAGATGTCCTAGAATGTCTAGCCTATAGTTCTTGTTAAGGTATCTGCAGTACATTTAGGAGTAGTCAAAGCACAATTAATTGCAGCTGGTTTCCAGTGCAGCTAGGAAGATTAAAATAGCTTTGAACTGGGGAATGCAAAACCAACAGTGAGTCAAGGGAAGGATTCTTTTTCCTCCCTGATGTAGCTCTGGTTATTGCTATCTCATAACATTAAACAACAGAGTAACAGAGTTAATAGTAACAGAGTTAATGTTAAGACTGTGGAACCTTGGCTCTAAATTAAGAGATTTCAGCTTCACTCAATACCATAGTGCAGTTACCATTTGGTTTAAGGTTTGTCTCTTTCTAAAAGATGTGCTCTAGTTCAACGTAAGTTTATGGCCTCTGTTAAGCAGGATGTCAGATTAGATTATCATAAAGATCCCCTCTGTCTTTGAAGTCTATGTATCAGTTAATCTCTTTATTTGCATTTAGTGGGTATAAGCCATCTGGGGCTTCTGACGGATGGAAAATTGAAGAATACTTGACATAGACAGATGTATTATGTGAAGTGTAAAGGAACCTGAGGAAACTCTAAAGAAACTATCAATGAATTTGTTTTTTGACTCTGTTAGAAAATATTAAATTTTCTGTAGGGCTACGTCTAGACTGCAAGCCTCTTTTGAAAGAGGCTTTTTCAAAAGATAGCCTCTTTCGAAAAAGAGCGTCTAGACTGCAAGCAGTACTTTCAAAAACGCAAGCCGCTTTTTCGAAAGAAAGCACCCAGGCAGTCTGGATGCTCTCTTTCGAAAAAGCCCTGTTTGCATTCAAGAACGCCTTTTTTCGAAAGAGCACTTTCGAAAAAAGGCATTCTTCCTCGTGCAATGAGGTTTACTGCCGTCGAAAGAAAAGCCGCGTTCTTTCGATTTAATTTCGAAAGAACGCGGCTGTAGTCTAGACACAAGTGAAGTTTTTTTGAAAAAAGGCTACTTTTTTTCGAAAAAACCCTTGAGTCTGGACACAGCCTAGGGTTCCTGGATATTAGATTGAAGGGTCCGTTATAAATCTATTAAATATATAGAACATCATTTAAACTACCGGTTGGACCTTCCTGGTCTGCCACCCTCCAGACCTGACTGGCCCTGGATAAAGGATTTTTCCAGACCAGGAGTGTTCGTTTCAGGCCCTTCTAATCCCCACCGCCCATTGGGCTCCCGCCCCTCCCCCTCTACAATGCAGCTGAATTACACACCAGCTCCTAAATGCGCCCCCCCCCCCTGCAGCCAAGATGAGCTGCTTGCCAGCTCCCGACCTGCCCTCACAGCTCAAATGAGCCACCTGCTGGCTCCTGGACCCTCCCCCACTGCAGCTGCTGGGATTCTCAGAATCTGGAACATCCGTGATCAAGCTGGACCATGAAAGTTGCCAGACCAGAGACTCCTGGATTTTAGAGGTACAACTTATGGTTATTAAACATCATTAAGATGAGGAACTCACTTTCTGAAAAATGCATGAAACTCCACCTTACTTGCTTTGTCTTGCCTTGTCTGTCATTAGAGTCTGAACTCCTTAAGACATGATACATATTTAGTAGGCACCTAGCGCACCGTGGAAATTTCCAGAAAGAATTATAATTACTAACTAACTTCATAGCAACTTTGAAACATTATTTTGTTTTACTTCTGGCTGGACTATTATAACCCTTCATATGCAGTTGTTTGTGATTTTCATGTAGAATGGAGGTAACAGATAACAGTGCTGCTTGCTATTAAATTATGCATTGGCTTTCTGACGTTACTACTGACCTTTCAGAAACCTAATGGTTTTGGTGAAATATCTGACAGAGCACTTCTCCATGTGTACCTGGTCTTTTTCAGAATTCACAATCGGCTGCTTACTTTTGATCCAAACATGTACTTTAATTTCTGCTTGCTTTTGATGTGCTCTTTCTGTTTTGTCTTTAGAACTTAAATATGTGTTTTGTGCTCCTCCTTTAAATATCTAGATACATTCATATTTGTATTGTAAATTACACTCTGATTCTAATATTAAAGGTGCCATAGAAATACATTATGTGGTCATAATGTAAATACCTTTTCTGCACTGAACAGTACATTGGTCATCATTAAAAAGTGAAAAAGCGTGAACAGTTGTCTCTCAGGAGTGTTTTAGATACAAAATATGTCCATATTTTTAAGAAAGGAAGTAACTGTAGTAACTAGGGGTGTATCTAGACTACAGGGTTTTGTTGACAAAAGTGGCCTTTTGTCGACAAAACTATACCTGCGTCTACACTACCGCTGAGTTCTGTCGACATAAGGTCGACAGAACTCAGCAGTTTTGTCGATGTTGGTAAACCTCATTTTACGAGGCATAACGCCTTCTGTCGACAGAGTTCTGTCGACAGAAGGTATTATTGCATGTAGGGTTGTGTCTAGACTACAGGGTAGCTTGCTTTGTCGACTGAACTGAATGTAGTCTAGACGCTCTTTGTCGACAGAAGCTTTGTTGACAGTATCTGTCGACAAAACTTCTGTCGACAAAACCCTGTAATGTCGACAGATCTCGGCAGTTTTATCAACGGTGGTAAACCTCATTCTACGAGGAATAACGCTTTTAGTTGACAGAGTTCTGTCAACAGAAGGTGTTATTGAATCTACACTGTCCTTTGTGTCTACACTGTCATGTCGACAAAGTGGCTTGCTTTGTCAACAGAACTGGGTGTAGTCTAGACACTCTTTGTTGACAGAAGCTTTGTCTAGATGTAACCTATCTGAATGTCTGTGGGCAAATGTTCCCTTTTAATTAGGATCTCTGTCTATATCATACATCTTCTTTGTTTTCTTACTTAACAGTTCACTAACCTGCAAACTAACCATTTATAAGAAAAAAAGAAAAGATATAACACTCATGAAGGTTTTTTTTTTAAATATCTGTGCTAAATTTCCATATAGAGGCAAAACATCATGGAAATCAATAGCACTGAATCCATCTACATCTGCAGAGAAATTAGGCCAACATGTGCACACAAAATAATTGCATCAAGTATTAGTAGTCTTGTGGCACTTATCTATTGTTATGCTCTATAATTCTTGTTCCATCACATTCAATAAAATTTACACAATTTTTCAGGACACAACAGCCTGGATTTTTTTTTTTGCATACTTAACCAATTAAAAGCTATTAATAATTCGCTTCAATTTAATCAGTGTACTAGTGGGTCATTGTCTGTAAGGATCGAGTGTCAGAGCAACGCATTATATTGATATAGTAAAAGACAAGGGCCATCAATAAAAGAGGTGCTTTTAATTTTTTTACTGATTGTTGAATCAAAGGTGATGTCTGCACAATGCCAGAAACTTCTGTGCCAGTAATGATTTAAGAAAACATGAAAAACTGCAACATGAAAAAAAAGTTGCCATATTCTGAACTGTGCTACCATACCTTAGTCCACTGAAGCAAAATGCAGGACAATGTAGCACTTTAAAGACTAACAAGATGGTTTATTAGATGAGCTTTCGTGGGCCAGACCCACTTCCTCAGATCAAATAGTGGAAGAAAATAGTCATAACCATATATACCAAAGGATACAATTAAAAAAAATGAACACATATGAAAAGGACAAATCACATTTCAGAACAGGAGGGGGATGCAGGGAGGGTGGGGAGGAAGGAAGGTAAGTGTCTGTGAATTGACAATATTAGAGGTGGGGAGAGTGGGATGTTTGTGAGTTAATGGTATTAGAGGTGATAATTGGGAAAGCTATCTTGGTAATGGGTAAGATAGTTCAAGTGTTTGTTCAATCCTCTTTGGAGAGTGTCGAATTTTAACATGAATGACAGTTCAGAGGATTCCCTTTCAAGTGCAGATGTAAAAGGTCTTTGTAGCAGAATGCAGGTGGTTAAGTCTTTGAGAGAGTGTCCTTTCTGGTTAAAATGGCAAGAAACTGTTTTTTCTTTGTGATCTTGTCTGATATCTGTTTTGTGGGCATTAATCCTTTGGCGAAGTGTCTGAGATGTTTGTCCAATGTACATAGCAGACGGACACTTTCGGCACATGATAGCATAGATTATATTTCTGGATGCGCAGGAATATGTGTTCTTGATCTTATAACTCACTTGGTTAGGTCCAATAATGGTATCAGCAGAATAAAGATGTGGACAAAGCTGGCAACGGGGTTTGTTGCAAGGGAAGGTACCAGGGTTAGTATTAGTGTGGTATGTCCTGTGGTGGTTGGTAAGAATCATCTTGAGGTTAGGTGGTTGTCTATAGGAGACTATAGGAGTGCTACATTGTCCTGCATTTTGCTTCAGCTACCCCAGACTAACACGGCTACATTTCTATCATTAGTCCACTGAGGTTCCAGTGTTAAGTGATCCAATTAAAGGTGCACCGTAGATGTGAAAGAAGAAAATGTATTTGTGGCAAGGCCCCTAAAGTGGCGGGAAATGATGGGCCAATCAGACCTGTTTGATTAGCCCCATGCTCCTACAGGTGTGATGGGAAGTGGACTAAACAGGAAGGAAGGTCAGCAGTGAAGGGCTGGCTGGAAAAAAGAGCAGCTGGATGTGAAGAGCCAAAGGAGAGCACAACACAGGTAATGGCCTGTGGTGGACTCTAGTGAGATAGGCCAGGGAATGGTTGTCCAGAAAAGATCAGGGATCAACCCAAGGAGCCCAGAAGAAGGTGAGGGAAGGGAGAAAGAGAGGGTTGGATAGGGAAAGCTATGCCCAGCGGGTGAGGTGAGGATAAAAGTGCTTGAGTCAGCAGAGAGAAGATGGACTCCCATGGGAAGGAGGAGCTGGCCCCAGCTTGAGACTGGGGCAGAAATGTGTGGTTTTTTTGTTTGAGGCAAACGTAAGGCAAACGAAGAGCTTTTTTTCCATGACCTAACCACTGCAGCAAGTTGACACTACAGCTGGAGCAGCCAGGATCATGAACGTGCTGGATCTCGCAGTGAAGAAGTGTTCCAAGATGGTGAGGGTTTTTTTTGTAACAATGTACATTAAGCCAGAAAAGAAAAATAAAAGTCATGATTTGAATCTAATGTCATGTGGGCAAGGGCAGAATGGGCAACATAGCAATAGCATTTTATGTCTACTAGTCCAAAACCCAAAGTCTTAGGATTCAATCCTTATTCAGGGAACTGCCTTTCCTCCCAGACCCCTTCCATAATTAAATCAATAAACTTCTCCCTGAGAGAAGACTTCAGGTTTGGGGCCTACATAGACTTAACATCATTGAAATGCTATTTGGTATCTTGGATAGAGGCAGCAAGTGACCAATATATAGCACATTACACTACAGTGGGTTTATGAAACATTTTAAGCCAAGGAAAAGCTCAAATGCTGAAAACAGACATGACACTCTCAGACTCTGTGCACAATATCTAAGAGCAAGATATCATTGTAAACACTGCAGCAGAGAGCCAGCTGAGACAGGTCAAAACGAACTTTTCTTCACCTCAGCTGCTGCATGTCACAGTACCAGTTCAAATCACATTTGCAGTCACAGCAGCAAATGGGGCAAGGAGGATGCAAGTTCATGGTTCTTCCCTCTTGCACTAGGCTGGGAGTGAGCTGGGAACTCTGAAGTATCATATGTAGTTCACAGTGGTGTTTAGTAAAGGCACACATGGATGCATGGGACCTGACATTTTCTAATTCAGAAAGAAAAGGGGTGAGTCAACCTCATAGAATTTGAAGTTGTGGGTCTGGGGAGCTTTGATATTTTGCCAGTAAAAAGAAAAATTTGCCTATGTCCTTTCTTTATACTTAGGCATTTACTTGTGGTACTGGGTAAAATAAGAACTGCAGAGTTGAATTGGAAAGATAATATTTGACTGATTCTGGTCATATTGAGTTGGAAAAATACATAATAAACCCAACATTGTGTAATTACAACACTTGTAATAAAAAAATGGTTGAATTAGAGAAGGGTGCCTTGAACTAAAGCTATGGATGGAAGGACCCTGAAACTGTGTGGTTCAAGTTTCTCAGGAATATACTGAGATTCTCAGCTGTTGGTACTTTGAATGGAAGGTGCAGGAGGAGAATAAACAGACAAATGAAAAAGAAACTGCACGTGCTGCAAGTCTAAAGTTATGCAAAAGTCGCCCATTCTTTCTTTCTTTCTTTTTTTATTTAATGAAGAAAGATTATAACATTGGAATACACATCTGTAAACAAATCATTGTCTTTCTGTTAATGCCTTCTTTTAAGCGGAAGGCAAATGCTTGTAGGTGAATCATTTACTTGGCATTAAAAGACTTCCTTCAGATCTCAGTATTAGTGAGTTGTCTCTTCAGCTCTCTTTTGGCGTGTTTTTTTTCTGTGATATATATATTTAGCTTGAATTTTTCATTTTCCTCCAAATGACGCTGTAAGCAATAGCCCACTTACTAGTTCTTTAGATTATTTTCTGTATCCTCATAACAAATAAATATCATAAAGTACAACATGCTTCAGCCTGACATAAACTACATTGTCACCCTAAAGTGTACCACCAGAGGGTTAAAACAGGGATGTGTGGGTTTTGTATGCTCTTGTCAAAAGAATTGCCAGAATAGTGCATATTTGTTTTAAAACACCTTTCATATCCAAAGCATCCCAAAATAATTTTGAAAGTAATGGATTAGATATTGTTAGTGCAGTGGTTGAGTGATGGCTCAGATCCATGTTATCTCACTCACAGGCTAGAAAATTAGAACTTTTTAAATTGAAAAATGGAATGAATATACAGTAGATACATGTATAGTTGCCCATACTGCTTCTGCATTGTGTGCACGTGTTAATTAAACATGTCAATTTTGAGATGCTGAATCAACCAGTGCAGAAAATGAAATTCATGTTTCCTGGAGCAGCCTTGATTCTATTCCTCTGTTATCACACAATGGCTTGAGAACCCAGTGGGCCAGATTTTGTCATGCTCCCTCAAATTTGCTTTATTTATGCTAGGAAATTACAGCATGGTGGGAAACATGTTCATTCAGGTGAACTTCATGTTGTGAAATTGCATTTGAGGCCCAATCCAAAATCATTAAAAAGTGCAATAGGCTTTGAGTATGAGCCTTGTCAGACTGTGTATAATGAAAAAAACAATTTGAATCCAGTTACATTTTTTAGTCAAGTAAAATACTAATTTGGACTTGGTCTTTTATCACATAAATGAGAGAAGTTGATCTTCACCAGCAGCTATACTGGTGGTGTGTAGTAAAATGAACACCGAGTCTAACCTCTGAAATGTAAGCTGAAGCAGGTGCTTCTCTTTCAGTTTTTAATAAGCAATTACTAAGTGTCATTAGCATCCCTGACCATGTCAGCATGTAAAACAGAGGGCAACATATGGTCCTTAATGTGTCTAGCATATATGAAGGGCCTAATCAGTTATGCAGTAATTTTATAAAGCATTGGATTAAGTCCTGTAAATGTGTTGGACATATTAAAGGCCATATGCTGACCTATTTCCATACATGCTTCTCCCACAGATGTCCCCACAGATGATTTGATGTGGATGAAAGTTGAATGCACAGATCTAGGGAAACATATGGTCCACAATGTTAAATCAAGAAATACTCTTGGCTGTATGACATATTTAAAATACATTGCATAATTATGAAGGGGGGAAGGCCAACACTGATATATTTCTTAGTAATTGTGTTTAATTACCCATTAAAGGTTCTTTTTGTAAAGATTTTAGTCACACATCTTTCATAGATATAATAAAGAGTTGTATGTTTGCATCCTCACATGATTCTATGGAACTCTGTTACATGATGCTAAAGAGGAAAGCTCCTCTAGGAATTGGATACAGGCGGTCCCCGGGTTACACGGATTCGACTTACATCGGATCCCTACTTATAAATGGGGTGAGGCAACCCCGCACTAGCTGCGCCCCCCCAGCAGACCAGGGAGACGCGGAGCTAGCGCTCCCCCACAGCAGACCAGGGAGATGCGGAGCGGCTTTTCTCAGCAGACACCTCAGCTTGAGAATAAAGGACTGAGGGAAGTGAGGTGTGGGAGAATAAAACTGAGCTCTGGAGAAATGTTTGGCTAGAGTTTCCCCTACAATATGTACCAGTTCTGACTTACATACAAATTCAACTTAAGAACAAACCTACAGTCCCTATCTTGTACGTAACCCGGGGACTGCCTGTATTGTATACATACCTGCTGGGATTTAAAATCCTCTCATGAACAACAAAAGGGGGAGAGGGGAAATTATCTTGCAATTTCATTGTGAGGATTTATTTAGAAGTAAAGTCCTCTTTGACTAAAATGATAAGTTCTTTAATTTTCCTCCCAGTCACTGCACTTGTCTTTAACATGTTTATCACTTATTCCCAATCAAAGTCATTTAACTACTTGATATTGCCCATGGTAGGCTGCCAGAGTGGACTAGTCACCATGATAAACACTTAAAAAACCTGCATCTTGCAAGAAAGAAAGCTTTGCTTTCTACTCTTTGCAAAATATTGTACCCTAGCTGCCCTTAAAGTTACTTTGTTCATGTGCTTCATGGCATCTCAGACTTCCTTTGCTTCTGCTCCCCCGATCCCTTTTTAACTATCCTAATTTATCTTTTGGGATTGATGCATCTTTTGTAGCTAATATTATCCTTTGGAATTCACAACTGGGATTTCTTAAAGTAACCCATTCCACCCATCCAAGCCTCTTGCCACCCAGTTCCATTCCCTTCCCCAAGTGATTGCAGCGTCATTCCTCTTTTGTCCCCTCCATTCCAGTGCTCCTCGTGATGCCAAAAAGCATCTGATTCATGGAAGGCATTGAGAGAATGGAGGAGGTACTGATTGGCAGGGACCACCAGCAGGCAGAGGATACAAGTTCTGATAGTGGGCCAGTCTGTATCCTGCCTCCTTTCTCCAGCCAATTCCTCATTATTTTCTTGAAGTGCAAGCCCACTCCAAAGCATTACCCTTGTCTTCTCCCTGCCTGGGCCCCTCCCACCTCTTTGTGTGTGAGCATGTTGCGGGCTCCTATGGAGCTACGTATTTCATTGCTTCCTGATACACACATCTTTTACCGTATCCCTCAGCTGCAGTATTTCCTCACGTTATATACGGAAGTTGCATCACTTCCACTGTCCTGGAGCCCTTTGCAGCTACAAAAGTGAAGGTTATATTTTGACTCTTAATGAAATTATGTTTTTCCAAACCATCAGGGCCTTGCTTTCTGAAAGAACTTTGTCACCATATTTTTCAGCATGCATGAAAGAACACGTTCAAGTTGCTATATGTTTGTGCTCACAAAAGTAGAAATGATATACACTAGATTTGTATTTTAATCTGCAACTAGAGAGAGTAAGTATCTGTGCACTGAAATGGGGTGGATGAGGTTTATTTTTAGTTCTCATTCAATTTCTTTCTCCCCCCATTTGTCTGTGTTTTCATCAAAGTAAAATCATCTCATCAACTTTTGGAAACCCTACTACTACTACTACTACTACTACTACAAATACTACTACTAAACCCGTGTACTCCAAGTGGAGCATAGGCCATCTACAAGTCTCATCCACTTCATTCTGTCTCAAGACAAAACTTCTATCTGATTCCAGGAGTACCCCAGTTGTTGTCCTTCAGTCTCAATAGATCTTCTCTATGTTGTCCAAGGTCTTCCTCTTTTGCGGTTTCCTTTGTGGGTTCCATGTGACAGCTTGATGGACTATTTTGGAAACCCTACCATTGGTTAAAATTGTGCCCTTCAGGCAGCACAGAACTCCAGGAAGAATTTGTTTGTGGACTCGGAGTTGGAAGAACATTTAGGCTTCAATCTAGGAAAGCATTTAAACTCACGTGTGAGTATATGAGTAGTCCCCTGGACAACAAAGGAACTTTTCCTGTGCCTAAATCAGGTACATAAGTACTCTGCTGATTCAAGACCTTATGGCCAGGTAACTAAATGTGGTGGGTTGAAAGTTCCTGTCTCTCTGACCTTCACTGCCCACTTAGGAGAGATGTGTGCACTGAGCGATACATGAAGGAGAGATGGCAGTTGTAGCTGACTGCAAAGGCAAGTGACAGTCTGGCCCATATTATTCACATAAGAAGAGGTAGGTGTGTGCTTTAGTTATCTGGCAATGTTATGCCCATCTGTACACAACTGGTGAGTATTTAATTTATTTCTGATGTGCAACTTCAAATTTTGCATGTAATGTCATGTAATTTGAATGAACTTCCATTTTTAATTCTACATGTACAATACCAGTTTTGCTAAGGTCTCAGAAATCATAAATCAGCCTAAAAAATTCACGACACTGGCTTAAAAATCATGAGATTTAAAAATAAATAGTTGTCTTCCTGTTTCTGAAACTTAATGTGCTCAAGCTTTTTTTCTTCATTTATGAAGGCTAGAAATTTACTTCCTTTTTAATGAAAGCTGAGATTCTCATGCAAGCTAATAATTTCATCACTGTGTGCTTTAAGAAAAACACCAAGATTCTAGATACAATGATGAGAGTTAGCAACACTGATTTCATAACTGACAGATGTTTAGATGAACCCATAGCTTTTTATTAGCAATCACTAGATTCTCCTCTGGCATATATGGTTTTTCTGTTGCTGGCTATTGTCTAACTACAAATCTGAAGCATTTTCTTTCCTCAGTTAAGATACTGTGATACTTATCCATTAATATTTATCTTACCACAGATCAGATTTTCACACAGAATATTAGAATAACAGAAAGCACAAGAAATTGAGAAAGAACTAAATTGCTTCCACAGCCATAGCAAGAAACGGAACATATAATTAACTGTATAATCATTCCACTTTTGCAACATTGTATTTCCCTCAAGGTAAAAAGTATGTGCCTCCTTCTTGAAATATCACATCGATTGGAATTTGAAACAGAAGTCATTGATCAAAAAAGACACATATATTTAGGGAGGAATTTTCAACAGCACTTAATGGATTTAGAAATACAAATTCCATTGAGAGTCAATACAGTTTATGCTTCAAAATTCCACTTAATGCACAGAGAGAAAGTATCTTGGACTAATTCTCATTGTTTCTTGTTGTCTTTTATCTACTACTTCAAATTCATATGAGAATACATAATTCTGTATCTTTTTCAAAGATGCTTTATTTGTGCGTAGCTATTAAGTGGCATCAAGGACTGTAACCCATCAATTTCCTTGGATGGTTCTATACAATTTGCTGCATGTAATTGTATTAGTATATCACAGATCTTTTACAAGACAAGGACATGCATGCCCTTTTAATTTGAATCAGAACACCTGGACTCCTGCCACTAGACTGGCAATGGTAACGTATGCCCTGAATCAATGATTTGTTAAGGGTACCTCTTGTGCCATATAAATGGAAGTAGAAAACCAGTTGAGGGGCCCAACCTGGAAAATTTTGGTAAAACCACACACTGCCATACAGAAATCAACAAGTATATTATTTTGTTAGAAGCATCCTTTACATACTTATCTAGGGTGGATGTGATATTGTAAACTGGTCACAAAATCTTCCATTGCAAGATTTTGGTACCCAGGTCAAAACAATGCTTGCATATGCAAAAAAGGCACAAAAATGTACCTAAGTTGTCAAGATATGTTTGAAAGAAAAAGTAACCAATAAAAAGGGATTTAGGCAATTTACTTTAACAGTGGAAAACAAATTTGTCATTCAAAAGGGTTCTTTCACACAATTATCACATGTATTTTAAAAGACAAATTCTACTTATACAAGTGGTCATTTTGACACAAATTATTAACAAGTTTCCATTACCTGGCCAGGTTGGCCTTGGACATTGTACTAAGAAATACACAGATTATTCATTGACACAAAAGTTTTAAATAATGCATTCTTTATAGTAGAAACTAGGTATAATACTGCACACCATGATGCTAGTAAGACCCTAGTAGCCAATGGATTTCTTCTCGGTGATGGATAATATGACTATTTATATGTGTGTCTAGCTTTTCTCAATATATTTGCCATATGCTACAAGTCTACATTTTAACAATCTGTTGTCTCAATCTGATTCAGATGCATACTGGAAATTTTGAGGGTTACAACAGTCCTCATCAAATGTACATAGCAATCCTGAATTCATGACATAATCTGCCAGGAATTATTGCAGCTATGCTCAAACTTGGCTTTTTTACTCCCTCACATAACAAATTCCAGGGGTGCTTCAGAAGCAAGAGACTGTTCCATTAGTGATAGAGAAATCTATGTATCTATGTTGTGATGCCACCCTTTCCAGTTGGGGAAGGTATGTCAGGATGAGCTTTCAGTGCTTGGATCCAGATATGGGTCTAATAATTTGCATGTTGGGTATATTGGAGAAGACTGTCATACATTTGGGGAAGGGCCTCATTACAAGGCGACAGAAAATCTTATATCATACACCATTTACGTCTGCTGAGTTAGCCATTGGGAAGGATTATCAGAATTCTACTGATTTCTCCGGCGCAGGAGGTATATCCGCCATACCACCAAAATTGGCATTGCTTCTACATTTGTATGGATTCTTTCTGACAAGCTTTGTTTGCTGACCTTTGACAGAATGCTGATTGCATCATAGTCAGTGAATGTGTGTGCATGGGTACCATTCTGCTTAATTATTGGCCTAGTGCAGCTGCAGTAGTGTGGACTGGTCAAAACCTTACTTTATTTTTCACACCATTATGAAGCCAAAGCTGCTGCTGTTTCCAACTATTAAATAAAATAAACGTAGAGAAGTGTGACATCAGTGTCCAGAGACCACACCACTACATAAGGATAGTCTTGTAAAGCATGTGCACCATGAGCAGAAACCAAGCGTCTGCTTCTTTGTGTGATGAGCATAGATTTTCTCAGTCTACAACAGCATCTGAAGTGGCCATGTAAGCATCCTTGATTAACCTGTAATAACAATTTTCTGTACCAGGCCAAGTAAACTTTTTTCCAAATCACACTATGAATATGAGAAAGAATTGATCAGGTAAGATTTCTTTTTGGGATTTCCAATGAAATTATTCTGTTGCATTGGGATGGGTATTTTGAGGCTATGGATTCTGACTTAATTGCTTAAGGATTGCCTTCAGGTACACTCAAAAACTATAAATTGAATCTATGATAAATATTCTTATGTAGCTCTCATAACCCTGTATAGGCTAGCATGTGGTTCCAAGTTCAGGTCAACAAATTCTGAAAACATAGCTGCCCCCCTTGTATGTGACCATTCATATAACAGCTGTGCCATTCACTAACCAACCTGCAGGTATGCTGGATGCTGGCACAATAGCTTATTTTTTTGCAGTTTTGTTCCAAGTATCATCAGAGTGTGCTAGAGCACATGAAACTGTGGAAAGCTCATGTGTGAAAACTTCCTTTAGATTAGTCTCTTTTGTTTGTGCAGCTACCATGACATGGTTGAACAACTCCTGGGGTCTTCAGAGATAGTCGCTATCTTATCACTACTAACCTCCAATAGGATCTTCTTGCTTGCACAGGCAAATGTCTTCATGTGGAACTTGATCGGTGCTTCCAGCAATCCAGTGTATTTGCATGTCATCTGTTTTCCACAAGCTGTTTCATAGGTTTGAGTTCTGTGTCATTTGCAGTAAGAAGTTTGGTGGCAACCTCTCCAGGTTCAGCAATGCTGGCAGTGGTGTTGGTGAGTGCTATCAAGTCAGGATTCAAATGAAAGGAGTTTGTCATCGAGTCGGTGATGACATGAACAGCTGTATTTAAATCTCCTTTGTCACATTGCAGGTGAGGCGGTGCAGCCTTCTTGTGTCATCTTTGTGAAATGTCTGAGTCTACTGTATTATATAGTATCTTCATAGAATGTGGGATATCTGAATGCCATACCATTCTGTTTTGTTGTGAGCACATTCCTTCCATTTCTTGCCAAAATGTTTTGGCACAGCGCATTTTGGTCTGCCCAATGGTCACTTGTGATCTCTAGGATTCTAGTCTCTGAAATGGATTGTTCACCTATTTTCTTGCCTACAGGTGACATGATCCACCCATCTCCGCTTTGCATTGAACATCATGCACTACACATTGATTGCCTTTGTATACCTTCTGATCTCCTCATTTGGTATGTAATCATGAAGTGATAAATTACACATTTGTCTTTCCATTGCTCTCTGACATTCAATGAATTTTTCTTCCTCTGCTTTCATTCTTGACCAACTAGTTAAGAATGATGTCAGTAAAGAACTTATACACCTGTGAGAGAAATGTGACTTGACTGTACTTGCTCGGTTCTTCTGGTTTGCATTTCTTCAACAATAGTACTGTTTCAATTTCTGTCATGCATCTGGAACACAAGTACTATTGATGTAGGTGGTGAACCATTGTGCGATTGCTTTGAAGAGAGTATCTTCCCATGCTTTGGGCAGGCCAGGTTTCCCTCCTTCTCCCTTGTACCGCACCTAGCCCAGTGGTCCTGTTAGTGACACAGGTCCAGAGCAGAGTATGGAGAGAGTGATAATGGGTAAAACACTGGCCAGGATGGGGCACCCTGCTGAGGACATAGATAATCTCAGTGTGACCAGTAGGAGGTGCCACAGTGGTGAGTCTTGACTCTGTCGCACCCCACTTTTATTTTGCTATTCCAGTTTATCTAATTTTGCTGTGTTTATCTTTAGTCTGAGTCACAGCATGATTTCTTATGAACCTTGGCAGAAGCTCTTATTACTGATGCACCAAATACTCAGAGAGAAAGTCTGTGTTGTCAAAGGGAAATCATGGCTGTAGCAATTCTACAACCACCTCAAGATGGAGGTGCACAAGATTTCACAATCTGCTATAATAAAACATATTAGGATGTTACCATTTTTACTAGTACGTTATTTGTCTTACACTATTGATCAAATGAAAATACCCCGTGTCCATGTTTTAGCTG